>NW_006408523.1:29700214-29701426 GCF_000296735.1 Chrysochloris asiatica | reverse complement strand
GTCATCATCTCTGCTTCCATCTCTGGCTTCACTGTTTCTCTGGGTAGGGTCCCGCACTCTGCTTTTCTCCCTTGATGGTCCCAGAGGCCTCACTCCTGGACTGCAAAGTAAACCACTCCCCTCCTTTTGTTACAAAATGTCTACCTTTACACTTCCAACCATCACAGTTAGTCCTGATAGTAATTATTCACTATTGTACCACGTGTGGGCTATCCACATCTCCTTTCATCAGCCTCGCCCAGACAGATTGGCTACTACTCAGTGGAGATGATTCTACCTTCCTCTGTGCCCTCTGAATCTAGGCTCCCACTTAAAATCTTGTAAGCCACTAACTTCTTGTCTTTGTAGCACCCTCCCCCATTTTGGGTAGCCAATGTCCAAGTTGCCGATCCCTATCCACTCTGTGTATTGAGGGAGTGGGAATGATCTTCGCTGTATAGATTTGTTCCCTCTTTTGAGCCACTGCATCCATAGGTGTAGGTCAAGTTCATCAAATTGTATCAGATTACTCTTTTTTTCTGCTTCTTTCTTCTTTTAGTTGAGCTCTGATCATCCAGCCATCGAAGCCACGTCAAGTGGGTATTATTTGTAAGTGTGGGTGTTCTTGTGCATATGCCTTTTCTTATCAGCTGGACACTTCATTCTCTACTCTAGTCATCTGTGGCTATGTTACTGACTCTGGGCCCAGGAGTCTCCAGGTCGTGCCAAATTGTTGGCCAACCAGATTTCCACCCGGGTTCACAGGAGTCTATTGAAGGTGGTTGGACTTAGCTCACAGCTTCATTGCTACTCTTCCCTCACTTCCCCTTATTGGTGATGAACGTGGTCACCGCTCAGAGCATGTGTCTGCTCCTGTATTCCCATTGAGTCTCAGTCTTAGAAGGGGGTTTGCCCTGAGGAGACCCAACCACTTCTCTGGAGGTGCCTTGGGTGAGCAACTTGCTTGCTCTTGTAGTAATCCATTGGACTTCCGTTATTGTTTTGTATTTTTCCTGTTAGTCTTTCTTTCAAGAAGTATCTTCAGTTCTTCTAGCCATTCCAAGCTGGTCTGCTTGTCCTTTCCAGTGGACATTTACCACTTCAGAAGATTCTGGATGCAGTTCAGAATTCCACCTATGGTCTTATATAATTCAGAGGCTCTGGAGGAAGCCTCTAACACTCGGTGCATTATAGCCCCATTTTAGGTATTCCAATCAGTTATAGGCAGAAGAC
>NW_006408523.1:29697218-29699218 GCF_000296735.1 Chrysochloris asiatica | reverse complement strand
ACTGTTTTTCCCTCACTTCACCTTATCGGTGACAAACATGGTCACCAATCAGAGCGAGTATTCCCATTGAGTCTTAGTCTTGGAAGGGGGTTTACACTGAGGGGACCCGGCCACTTGCCTTGATGTCTCCTGAGCAAGCAACTTGCTTATTCTTGTAGTAATAGTTGGTTTGCCTATATTATTTTATATTGAGATTGGTAATTCCTCTCACATTAATAGAATATTTGAAGCTTCCCTGTGCACATGACTATAAAGGCCATTTAGAGAATACAATGTGACTCAGTCAATGCATATAATACTTGAGAAGTGATGCATGCACAATCTAGATCATTCCTTTGAAAGCAAAACCTATAGCTTTCCCTTCCTATTTGCCTGTCTTATTAGCAAAAATAAGTGCTATTGTGCCATCTTGGACAACGTCATTAATGGGAACTGCTGAGTGAAGTCTGGGCATGAGACTGGAGTTTGAGCCTCTGGTGACTTTGTAGGCAGAGCCATCCTCATGCTAAGAAATTTATGTATCATAAAATCATACTATTTTATTTAAGCCTCTTTTATTCTAAGTATGTCTCTAAGTTAAATGTGCATCCTTTCCAATATGTAGAAAGCACCACAAAGATTTTTTTCAAATATGGGAACAAGTAAAAATTCAATATTTAACCGAAATTCCTTGCAGACTTGTGTATATGAGAAGAATAAATTAATATTCAACTTATAAGACCTTTTTCTCAATAACTATTATACCTAAAGTAAGAAGGAGTCCTGGTAGTACAATGGTTAAGCATTCAACTGCTAACTCAATGGTAGGTAGTTTGAACCCACAAGTAGATCAGTGTGAAAAGAATATGGCAAACTACTTCTGTAAAGATTACAACCTTGGAAACCCTGTGGGTAGTTCTACACTACTCTAGAGGGTTACAATGAGTTGGGATTAATTCAGCAGTGGCAATGGCTTTGGTTTTATTTTACTTGTTTTTACTTTACATAAGAATGCATTATAATTTATTTTTTTCTACTTATGTTGGTTGTTGTTTTTGTTAAATGTCATTGAGTCATTTCTGACTCATAGTGACTCTGTATAGGGTATCTATGAAGTGGTTGTTGGGATTGAATTATCAACCTTGTGGTTAACAATCTTGTGTTTATATGCAGTGCCACACTTGGACTCCACTAACATTGATAAGGTGACTATAATCAAGTATTAAACTTCTCTAAGAACATCATACAGAGATTGGAAACGGCCAAAGTCAGACTTTCTGGAGTGAGAGTGCATGGATTAAAATCCTGACCCCACCTATCTAATAGTTGTATAGCCTAAAAACCATTGTTAGTCTCTCCTCTCTGTGTTCTCATATAAAGAATGAAGATAATTATAAAGATAGCTTCTGTCCTTTGTAATTTTGATAGCTATCTGTACTTGATATGTATATTTAAGACACATATCAATACCTGGCAGAAAATACCATTATTAACTGTTAATATTATTATCATCATTAGCAACATTCCTTTAAGAAAGAGTCCTCTGATTTTGTGGCAATATACCAAAAGACCACCAATCGTCTATCAATTTGTTGTACAATGGTGACTTGTGAGTTGCTGTGCTTTGAAAGCCATGCCACCAGTATTTTAAATACCAGCAGGGTCAGCCATGGTGGACAGGTTTCAGATGAGCTTCCAGACAAAGACAGACTATGAAGAAGGAATGATGATCTACTTCCGAATATTTAGTCACTGAAAACTTTATGAATAGCAGAGAAACACTGTCAGATATAGTTCCAAAAAATGAGCCCCTCAGGTTGGAAGGCATTCAAAATGCGACTGGGGAAGAGCTACCTCTTCAAAGCAAAGTTGACCGTGATGACGAGAATGGAGTCAAGACTGTGGGAACTTCATTTGCTGATGGGGCACAACTCAAAATTTAGAGAAACAGCTGTAAACATCCAATGAAATTTGGAACACAGAATATATGAAGTATGAATCTGGGAAAATTGGAAGTTGTC
>NW_006408523.1:29683824-29688248 GCF_000296735.1 Chrysochloris asiatica | reverse complement strand
ATTTCCACCCTTTTGCCCATTCCAACTATGTCTCAATCCTTGTATCCCAGAACCCTGTTGTTTTGCTTCTTGGTGCACAGACTTTTTTCATAATTACAAATATTCTTGGGTTTTTTGTTTTTTGTTTTTAATTATGTCTTTGCTCAGAATTGCTTATTTAAAGAATCAATTATTAATTGGTGAATTATTTGAGCATATATATTGTGTTCTAGTGTTACAAAATTTATACTGTCTTCTGCTAATTTAATGCTGAAAGAGATTACAAACACACTGTCAAAACATTTCATCTTGCTATGCTGAGCTAGATGCCAAAGATACATGAACTATGACTTGTGTTCAATGTATGTGTGGAAATAAGCTGAGTGATAAAAGATGAAAGTCATTATTTACTGTGTAAAATGTACTGTACAACCTTCTTGGCATTTGTAAGTTTGTATTTTATTCATAACTTGTCAGTATTAAAATTTTTTGCACATCATTCAATTAAACCTCAATAGAAGCTAAGCATTCTTTATTTTCAGATTTTAAATAATACGATTTAAGAAAATGGTTGGTCAGAGTGAAAAATCATTCAGAATAACAAAAATGAAAAACAAAAACGAACATTAAAAAAAGCTATTTGTGGTACAATTTCTAATTTTATTCAGCTAATTTATTTGCATTATATAGTTGGATATAAACTTTAATATGTATTTTCTGTTGCAGTTTGCTTAGGTGGCTATACTTGTTAAGTTGTCCTCGAGTTGATTCCAACTCATAGCGACGCTGCACAGGGTTACCGAGGAGCAGCTGGTGAGGTTGAACCAACAACCTTGCCATTCAAATGGCTTTGCAGTCTGGCACGTTAACCCACAGCACCACAACAGGACTCCAGGTGGCTATACTAAGTTACCCAAAAGTGGGATGGTTTAAACAATGGAAATGTACTGTCTCACAGTTCTGGAGGCTCCTAGTCAAATTCAGGGTGTCAGTAGGGCTATGTTCTCACATAAGATGCCAGAGAAAGATTTTTTTCTTGTCGCTTCCTGCTTTTGAAAGACTTAGGAGTTCCTTGGCTTATAGAGACATATTCACATATCATCTTTCATTTGTCTTTCTCTGTGTTTCTTCTGTTTTATACGACACAACTCAAATGGGATTAGAACCCACCTTATTCCCATATAACCTTGTGTTAAATTAAGTGATAACATCTTTAAAGATGCTTGTTGTTGTTATCTGATATCAACTCAGTTCTAACTCAGGGCTACCCTGCACAGTGTTCCCAAAGAGCAGGTGGTGGGGTTGAACTGCCAACCTTGAACTTAGCAGTCTAGTGCTTATCTGACAGCACCACACCCACTTATAATTGAAGTAAGGTTCACTGTTACAAAGTTCAGGACTTTATCTTAGGCTAGGTTCTCAAAAGAAGCCAAATCAATGAAATTTATATATGCATATATAAAGAGAATCTTGATATTAAGAAAATGATTCCCACACTTTTTGAGATAGAAGAGTCCCAAGTCTAAGTCAAATGAATCAATTTCTGCAGGTCTCAGATGGCAGGCAGCCAGACAATACCCAGAAGTAAGGAGGAAGGCAACTGACAACTCCCATGATCTGTAGATAATAGATCAAGGTACTGACTCAAGTCCAAAGAGCCAGAGGTCACAGGACAAGCCAGATGCAAGATTGAGACACAGTAGAGAGCAAGCTAGACTTGCCCGAGTGTCCAATATAATCGAAGTAGTCCACACCCTGAATGAAACTTCCCTTTAATTGTTTGGCTACTTATAGCAGAACTCAACATAGAGTTAGTTACAAAATATTACATCCCACCATGCTGGATAACTATATTCCAACTGTCAAACCACTGACTACCCTGGTCCAATCAAATTGACACTATCAGTATCTATCATTTGTCAAATTGGCAACTGTACATTGTGGTTTTTGCTGCTAGGTACTACTGAGTCGGTTCAGACTCATAGTGACCCTGTATAGGGTTTCCAAGCAGTGGGTGGTGAGTTTGAACTGCTGACCTTGTGATTCAAACTGACCTTGCTGTCCAGTGTTTATCTTACAGCACAATAGCAGAACTCCTTAAACCATACACAGTCTCTAAAAAAAAAAGACAATTACAAAGTCATACTTGCACCTAATATGATACAAATAACATGCGTACAACAGAAAACACACTAACTCCATTTACATCTTATATTTTATAAGTGAACAAAAGAAAAATATTTGATTCACACATACAAGGAAACAATTACAGTGCTTGTTTCTTTAACTGATCACATGGTAGTTTGTATTTATAATTATCTTCTTCCACTACCTATTCTGTATTCCCCTTTCCCTCTGCAAGCACATCAGCTTGTTGTGGGGTTTTGTTTTGTTTTGTTTTGTTTTTTTTGCCTGATGGAGTGACACAAACTTTCATTCTTAAAGGGTATGGGCCATTAGTAGTCATGTTACAACTGAGTTCTTGTAGTTTAGCATTGACTTTAATCACAGAGCATGGTAATACTAAAAATGTCGTCTGGAATCCACACATGTTCTTCTTTACCTCCATTATGCAATGCCAATCTAATTTCTCCTTGTTAATCAGGATCAATCATATAACTAATTACAGTAACTTACTTATTTGTCAGTTGATCCGGAGGCAAGAGGAGTCCTAAGTGTTCAGGGGGCATTGTTAGTTTTCAGTTAAATGAAATCAATGTTGTGTCTCCAGGTGGAAATATTACTTCGTTTGGAACTAAAACATCCTGACCTGAAGAAAATAGGGTCCCAGGAACAGGAACCTAATATTTCTCAAGTGAGTCACTGAATAATGGTGAGTGAGGCCACTCCCATCCCCACCTCTTGATTCCTGGACTCATGAATCATGACTACTTGAGAAGCAGCACCATACATTGAGCACTTCACTACTTGCCTGTTAGTTTGTCATACTGTAATGACTGGAGTGTTGCTGTGATGCTGGAAGCTATATGACCATCATTTAAATACTAGTAGGTTCATCAAAGGAAGACAGGTTTCAGCAGAGCTTCTAGACTAAGACAGACTAGGAAAAAGGCAAGGTGGACAACTTCTGAATGTTTAGCTACTAGAGTCCTTATGAATAACACTGAAATACTGTCAGATATACTGTCAGAAGATGAAAGCATTATGAATAGTAGCAAAACACTATCAAATTTAGTTTTGGTAGATGAGTACCTAAGGTTGGAAGCCACTCAAAATATGAGTGGGGAAGATCTGCCTACTCAATGTAGAGTTGACCATAATGACATGAATGGAACAAATTTTTAAGACTTTCATTTGCTGATGGACACAACTCAAAATGAGGAGAAACAGCTGCAGAAATTCATTAATAATTGAAATGTATAATTCACAAATTATGAATCTAGGAAAATTGAAAATTCTCAAAAAGGAAATGGAATGTACAAAATTGATATTCTAGGCATTGGTGAACTGAAATGAACTGTTATTGGTCATTTTGAATCTGGCAATCATATGGTTTGTAATGCCTGAGAAGACAAATTCAGGATAAATGGCCTCACATTCACATGTTAAAAAGAACATTTCAAGATTTTTCTTGAAGTGTAATGCTCTCTGTGATAGGTTAATATAAATGCACCTACAAGGAAGATCAATCAATAACATTATTATTCAAATTTAAGCACCATGACTAAAGCCAGTGATGATGAAATTGAAGAATTCTACTAACTTCTTCATTCTGAAATCGATCAAACACGCAATCAAAATATATTGATTATTGCTAGTAACTGGAATGTGAAGGTTGGAAACCAAGATGGAGGTTCAGTAGTTGGAATAAATGGCCTCAATGATAGATCCAATACTTGAGACCATATGTTAGAATTTTGTAAGACCAATGATTTATTCATTGCAAATACTTTTTAAAAAGAACATTAAATGTGACTATACCCATGGACCTCAACAGATGAAATACACAGAAATAAAAGTGACTACATTTGTGGGGAAAGGTAGTGGAAAAACTCAAAATCAACAGTCAAAGCCAGGCCAAAGGTAGACTATGGAACTAAACCATTAGTTGCTCATATGCAAGTTCAGTCTGAAGCTGAAGAAAATTAAAACAACTCTACAATAGCCAAAATATTAGCTTGAGTATATCCCACTTGAATTTAGAGATGACCTCAAGAACAGATTTGACGAATTAGATACTAATTACTGAAGACCAGAAGAGTTGTAGGATGATATCAAGAAAATAATAAAGGCAAAAAGCAAAAGGTCATTAAAAACACAGTAAAAGAGCAAAAGACCAAAATGGATTTCAAAGCTACTCTGAAACTTATTCTTGAGCATAGAGAAGCTAATTTGAATGGAAGAAATGAGGAAGCAAAAGGGATGAGCATAAATTTTCAAAGGTCAAATCAAGAAGACAAAGTCAAGTATTATAATGAAATGTG
>NW_006408523.1:29672844-29682324 GCF_000296735.1 Chrysochloris asiatica | reverse complement strand
TTGCCTAATGCAATACGTCTTTTGATTTCTTGACTGCTGCTTCCATGAGTGTTGGTAATTGATCCAAAAAGAATGAAGTCCTTGGCAACTTCAATCAAAACTCTGATAAATGGAGACAAGATTGAATCTATCAAAAACTTCATTGTGCTTGGACCCACATAAACATTCATGGAAACAGCTTTCAAAAAATTATGAGGTAATATATTATTAAAATATTATGTAAAAGATCATTTTAAAGTGCTAAAGAGGTTAGAAGTCACTTTAAAACTAAGATGGCCCTGACCCAAGCCATGGTATTTTCAAGCATCTCATATATGTGTGAAAATTAGTCAATTAATAAGGAAACCCTATGAAGAATCAATGCATTTGAATTATAGTGCTGGGGAAGAAAATCAAGAGTACCTTATACTGCCAGGAGAACAAATAAATCTGACCTTGAAGAAGTACATCTTTAGAACTCAAGATGGAAATTTAGAAAACCAAAAGTTTTTTTTTTTCTTGTACTTTGGACCTGATCTAAGGAGGGATCAGTCCCTGGGGAAGGACATTGTGCTTAGAAAAGTGGAGGATCAGCAAAAAAAAAGAGGAAGACCCATTATGATATGGATTGACTCAATGGCAGCAACAATGGTCTCAAACATAATGACACAGCTTAGAACCAGGCAGTGTTTTATTATGTTGTGCGTAGGGTTTCTATGAGTTGGAAATGACTCAAAGCCACCTAAAAACAATAGCATTGTCTCTTTCCACAGATGTAGTCAACCTGCTTCCTGTGCATTCCACCTGGTGAAGTGATGTGTATAGTTGCTATTTAGATTATTGAAAAGAGTTATTCGAAATGAAATAAGGCATCGTCTTTCAAAATTCTATCATCTGATCTCCATCATTTCAGTTACTATGGCCCTATTTTCCTAGCAACAATCCTTCCTTTTTGTTTCCAACTTTTTCATTCCAATTAGTATTAATGATTAATGCATTTTGATTGCATGTTTGATTAGTTTTTACTGGAAGAAGTTGATTGTTGTTGTTGTTGTTGTCAAGTGCTATAGAGTTGGTTCTCAACTCATAGTGACATTGTATAGCGTTTCTGAGGAAGAGCTAGTGAGCTTAAATCACTGACCTTTGGGTTCAAACTAACTTTGCTGGCCAGTGCACTAACTCAGAGTTCTTCAAATTCATCATAATTGGCTTTAATAGTTGGTACATAAAGTTAAAAAATAGTGGTAATAGCTGGTCTTCCTTGTAGATATATCAATATTTTCCTATCACTGACAGCATTGTACTTCAAGACAGACCTTAAAATGCTCTTTTGACACCAAGAGCATTTAATGCACAATCTTATTGATGATTGTGACACCATTCCTCTTGGATTTATCATTCCAATATAGTAAACTATATGATTGTTGACTCAAAATAGCCAATATCAGTCCATTTCAACTTACAAATTTATAAGATTTTGACCTTTTTGAGTTTCATTTCATTTTTAACAAGTTCCAAGTTTCCTGTATTCATAGTTTGTACATTCCATGTTCTGATTATTAATGGATATTTGCAGCCATTTCTTCTCATGTTCTTCTTATGCCACATTAGCAAAAGCATATCCTGAGAGTTTTGCTCCATCCACATCATTAAGGTTAACTCTACTTTCAGGAGGCAGTCATATTTGAGTGCCTCCCAACTGAGGGGCTCATCTTCTGGCATGATATCAAACAACTTTCAGCTGCTAATCATGTTTTCGGTGAATAACCCTTCAGAATTGGTCTGCGTTTTCTTTTCCTTGTTTGGTTTAGTCTGCAAGCTCCACCTTTAATCTATTCACCATGGAGACCTGGTGTGTTACTGTAGGATAAGCACTGGCCTGCAAGTTTGGTTTGAACTAAAAGCTCAGTGGATCAAGCTCACCAGTCACTCCTCCTCAGAAACTCTATTCAGGATAGCTATGAGTTGGAACTGTCTCTGCAGCACTTAACAATGATGCTGACTCAGTTGCTTTTTAAAATACTGGTGGCATAACTTGGAGCATCTCAGCAATACAGGAAGTGGCCCACAGGTGTTTCTCCATGATAAAGGCATACTTTTCAGATAAAATATATTACCAGAATTTAAACTCTGGGGACAATATATTTCTCCTACTCAATCCTGCCTTACCTTTCTAGATCACTTAATTGATTGGGGAGCTAAGAAAAACTTATGAAGGTTGCAGCTCAGGGACTCAGAGGCACCACATGTTGAAATTTTATAGAACAGTTTCCTTCCCACACAATTTACCACTATGCCAATAGGGCTTCATTATAATAATGTTGAATTATAGTTGAAAGAGCTGCAAATACATATGCAAATGCACTTAGGGAGGCCCAAGTCAACAGGGAAACAAAACAAAACACTGACAGTAGAAAAATTTGCAACCTCTAGCATCTACAGCCACAGGAAATGTAAAATGTAACCTAAGTCATAGGCAGAGTAAACAACAAACTGACACTGTGGTCTATTTAGTTCAGTTTCTGTTATCTAACACATCATGTCTAAATTTCTATTAGCTGAATGACAGCAAAATGGGTTAGGCATTGGGCTGCAAACTACACGGTTAGTGGTTCAGTTCCACCAACAGCTACACAGATGAAAGATGAGGCTCTCTGCTCCTGTAAAGATGTACAGTCTTGGAACACTAAGGAGGAGTTCTACTCTGTCTGTTAGTGTCGCTATGAGTTAGAATCAATTCAATGGCAGTGGCTAGAATCAGTATAATTTTCAAGGAAATGGTCTCATTTACATTTAATAATTTCCCTAAGAAATTATTTTTTGAACCTGTGGAATCGATAAAGTATTGTTCATTCTAAGGAAGGAACAAATTAAATTGCCTCTAAAATACTATGAAAATGCAGTATACTCCAAAAGTTGTGTAGGTATAGTTCAATGAATTGCTTAATATGGCCTATTTTGTTGTATAGTTTTTGTGATTCCTACACAATGATTGGGTTGGGGCTATTAAAATAAGCTGCTTGTCACACACTAAGAGAATTGGACAGCATGCTACAAAGCAATTAAGGTATATGGAACCTAATAAAGGGTTTAATAAGTTTGTCATCCTGCTAGATTTAAAAGAAGCCCGTCCCAGACATGGAGAGGAGGGGATCTCATTACTACTAAGAAGGGCTGGGAGTTAAGTGCATCTTTGGGGCTCGGGGTCCCTATGCTGACAACTTTCTAGGCTCAAGAGACAGAAAGCTCCAGAGACCGCATGTGAGAAACAGAATCGGAGACAGAGATACAGTGGCAGCAAAACCACTGTGAGAAGGTGTGGCAGGCTTCCTGCTTACATAATGAGATGGCTACAGTGCAGGTGTTGACACACAATTTGAGACACCTGAGCACCGTTGTACTTGAGGTTTAGGGGTAGAATGGGAAGCCTCCAAGCACTCAAGAGCTGAGTGATGGAACTTTTTAATACTTGCCCAAACCAGACAGAGGTCATGATGAAGAGCAGTGACATCGAGAGGGCAGTTGGACAGGATCTGAGAAAGAGGCAAGTCTGTGGCCAAAGCTGAGAAGCTCTTCTGACTTGTATCCTGAGTTGTTCTGTTCCTGAATTGTGTCCTGTTACTTCCTGGTATGGCACTGGGAGTTAATGCACTGGACTGCAATTTCGATTTGAACCATAGGTCAGCCATTCAAGCTTACAGCTGCTCCTTGGCAACCCTATACAGGGTCACTATGAGTCAAATTCAACTCGACAACAGATCAACAACAACAAGTTCACTAATGAACCCCGTAACTGTCATTATAGTTTGTGAGTTCTGTGTGGCTATTGCAACCAACTGGGATCCTGATTTGGTACTCTAGGGTAATCACTGGACTGATAGCTACAAGGTAGGTAGTTCAAACCCACCAGTCACTCCTAAGCAACTTTTTACAGGGTCACTGTGAGTCACAACCAACTTCACAGCACTTAACAGCAGCAATAAGAACAGCAAAAAACAACATTGCAATTAATTATCAAACCCATTAGAGAAGTGGAGAGTATCGCAGGAGGGATGACTAATGTCAGAGTTGGTAAAAGGGTTGGAGAGAAGAGGTGCGTTTGACCGCTACCTCATAAGAATCAGTTTTGGTATGAAGTTGATCTTGATCCTCTCTCCTCCTCTTTGTGAAGTAAGATGAGCTCTGACCATGACACCATGCCACAGCTCCACAGAAAAATTTTTTTCAAACATCTAACGTTAAAAGTTAGTATAATGAGTCATGATGTGGCGCTACGGGTAAATATGTTGGACTCTAAGATAGGTTTGAACCTGAAGGTCAGAGGTTCAACTTCACTAGCTGCTCGTAGGAAATCTTATACAGGGTCTTAAGAGTTGGAACTGACTCAATGGCACTTAACAACAACAACAACATATGAACATTTACTATTGAGGCACTTGAAGTATTGGAAGCATAGCAGTACAAATACAAATTAGTGGATAATATGCATCAAAACAAGCCATAAGTTTATCATGGATACCGAAATTTCAAGTGCATGTCTCACAATTAGTTAGAGACAATTTCTATGATTTATTCCACTAGGTGTGCATTTGTAGATATACAAACATAATCTAACACAATTAAGATGAACATTTATTACAAAGTTAAATATCAGAGTCAAGAACGTAAAATCACAATAAGTCAAAGCTCCATTGTTTTCAAACTAATATCATTTAAAAAACTAAAATACACTAACATGGTTTTGAAATAAAACTTACTCTCACAATTTCTGTCCAATGACTTAAAATACACCTGTTAAGGTCCTGAAAGTTGTCAAAACCAAATTATATTAATAAATTTTAAAATATTCCTATAGATGTCATAAAGATATCAGTTATTTAGACCAAAGTAACAATTGTTATGGATAAGTATATCTGATACTGAGTGTGGCATAGAAAATAGAAGAGTGATTATTGAGGTAGTTTGATTATTGAAATATTAGATAAACAAGAAACTTCATGTCAATGTTGTTTTTTCTTTTTTCACTAATGATTACCAACATCTAGGCAATTAACTTTAAGTACTGTAAAGTTGCTAAGTATATAAAACATATCTATATACATAATGTATCATGTATAAATTTCTACAAATAATAATAAGAACATGCTTATTAAAATTTATGTTGATGATTTATAAATTTGTTTTTTTTTTTTAACTTGGCTAATTTAAACTATCTTGTCAGTGGTATTCTTAAAATACTTACACATATACTATTAATGGACTACTGGTGTGGTGTTGTAGGATAAGCACTGGACTGGGAACCACAAGGTTAGCAGTTCAAATGTACCAGCTACCCCTTGGAAATGCTATGCAGGGTCACTATGAGTTAGAACCAACTCGATGGTACTTAATAACAACACCATACTATGAATGGAATGTGCTACTATAAAATAATCTCTGGACTGCAAACCACAATATTGGTGGTTTAAATACATCAATCTCTCCTTAGAAACCCTATATCAGGTCACTATGAGGTAGAACAAACTCAACAGCAGTTAACAATAACAAGAAACAAAAATGAAAATGTTAACTGATCAGGCAACCATGATTCACTAATAGAGGCAGGATTAGGTGTGAAAACAAATATTTTCAGAAAATCTTAATTCTTCTTTTAAAAAAATGCCTAATACTTTAATTATCCACTAAAAACATCATGCTGTTAAATGAATAAATAAGTTCAATTTCAACAATATATTTTCTTGCAGTGAAATCTGAGATATCTGTGAAACAAAAGGTTTATATATCCAAATCATTTATCAAAACGAACAAACTTTTTTTTTATCTCTCCCCCTTCCATTGCATACTCTGAGAGAAACCAACAGCAAGAGTAGAACAGAGAGGAAAAATAATACCATGCATGTTTAGAAATATGAGTTACAATTATTACAAAACTTTACTGTGTAAAGCAAAAATATGGCAAAAAAAAAAAAAAAAAAAAGATTGACAATTGCACAAAATATACTGCATCTCAAAGAAAGCACACCCCTTTACCTCTGCCCAGGCTAAAACTGATTGTAAGGTCAAGAAACAAAATATAAATTCAACAATCCTTTAGTCTTAGAATATTAAAGCAAAAATATCTGATTGTTTTTCTAATATTGAGCCATCATTGCATATTTAGTATTAATCTGACTTAGTCATGATGTCTTTTATATCTATACTGCTGAATCCTATTTACTATGATTTTGTTGATAATTTCTATGTCTATGTTTATGAAGGATATTTATCTACAATTTTCATTTTTTGTGATGTATTTGCCTAGTTTTTGTATGAAGGTTATGCTTGACTAATAAAATATATTTGGGAGGTTTTTGTTTTGTTTTTTCTTTTATTTCTGTATTATAGTATAGTTTGAGCTATTGACGTCAGCTCTTCTCTGAATGTTTTGTAGAATTTACCAGTAAAGCCATATGGGGTTGCACTTATTTTTGTTAGTAGTTTATTAATTTCCTGACCAATTTCTTCTTTTGTTATATGTTTGTTCAACTTTTCTGCTTCTTTCTGTGTTAGTTTAGGTAGGTCATATTTTTATAACAATATATCCATTTCTTCTAGATTTTTATATTTATTAGAGTACATTTCTTCATAGTATTCTGTTGTTATTCTTTTTATTTCTGTTGGTTCTGTTGTGATGTAAGCCATATCATTTCTTATATGCTTTATTTACATCTTCTCCTTATTTTCTTTTGTTAGATTTTTCCAGTGGTTTGTTAATTTTATTGATCCCTTCAAAGAACCAATTTCTAGCCTTATTAATTCCTTCTACTTTGTTTTTGTTTTCGAATTCATTTATTTCTGTTCTAACCTTCCTTTTTTTCTTTTATTCTTTTGGCATTATGTTTACTTTTCTGCTTTTTTCTAAATGCTGGCATGCTACATTAAGGTGTTGATTTGAGTTCTTTCTTCTTTTTGGATGTTGCATTTATTGTTATAAATTATCCTCCAATCACTGCTTTTGCTGTCCCAAAGGTTTTGGCATGATGTGTTTTTGCTCTCTTTGATTTCAGGAATATTTTTTTTTTTTTGCTTCATTTTTGTCTGTTTTGCTACCCAGTAATTTTAAATCAGGATATTATTCAATTTCCATATATTTGATTTTGTTTTCCCATTATTGATTTCAAATTTTATAGCATTGAGATTTAAAAAGATGCTTTGAACTATCTTGATGGTTTAAAATTTAACTGAGGATTGTTTTGTGGCCTAATATATTCTATTTGGGAGGATATTCCATGAACACTGGCAAATAATGTGTACTGTGCTGGTATTGGTTTGAATGCTCTTTATAAATCTATGAGGTCAAGCTGATTGATTGTGTTGTTTAATTCTTCTGTATCTTTTTTAGTTTCTTGTTCACTGTTCCTCTCTTAATCAAAAGTGACATAATAAAATATCCTACTATTATTCTAGAGCTGTCTATTTGTTTAATCAATTCCATTAGAGCTTGATTTGTGTATTTTGAGACACTTTCATTGGCAGCATAGATATTTATTATGGTAATGTCCTGTGTTCAATTGGCCCTTCAATCATGAGACAATGTCCTTCTTTGTCTCTATGTTCATTTTTGCTTAAAGTCTATTTTATCAGAAATTAATATTGCCACTCCAGTTCATGTTTAATTGCCATTAGCTGATATATTTTTCCATTCTTTGATTTTTAATCTATATTTGTCTTTGTGTGTAAGGTGTGTCTCTTGTAGACAGCATTTTGAAGGATCCTGTTTTGTTATCCATTCTGCTACCCTCGAACTCTTGACTTGTGCATTGAATCCACTGGCGTTTAGTGTAATTATCAGTAGGCATGAATCGATGGCAAGGAGCTCTCGTAGTGTAGTGGTTACAAATAGGGCTGTGAACCGCAAGGTCAGCAGTTCGAAACTACCAGCTGTTCCGTGGGAGAAAGATGAGGCTTTGTGCTCCCGTAAAGATTTACAGCCTCAGAAACCCTGTACAGGCTCACTGTGAGTTGGAATTGACTCCACGGCACATAGCAACAACAACAATGAATTGATGGCAGTCATAGCAGTAGTCAGAGGGCTGTATTTATTTATTTATTTATTTTTGCAGTGCTGCTCTTTTCTTTGCAGTGCTGCTGTTTTCTTTATTACACATATTTTTCTGTGCTGAGTTCATCTTATTTGTGTGTTTTCTTGTCGATTTCTTCACTGATGTTTTAATATTTACAAGAACTACATGGTTATCCATTTTCTTGAATTCATGTGAAGGTGCATTAGTTTTCTTTTAGGGTACTCTGTAATTTATTAATTTTTTCCATAATTTAAAACTGTCTGTTTTACATTGATATCTATTTGATTTCCTCACCTCTAGAATTTCTGTAACTATAGTTTTCCTTCTTTTTGTGTTGCAATTGTCTTAATTATAAATTGATATAGGTGGCGTCCCCATTTTCAGTCACATATATTTGTTTTACTTTGGATGCTTCTATATCTAGATTGAATTCTAAATAATGTTGCCATGTATGTCAATCTCCACTTGATATCTGCTGTTGTTTGTTCTCACTCCAAAGGATTCCCTTTAATATATTTTATAAAGTTGGTCTCATTTTTACCAATTCTTTAAATTTCTGTTTATCTGGAAATGCTCCAATTTTGCTATCATATTTATGGGAGAGTTTTGCTGGGTATTTGATTCTTGGTTGGCAATTTTTTTTTTCAGAATTTTTATATGTCTTTCCATTGCCTTCTTGCTTGCATGGTTTCTACTGAGAAATCAGAGCTTAATAGCATTGGTTCTCTTTTGTAGATGACTTTTTGTTTTTACCAAATGGCTTTCAGGATCTTCAATTCTACTATTTTGTTTTTTCAATATATTGCTTATTTCCAAAATCTTAGTAATCTTCTGGGTTCCTATTTGTAAACCTTGAATTGTCTCTGATCCTTTGTCTATTTTGTTTAATTATTCATTTAGTGATTTCCTGAATTCTTCCTTTTTTTCCTCAACCATTCTGTCAATTCCATGGATTTATCTAAATATCATTCTCTTCAATTATTTTTCAGGCAGTTCCAATGCCCTCTTCTCCTCAAATATATATTTATATCTCTGTCTCTTGGTAACTTGTTTGAGTCTCTCTGTCTTGTTTTTACTTATGAACAGAAATTGTTTGCTGCTATCGAGATGTTTTGGTTCTGTTTTACTTGTATGAAGTTGATAATTGTATGTTGGTGTATTCTTAGGAACTTACCAGCTGCTTCCTGATGGATGTGATCAGGACATGAGCTTTTGAACTGTGCTCTGTTCTCTGTGCAGTTCAGTTCATAGTGGATTTCCTTGATGTTGGTTGTTGTTATTGAGACGGTGTATAGCATCTGGTGTAGGTTCTTGCCCAAAAGTGGTGCTGTTGAAGGTATAGTTGTGGCTGGGCTATATGGACCTGGTTTCTGTCTCCTTTCCAGTGAAGCAAGAAGAGAAAACATACACAAGAAAGGAGAAGAACTAACACAAACCA
>NW_006408523.1:29666272-29672513 GCF_000296735.1 Chrysochloris asiatica | reverse complement strand
AAAATAAATAAAATAAGAGGAGAAAAATAAAAGAGAAGTAGGAAGTTTAAAAAGCAATAGAGAGAAAGGTAAGGGGGAGAGTAAACACACCAAAGCAGAGTAAGGAAAGAAAACCAAAATAAAATAGGGTGGATGCCAGATGTGCAGAAGAGAATATTCTGGCTTCTCCTGCCAGCCAAGGACCTCATATCGTGGTTGGATAAGGGATGAGACAGTAACACTTCATCCTAAATGGAGTTCCTAAAGGACTAGGTGTGTGTGTTCTAGGCACCCAATCCAGAAGTAATTTGTGCAGACCCCAATACAACTGGGGGATCAAGGTATTTCCATTCTAAGGGAAGCTGTGAGTGAGAGGTCACTGTAGTCCAGGGCAAACCAGAACCAGCTCTGTGGGTCTGGAATAAACCACACCTCATTCAAAATGTCAAGGTTGGTGCTACTAGCTCTCCAGACACTTTGGTATCACTTTGACAGCCCAGAAAACAAGAGCTTCCCTGAGAGTATTTGTAGCTAGGAGTTAGCCACACCTCTGAGGAACCTGTACATTGACCAGGGTAACTTGGGGTACAAGAAAAAGAATTGCCCATTTCTCTCCACCAATAAGTGGTGTGTCTCTTATCTATGTATTGCCTTCTTGCCTTCAAAGTCATCTGCATAAATTCAAGATGACCACATGTAGCTGACCAGTCTGCCCAGGTCTCCGGTCTCTTCTTTTTTCTTCTCCCTGACACATTTGTTCAACTGCTTCTCCTATTGAAATGTAGCCCAGGGCTGACCAGGACTGACTGCAGATCTAGAGCAGGGCCTGCCTGAACAAGGTCAATGCCGAGAACTCCACCTTACTTTACTAGAGGCCACAACAGCTACACTCACCTCCCTGTAGCCCTGACCAAAGGGAGAGTGGGAGCTTCCCTTGGGGTGTATGAGAGTGGGACCTGGCCTCTACTCTAGTCACCAGGGAGTGTGGAAAACAAGAAGAAAAATCACACCCTAATCTCAGTGAGACACAGGTTGTTGTTTGCTTCAATCTAGTCAGCACCAACTCATAGCAACCCTATGCCCAACAGAATGAAACACTGCTTGGTCCCATGCCAACCTCACAATTGTTGCTAAGCCTAAGTCCATTGCTGCCACCACTATGCTAACTCATCTCATTGGAGGTCTTCCTCTTTTTCTCCATTTTACCAAACATGTTATCCTTCTTCATGGACTGGTCCTTCCTGATGATATGTCTGAAGTATGAGAGAAGAAGTACGGCCATCCTGACTTACAAGGCACATTCTGGCTATACTTAATTCCAATGCAGACTGATTTGTTATTTTGGCAGTCCATATATACTATAGATTGGTTTCTGCAATGCCAGTATCTTTTCTTCTCTCTGAAGTTACTCACAAAAGCTTGAGATGGTTAAACCTGCCAGATCAGGCACACAGGTCATCAATTTACCTTTCTTTCTTTTTTTGCCGTGTCTGTTCTGTTTTCTCTCCTAGTAAGTATTCAATCCACTTCTCTGTCCTTTAATCTGAAGCTCAGAGTTTCAGGACTATCATCTTTTTTTCATTTGGTTTTCCATATCTTTGATGTAGAGGCTCCATTCAGCCTTTCTGCCTAATCTGCCATCTTGCTGCTTCTCTCTCTAGGGTGATATTTAAGAATAGATTTTGTACAAGTAAATAATAATATCTTTTATCGTATTATTTATAATGAACTATAACTGAAATGAAAAGATAAATGCTCCTTAAGAAAACATACATATTGTGATATACTTGGAATGAAATGGAATCATCGTTCATCTTGTCAATAACCTGAATTTTTTTCAGAAGCAAAATATTTCTTATGATAGACCAAAATTAACAGACTGTATCCTTTTTCATTTTATTTATACAAAATTAAGATTAGGAAATACTAATAACTTGTGATAATGTCAGAAAAGTGACCGAGTTTGATAAGATGGTTTAGTGATTGAAAGACAACTTGAAGGGCTCCTGGTTGCAAATATACATTTTTTGGGAAATTTTGAAGATATGTGACTGTGATACTTTGATAATCTACTGAGCTTTGTATGTAAGACACAAACGGGGGAGTGTGGTGACTGTGTAGAATAAGCACTGGACTACAAACCACAAGGTTATCAGTTCCAGTCCACTAGTTGCTCCACAGGAGAAAGATGAACCTTTTTGGTTTTGAAAAAAAAATATTTACAGCCAAGAAACACTATACAAGGTCACTATGACTCAGAATCTACTTCAGGGTACTTAACAAAACATATATATACATATGTATCATACATGTTGATAAATATTATGTTATTGTAGTTCAATTGCTGTTGAGTCCACACACACACACATATTATTCTCATATATTATACTTCAGAATGAAATTTAGAATAAAAAGTCAACGTAAATAGATTGTTGTTGTTACGTGCTTTCAAGTTGGTTCCGACTTATAGTGACCCTGTGCAGAATTTCCAAGGAGTGGCTGGTGAACTTGAACCACTGACCTTGTGGTTCAAATTGACATTGCAACTCAGTGCATTAGCCCACAGCACCACACCAGGACTCACATAAAAAGATAAAAATCTAGATAACAATGGCTTGTCTCAAACAGAATGTTCTAGGAGTGCTTATAAAAGATCCATGTCTATGTAGTTCTAAATCAGTGTTGCTTGATTAAAAATATATAACTAGAAATTAATTTTCTAACACCCTTTTCTTACTCCATTAAATATGTTTGTTTACAAAACAAACATAAACATAACAAATATTAATAAAATTTAAATTAATGTTAAGTTAGTGTGGCAGATGTTGTTTTGTTCAAATTAATCACATCCCAGAAGTAAAGTATTTTTTTACTGATGTTTTGAATTGCAAATTATCATTGCAAAAAAAGTCCTAAATGAGAAAATAATTCAAGTTGACTACTATACCAAATGCTTTTAATAGCAGAATGGAATCAGTTTATGTCTTAACGAAATGCCATTTCAACTTAACTTTGTTGAACAAATATAATAACACTTCAAAATATATGTACTGTAGTTTTATATTTTTTACCATTTGTTAGCAATAAAGTCAAATAAACAAAAGCAAAGAAGATAACAACACTTCACAGGTCAAAACTTGTACTTCAGTCCATATGGTAAGTTTGACAATTTCAAAGTTGATCAAGGAAAGGCAAAGGAACAACACGTAACATGTGCTATTGGGTAGCACTTGGACAGTATTGTATGAGAGATTCAGCAAGAGATTCTTCACCCAGAAGGAGAATCAGACAAGGGACTTTCCAGGAGAGAAAGAGAAATTTGAGTGAAATTTTGTGGTGCTGTGGGCTAACGCACTAGACTGCAAGGTTAGTTTAAACCACAAGGTTGGTGGGTCAACCTCACCAGCCACTCCTTGGAAACCCTATACAAGATTGCTATGAGTCAGAACCAATGCAACAGCACTTAACAACAACAGGTGATGTCCAATGAGCAACTAAGTGGGGAGTCTTTGGATCAAAGAACTTCGAAGGGCAGCAGCATTTGGGAGTATTCTATAGCTAAAGGGTTTGTATATGGTTGTATGGTTACCAGATAGTGAGTGGAGTTTTGTGAGATATATTAAGTTGGTAGGTTCTAAATAACTAGAAATATGTTACTTGGACGATATGTAATGCAAGTTAATTCTGAGAATTTGAGCTTGGTACTACTGGATTTAGGTTAATGGTCCAAGTCTTCTGTAAAGAAGTAAACATTTTGGGCATTTTAGTTCAATACACAGAAACCATCTCTGGCTCATTTACATTACTGCTTATGCATTAAAATAATTAAATCTATTTGCATACATTAACTTATTAATTTTAGCATTTAAAAAATAATGTATTATCAGTAAGAAATTTAGAAACTTACAAAACCCAGTAGTAATTGGCCAACATCAACTAGACCACCAAGCAAGGAGTTATTGAAGGAGGATTTCATCTAATAATATTCAGCTGGTTAGACAATTGGTTGTAACCTAATAGGACACTGACTTCCCTAGTACTGGGGTATGATGCCAAAAGGCAGTGCTTCCTCAGTCTAGGGTTCTCAGCAGAGACCCTGACAATGCCTTTATTCTGGAATGGGAAAAGGTATCCACTACATTCTTGCTAGCATTAATTAGTACCAACTTAGCAGATGCTCTGTGTAAATTTATTACAAGTAACTTTTCCTTGTTAGTCATATAAAATCAAGAAGATATAGTTTGTTATAAACAATGAATGAAAAGACAAATTGTCCTTCTGTATTTCCCAGGTTAGAATTGATTTAGCAAATTTGTCTAAATTTTCCTTTGCAACTCCTTTTCCATAATTATTTTAATAACAATGTTATTTCAGATTTTTTTTGTTTGCTGCTGCATTGGAGAAAGATGTGACAGTCTGCTTCTGTGAATATGATTGTTGTGGAAACCCTCTGAGGCAGTTCTACTGTGTTCTATAGGATCACTGTGAGTCACAATCACTTAATGCAATTGGTTTTTCTGAGTTTTGTTGGGCTTGTATTTTAAACTTGGAATGTGTGATTTCACAGTAAATTTCTGTATGGAAAACTGCCACTTGTCTGTCAATGTTTGTACCATGGTGGTTTGTGCATTGCTGTGATGATGGAAGATGATATGTCACTAGTATTTTAAATACCATCAGGGTCACCCAGGGTAGACAGCTTTCAGTTGAACTTTCAGACTGAAACAAACTAGAAAGAAGGAGAGGCAGCCTGCTTCCGAAGAATTCTACCAACTGTGTGGATCATGACAAGCTGTGGATAACATTGTGAAGACTGAGTACTCAGAACACTTGGTTGTGTTCATGAGGAACCTGTGCATAGACCAAGAGTCTCATATGCATGTAGAAGCTGGACAATGAATAAGGATGACCATACAAGAATTGATGCATTTGAGGTATGGTGTTGCAGAAGAATACTGAAAGTATAATTGTGTGCCTGAAGAAAAAGCATATCTGTGTTGGAAGAAGTACAGACAAAATGCTTCTTAAAAGCCAAGTCATTTTTCATACTTCAGATATATTATCAGTAAGGACCAGCCCCTCTAGAAGGACATTATGCATGGTGAAATAGAAGAGCAGTGAAAAAGATGAAGGCCTATTATGAAATGAACTGGTGCACTGACAGCAGCAATGAGCTCAAGAGTAACAACAATTGTGAGAATGATGCAGCACCGGGTAGTGTTTTGTTCTGTTGTGCATAGGTTTGATCTGAGTTGGAACCAACTCAATGGTACCTAACAACAACACAACATCAACAACAATTAAAAATTAAAACTACTAAAAATAGAAGCTTCTAAAAAACTGAAATAATAAAATTGTAAATTATATAAACATAAATTCCTTTTAGATCTTCTCCTATCCTGCAATTGCATTTCAAAACAAACCAAACAATAAAGCAAACCCATCATGATAGAGTGGAATTCAACTCATAATGACCCTGTAGGACAGAGCAGAACTGCTTCATGAGATTTCCAAGGCTGTAAATCTTTAAAAAGGGGTCGGCCTCATCTCTTCTCCCTTGTAGTTGGCTGGTGGGATCCAATTACAAACTTTTTGTAAGCAGTCCAATGCTTAATCTGCTGCACCACTGGAATTCCTGAATGACATTTGAAAACATAACAACAACTAAACCCTAACAACTGAACTAATCTTCCCTTCACTGATTGAGGTCACTGAACTCTATTGTCATCTAACTTTACTATATTTATCACTATGCCTAATGTCAGTAAATCGAGAAAGATGATTATTTTCCTTAATATTCTATTCTGGTATCTACTATTTGCTTGAAATTTCTTTAGCTAATGTTTATTACCACCAACCATTTTTCTCATAACAAACCTGATCACAATGTTTTCTGTTTTCTCTTGCTTTTTTTTGCTTTTTTGTTCTATCCATTTTTATATGCTCTCTTTTGCTATCAGAATAAGGGAAGAAAGTTATTTTTTAAGAGAATATGGTGACTTTTTGAAGACGTGCTACTGGATTACAGTGTAAGCAAACATACAAATGAACAAAAGAATGCGTGCATTTTAAATACCGCTACAAAAAATTACTTAGCATTGCTAGATTTAGAGAAGTTGAATACATTTTTACATCTATTTTCTTAATATAAATGTTCTTGAATGTCAGTAATATATGGCAATCCCAGATATGTAAGCATGGCATACTTATCTAGTGCATTTGTTCATGCATATTCATGTAAATGCACATTGTATGTTCATAT
>NW_006408523.1:29663411-29665737 GCF_000296735.1 Chrysochloris asiatica | reverse complement strand
GCAAGTGATGGTGTCTTGTAAGTACAGCTACGCAATATCACGGTGACTTACACTTTTTTATCTTAGTCTTCTGCCATTCAAAGCATTCTGCCTAATACGATAAGACTGTCTCTGGAAATTCAACATTAATATAAGGAAAATTCAAATATTTTGTGGAAAAATTCATTATATTTTAATTTTATTTTTCCGCAGACTTTTTGAAACCCCCTCATATGTACATTTTGTTGTTGTTAGATGCTGTTAAGTCAGTCCTGACCAATAATCAGTGTGCAAGAAGATCACTAGACCTGTGTTTTTCAAGGTACCTCTGAATGAGGTACCTCTGCCTGTGTTCAAGTGCTTAACAATTTTGTACCATCCAGAACTCTTATATATATATTGTTATTAAGTGTTGTTCCAACTCATAGCAACCTTGTAGAGGGTTTTCAAGGAGATGTTGGTGGATTTGAATCACTGACCTCGTGGTTAGCAGTCTAATGCTTATTCTACAAGCAACAAACTAGGACTCCTTCATGAACTTTTTGTTCATGAAGGTATGGCAGGTATGGCACTGTAAGATAATGCTTTGTAATGCAAGGTCAGTTTGAACTATAATGTTAGCATTTTAAACTCACCATCTGATCTTCAGAAACCCTACACAGCATAGTGGGAATGTTCAAGGTCCACAAATTCATTTGGTATGCTGTTCCAAGGCAACTTCAGTTCCAACAATTGCATTTGTTGTTGTTAAATGTCATTGAGTTGGTTCTGCAACCCTACACAGGGTTTGTGAGGTTGTAAATCTTTATGGGAGCAGAAAGCCTCATCTTTCTCTCACAGAACAGATGGTAGTTTCAAACTGCTGACCCTGAGGTTAGCAGCGCAATTTGTAACCACTAGTTGTTAAGTTTTTATGGCCCTGGAATGTTGTTTTGAATATCCAAATTGTCCAGGGTTGCTATGAATAGGAACCAACTAGATGGTACTTAACTCAAGTGCCATTGAGTCAATTCCAACTCACAGTGACCCTCTATAAGGTTTCTGAGGAGTGTCTGGTGGGATGGAACTGCTGGTCTTGCAGTTCAAACCAACATTGTGATGCAGTGATTATCCTACAACTCCACACCAGGACTCCAAATTCAGAGCTGAGTCATACCAGGACTCCATAATCAAAGCTGAGTCACACCAGGACTCCATAATCAAAACTGAGCTCATGCAGGTTTCCAGACTTCCCACACCTGAAGCAGAAATCATGCCCCTAGACCAATGAGCCAGTAGTAAATTTGAAGAAAATAAAAAAGACATAACTTTTTTTGAGAACAGTTCCCAGAATGACTATACAAATACTTAGAAGTTTAAAACTAGACTACTGAAGTTAAGGTACATTTAAGAAAGTAACATTTCAACTAGTCAATGTCATTTCTTAAAAGATTACTGCATTTATCACTGTATATGTAGGATGAATACTAAATCTCTAAATTTGTGAGCAGCTATTAAGATTTTCAATACTAGTGGAACTAATTTTGTTCTGCAAATATAAGGTACGTTGTTGATGTTAAATGCTGTCGAGTTGGTTCCAACCCATAATGACGCTATATAGGGTTTCCTACGGACAGTTGGTGAGCTTCAACCACTGACATTGTGGTTAAAAATGACTTTGCAGTCCAGCACATAAACCCATAGTGACATATAAGGTATATGAGTGAATGGTCATTACTCCATTGAAGGAAGAACAGAATGTTGATTGTTGGTAATGCAAAAAGTGTTGCTAAATCATAGATTTACATCAGTCTAGAAAACTATGGGTTTTTTACTTTAAAGTGAACCAAATTGATAATTTAATATATGCTAATAAGAGAGTTTCCTTGCTAAGTGGAGTCTCTGTCTAGATGACATTTAACAACCTATATTTTTCTTCGAATTATTCATTTCTTCAGTATTTAAACTTCTACCTTAACACAAGTAAATTAGAATATCTTGTGAGGAGACAGAGATATTTGATAGCATGTGGAAATACATGCCATCTCTTACATATATTTAGATTCTATCCCTATACAGAGATATTGTTGTTAGGTGCCATCGAGTTGGTACCGACTCATAGTGACCCTATCCACAATAGAAGGAAACACTGCCAAGTCCTAGGCCAACCTCATAATTGTTGCCACGCTTGAGGCCACTGATGCTGCCACTTTCCCAATCCATCTGGGGTGGTGGTGGTGGGGTCTTCCTTTTTTTCTCTGACCCACCACTTTACCAAACATGATATCCTTCTCCAGTGACTGGTTCCACCTGACAATATGTCAGAAGTATGAGAAACCAAGTTTGGCCATCCTGGCTTCCAACGAGC
>NW_006408523.1:29660818-29662581 GCF_000296735.1 Chrysochloris asiatica | reverse complement strand
TAGTCAGTAAAGCACATTAAACATCTTTCTGGTATTCTTTGTTTTTAGCCAAGATTCATCAGATATCAGCAATGATATTTCTTGTTCCACATCCTCTTCTGAATCCTCTTCTGTACTTGTGCACATTCCAAAGAGAGGTGACCCAACTGAATGCAGAAGTAATTGGACAATATCTTTGATATCCCATTTATAGAGATAAATCTGTTATAATTGTATGATAATATCATGGTTGTCACATCCCTTTCAGAATAAAGTTTGAAAGCAGTTTAATCTTATCATTTGGAAATGATTGTGTATATTTTTTATTTCTTTTTTTAATTAAAAATTTTAAATGCACATTAGACCCTTGAACAATGTAGGTGTTAGGGACACCAGCACCCCCAACAAGTAATCAAAATTCTGCATATACTTCTTCAATTCCCCAAAAACATAACTCCTAATATCCTACTATTAACCAGAAGTCTTACTAATAACATAAATTGTTGTTGTTTTTGTTGTTGTTAAGTGGCGTCGAGTCGCTTCCAAACATAGTGACCCTGAACAGAGCTTCCGAGGCTGTAAATCTTTACGGGAGCAGAAAGCCTCATCTTTCTACTGCGGAACAGCTGGTAGTTTCAAACTGCTGACCTTACAGTTCGTGGCCCGATTCGTAACCACTACGTTATTACTGACACATATTTTATGTTATATGTAATATATACTATACCAACATAAAAATTGCATTTTCAGTAAAATATTAAATATTTCACAAAAAGTTCAAGGTTTTCTGACTGTTGGTGTTAACTGCTAGGACAGCTTCATGAATTTCCTTTTTATTTTGTTAACAATTGTCTTTACACTGGGTTTATTTATCTTGAAATCACACTGTAGACCTCAGTCTAAAGTGTATATCAAACAATTCAAATTTTTCTTTTAGTGTCATACTTTTACTCTGCTTCTTAGAAGCACTTACAGTATCAATTGTGGTACTTCATATTGGTCTAATAGTGTTATTCAAGGTTATAATATCGCATCAAATGGAACAAAATAGGAACTCATATTTTACTGCAATACACAATTTACTGTATAGGGGAACTGCTAATGCACAGAGGATTAGCATTATATGGCACTACATTTTTTTAAATATAAGAGGACTGCATTTCAAACTTGTTTTGTTCAAGGGTAAGCACTTTTTAAAATTTACAGAAATATGTGATATTACGTGTAATTTTCAGAGTAATTAGGTGAAATTTTGTGTCAGTTAGGAAAATATATTAGAAGATACCATACTAAAATGTTGTTGTTATTCAGTGGATTCAAGGAGGTTCCAAATCATAGCAACTTGTATAGTTTCCAAAGAGCTGTGGGTAAGTTTGAACTGCCAACCTTACAGCTCACACCCGCCTTACAGTCCACTGCTTATCCTACAATACCACAACAAAAAATTTAAAAAATTAGTATTGTTAAGAAGCCAAATGTTTGTAATTTATTGATAAGTAAATCTTTTTTACCCATAATTTGAGAAAAAATCAAATTTATCTATTTAAGTAAATGTTCCAACTTAAGGAAATAAATTGTTCTACATAAATTTAATATTAAGATAAATGTCTAATTAAAATAGCTATTTTTACAATTACAGAAACTCTTTAATTCTTTATACAGCATTAGATTATATATAGTGTCCTCACATTTAAAACTGGGGAACACATTAATATTTTAGGGTAGGCATGGTAATAACATGGTGATAACAGAAGGAGCTCTGGTAGCGTAGTGGTTACGAATCC
>NW_006408523.1:29656684-29658378 GCF_000296735.1 Chrysochloris asiatica | reverse complement strand
ATTGAAAAAATAAATAAATAAAACAAAATATTTGTTCTGGTATGTTTGTTGTTGTTGTTATGTGCCGTGGAGTCAGTTCTGACTCATAGCGACCCTGTACAGGGTTTCCAAAGGTGTAAATCTTTATGGGAGGGAAGCAGAAAGCCTCATCCTGTTTCTCCTGCGGAATAGCTAGTAGTTTTGAAACACTGACTTGACCGTGAGATTAGCAGCCAGTTTTGTAACCTCTATGCTACCAGAGCAACTTTCTGGTATTTTTCAAACCTTTTTATATATCATTGAGCAATTCTTAACCCGATTTAGACTGAATTGAGATCTAGCTAAAGAGAAAACTGTTGGTTACATCTGATTTCTCTGGTCATGTGACTTTCCCTGGGTCTGCATATGTTGTTTTTATTGTTGTGTGCCATTGAGTCAGTTCCAATTCATGACCCTGTATACAGATTCCAATGAGCAAATGGTGGGTTTAAACTATCAACCTTTTGGTAAGCAGTTCAGTGCTTATCCTACAATGCCACAATAGGACTCCCGGATGTGTGCAAAATACTCCAAAGTATTTAAACCCACAAGTCTTAAGATCTTCACATTTACAAGAAAAATATCATCCTGCTGTTTTTACCTTGGCAATGCAATTATCCATTTTTTTCCCTCTCCATTCACTATACAGTTCCTCAAGCACTGATTGCTACTTCTCTGTTCTGAATGACCTCCCTCCAGGATGGAGCACTTTGCTTTTGTTCTTTAGGTAGTCACTCAACTTATTAAAACCTGCAAATAAAAATACATTATTAATAAAATGT
This sequence comes from Chrysochloris asiatica, assembly GCF_000296735.1. Classification (NCBI taxonomy): domain Eukaryota; kingdom Metazoa; phylum Chordata; class Mammalia; order Afrosoricida; family Chrysochloridae; genus Chrysochloris; species Chrysochloris asiatica. Next base: position 29,657,578 of record NW_006408523.1, on the reverse strand, counting down.
CTTCTGCTTATTCCAGAATCAAGGAATAAGATTAAAAGATGGAAACTTGGCTGCTGTTTCTATATAGAACCACCTGTGGTACTCAAGCCAGTATCAAACAGAATCTCAGAGTCTTCCTAACATTATGACAAGTCTTTGCCTGACAGCTTTGATTTTCCTAACTGTTCATCAGAATTCAAGCAAAAGCTCTGTTTTTATTTTCTGGCTATTTAGAAAGAAATAATGTGAGACGGTGAGAGTGTGGAACTTCTTTCTCTACCATCTTCTCTCAAGTAATCCTGTGGTGGTAGTTGAAAGTTGAACATACAAAGTTGATGTCTCTGGCAGAAAAAAAAACTGATGTTCCTTCAGTTACTGTATACTGCAAAGCTTTGTTTATGTCGATGTGGTGTATTAGTAAGAGGAGAAGGATGGGAAAATAAGTGTTTATAGTCTTAAGATTAAGTCTCAAGTCTGTTGTGTCATCCGTGAATTAGGAACTTCCTAACCTAGTATGTCAAGTCTACTCTGACTCATGATGAACCTGTTGGACAAGTAGAACAGCTTCATAGGGTTTGCAGGGCCTCGGGTGGTGCTGTAGAATAAGCACTGGACTGTTAGTTGCAAGGTCAGTTGGTGGTTTAAACAAACCAGCCAGTCCTCAGAAATTCTATACAGGTTCTATGTGAGTCATAAATGACTCAACAACACTTAACAATGCTAAACAGTAGCCCTTAACAGAAGTACACTGACACAGCTTTCTCTCACAGACCAGCTGGTGAGTCTGAATCAGTGATCTTTTGGTTATCAGCCAAGGACTTGGCCACTGTACCACCAGGAATCTTCTAGGACCTTGTTATCTTCTCTTCAGAACCAATAGCTCTTGAGCATATACTACCTCTTGAAATGGTTGAT
>NW_006408523.1:29654050-29655459 GCF_000296735.1 Chrysochloris asiatica | reverse complement strand
CATAATATACCATGTGGTTGTCAGATTCAAAATGACCAATACCAATCCATTTCAGCTCACTAAAGTCTAGGATATCAATGTTTTTGTGTTCCACTAGTTTTTGATAACTTCCAGTTTTTCTAGATTAATACTTCATACATTTAATGTTCTAGTCATCAAATATTTTATACTAGAAAGCCATTGGTGAGTTTGAAATTCTGACTGTTTGGTTAGCAGCTGAGCATGTAATCACTATAAAACCAGCACTCCTTTATTTCCATTTCTATCTCCATTATTCAGTGGCGGCAGCAATGGGATCAAGCTTAACAATGATGTTGAGGATGGTGGTGGACTGGGCCTTGTTTCACTGTGTTGTGCACAAGGTCGCTATGAGTTTGAACTAACTTGATGGCATCTTACAATGACAACAACAGTATTCCTGTTCTTCATATGAGAAAAATAGATCTTATGGTGTTTTCATAATCGATATTCTTGTGAATGTAGCTAGAATTTGTACACAACTAGATGTTTTGGGAGTCCTTGTATGACACTTTGAGTTAATGAGCTGGACTGCAAAATCGGTTTGAACTGAAAGGTCGGTGGTTCAAGTTCACCAGCCGCTCCTTGGAAACTCTATACAGGGTCACTGTGGGTTGAAACTGACTTGATGACACTGAACAACAACAACCACTGATGTTTTTTGAGACTATACTGTTATAAAAAAAAATCAAAGACCTGTTATGGTGTGCTAGTGTGGTGCTGTAGGATAAGCATTTGATTGAATGGTCTGTGTGAAATGCCAGGTCAACAGTTCAAACCCACCAACTATCCTCAGAAAGTTTATACTGGGTCGCCATGAGTTGGAACTGACTTGAAAGCAATAAATAGCAACAACAATGATGGTGTTAACATAATGAAATCAAAGAAAGTTAAAATTAATGGAATAATTCCCATTTGAATGAAATTATTTAATAAGTATTAAAATATACTCAAAATTCACTATTTGTTAAATAAATCATTAACTTACATTTTACTCCCCAAAATATATCAAAATCACAAATCTTCACCTCATCCAACATTATTGTCTCCATCATTTACCATCATCTGTTGAAATATAGTAGCCATTCTGTTTTTCCAAATATGAACGAAATAGAAAATATAATTTCCCAATTATTTCAGAACTAATTTTAGCTAAGATGGGAATATACATATACGTACACACACATGTATTTTCGGGGATGACATATACAAGCACTGAGAAGCTGTGACCCTGTGACAAGATGGATGAAAATCCAATCCCGGGGCCCCTCCTCAAGATTGTGAGCCATGGACCCTGAGGGCCAAGGAAGTGACCCTCTGAAGTCCAGGGTTCATAGGTTTTTGCGAACTCACTGGTGGGCTACCTCTGTATAATTTTCTTTGGTCTTATT
>NW_006408523.1:29650578-29652840 GCF_000296735.1 Chrysochloris asiatica | reverse complement strand
ATAAATATAAAATTCCTTAAGCAAATCAAATTATTTATTTTATCTGTTCTATGAATTATTAAACCTTCAATAAAAAATTAATAATATCCACTTGTTTTTTAAAAGGAAGGATGCATTTTGCTATCAATTCACATGGAAGATTCTGGTGATCTGAAACCAGAAAGCAAGTTTACTCATTAGAAATTTCCAATTCAGCAGGTGACATGGGATTCACTTTGAGTCATTTATTTCAGTAGTGAGAAACATACAGTTATGAAAAATAATTGTGTTTTTCAGAGATTTTCTTTTAACATAGAGTAAGTGACGTTAATTTCATTAAAACAAACAAAAAGGTGATGGAAAAATTGTATCGTTAAAATGAATGCTTCAGTTTCATGTCCCCTCCCCCCTTTACCTAAGTGCTTAGATTGAGCAGTTTTACAAGTCAATATTACTGGTTAGTTCATATTTATTCATGAGTGAAAGAAGACAATCTCATAGGCAGAGATGAATCCTGAAATTCAGAATTGAATATACCCTGGAATAAATCATGTGCAGATATGGAGGAATTTAAACATACAATATGGGTTCTATTTTGTCTATGATCTTTATGTAATGGATCTAATTTTAAACAATATTCACAATGGTGCCACTTTGAAAGTACAGATTCTGTCACAGGGATTAAACTAAACACTCAAAATCAACATTTGACTTAAGAAAAAATTATCACTTTACACTAGAATGATAAAATAAAGTAGTTGCTAGCAATTTTATATTTGTGGTTACGAATTGGTCTGCTAACCTCAAGGTCAGAACAGCTGTTCTTCAGGAGTAGATGAGGCTTTCTGCTCCCATAAAAATTTTCAGCCTCAGAAAACCTGTACAGGGTCGCTGTGAGTTGGAATTGACTCCCCAGCAAACCACCATCACCATGATAAATTAGACATTTTTATGGTTGGCTTTATTTTCAGTTAACACTTAACCCTTAATAATAGTTTACAGAAATACATCATTATCTGTTATAGGAATGTTCTCCTTTTGAATTGATACCTTATCAGATCATTATAGGAAATATATTTTCAAAGTGGCGTGACTGTGCATATTATTTTGAGGTATGCTGTTGTAGAATAAACACTGGACCACAAGTTAAGTTTAAAGTGCAAGGCCACTGATTCAAACTCAGCAGCCACTCCTAGGAAATACTATATAGAGTCGCTATGAGCAGGAATCTTCTTGACAGCACTTGACAACAACAAAATCTATTAATGTATAAAATGGAAGAATCGTGTCTCCATAAGATAATCACTGGACTGTGAACCTCAAGGTTAGTAGTTTGAGCTCATCAGTTGCTCCATAGGATAAAAATGAGGCTTTCTGCTCCCACAAAGATTTACAGCCTTGGAAACCCTAGACAGGATCTCTATGAGCTAGAACAGACTCATCAGCACTTAACAACAATGTATAAAATGTAAGTACGTAATATTAAAAAAAAAAAAAAAATTGCAACATGTTGAAAGGCCCAAATTGCAAAATGTGTTATCTCTAACCATACATATTTCCATATTTCTGTATATTTGTATGAAGGTGTTACCTGAACTGGCAGCTTGATCTGCCCCCCCTTGAAAAAGCCAGTTACTTTGAGACAGGGGTGTGGTAAAGCAATCAAGGTTTAATTCATATTAGTACACAAGAGCTCTGGTGTGGCGCTGTCAGATAAACACTGGACAGCTAACTACAAGGTTGATTATTCAAAACAACCCGCCAATCCTTGGAAAACCTATACAGGATTGCTGTGAGTCAGAATCAACTCAACAGCACTAAACAGTAACAATAGCATACAGGAGACAGAGGAATTGCCTATTCTTTAAAGACTGTCTTTCCTAGGCAAAGAGGGAAAGGTATTTTGGGCATGGGGTCTGAGGAATTGCAAGAACTTCTTTGTTGCTCCATTTATCTCAGGTCGTACTCACTACTCCAGACAAGCTGTCTTCCACAGGCACAATTTTTCATGACTTTAATGGTAATTATAAGGGGTTTTCACAAGAGATATACAGTTGTATTCAGAGTGGGGGTGAACTATTGATTTATTTACAAGGAATTGTAAATAAGGGTTAACACTAATGGTCTTCTACCTGCACAAAGAGAGTTATTTTGGTCAGCTGCAGTTTCAAAGGGTTGAATGTTTATTAAAAAACTAAAACAATAAATTATCTCATACCCAATCTTTTTGGAAAATGTAAAATTACTAGGAGTTACTCTCATATAGTATTTCAGTATATATGT
>NW_006408523.1:29641273-29650478 GCF_000296735.1 Chrysochloris asiatica | reverse complement strand
GATGAATTACATATTCTCTTATTAGACTCGCCCTACGATACAAGTGTCACTCTTTCTCTTATCCTATTGGTTATTTATAGATTTAATTGTGGGGAGGGATACTCCATAGTCTTATCCTCCCATTACATGTATTTCTAAATTTCACAAGATCATTTACCAATGCTCATTAAAAGGGAACGGTAGTTATTATTTTATCTTCATTGTAGAATCACACAAGCAGACTCAGTGAACATGCCTGTTATATAGTTAGTAGAGAGATAAAGATGGATAGATAAATGCAAAGAGATGATGTATCTGCATATTTATTATGTGGTATGCATAACATGTAATCATGATTCTGTAAATTTGCAAACTAATGGTTTTTTATCCCTACAGAAAAAATAGTATATTGTATATAAAAATAATTTATAAGAAAAATTTCATAGAACCATATGCATATTTTCTTGTAGTTCTTTGAAAATAAGCTAGTGTATTCATCTATATGTAGTCTTTAAAATTCAGTGGAGATGTCCTATAGGGCCACTATGAATCAGAATTGATTCTACAAGAGTATATTAACTTTGTTTTTGTTTATTCATCTTTATTATTATTTATGCACGCTTCCATTATGCACTACTTTGTCTGAGTTTTTCTAAAAATACATTTATGAAAAATAACATATCGATATCAATTGAACAAAACAAAAATTATTAAATCTCAAATGTACAAAGGCTTAAAATCATATTCCTTAGTTGTTGTTTTTTTATATTGTTTAGTTCAGTCAAGTCAGTTCCCAATCACAAAGACACTGTGTAGGGTGATGTGTGACTGACAGGCTTGATCAAGTGCCTTTCTGGTTAGCAGTCCAGTGCTTATCCTACTGTGCTACACCAGAATCCTATAGTCCCTAATTGTTATTGTTGTTGCTAAGTACCAAAGAGCTGACTCCTACTCATAGGAACCCTATATAGGGTTTTTGAAGTTTTGGGGTTTGAAATGCCAATCTGTGGTTAGCAGTACAGTGCTTATCCTACATTGTCACACGAGGAAGCCATATTCCTTAGTTGACTACTTCAAAGTTTATTCTTACTTAGGTTTAAAGGTCAAATGAAGACTTCAGACTATCATATTCCTACTGCTATCCTATTATATATAATTATGTATGTCTGTGCGTGACTTTAGTCTCTATTCAGATATGCACTCAATCATTCATTCAAGGAAATCTTTCAAAAATATCTGATAATTATTGCATATTTAGTGTTATAAAATTTTCCTTTAATTTCTAGGATGACGTAATCCATAATTAAATATATCACTGAAAAATTTTAAATGAATGTAGTAATGATTATATTTTCAAATCACAGATAATGAATTTTATATAATTTAACTTAAAAGGAAAACTAAAGGTTGTTAATTCATTCTCAAGAATTTATTTTTATAGTTTTAAAATCAGATTTCTGGGGTAACTGTAATTTATCATATGCTATACTAGCCAGTAAGTAGATAATGATTAATTAAACACAGTAATTTATGTGTTTCAAAGCTATTGAGAGATTGCTGTTGTTAAGAGCTGATAAGTCAGTTCAGATTCATAGAGTTTGTGAGTAGTGGCTTGTGGGTTTGAACCACCAACCTTTCATTAAGAAGTTCAGTGCTATCCTACATTTCCACACCAGAACTCCATTGAGAGATTAAGTCCATAAAATTTGATGAGGATTCAGGTTTGGGCAGAGTAGAGTTTTAATGACCAGAAAGAAATATGAAGGATGATTTTTAAGGAAAATTTGAACATGCAATGCTTTTTCCACTAATAACAGCAAAATGTGTAAGGAAAGATAGATTTAGAAATAAAATGAACTGTCATATGAAGCCAGAACTTTATGATTTAAAATTTTTGGTGTACTTTAACTTTCACTAAGATTTTTGTTGTTCAATATTTCACTAATTTGCTACCACAGCAGAAATTCAAATCAGATTGAACTGAAAAGGACAAAGAGGAGATAAAATGGAAGAAAGCTGTCTGCCACCTGAAATTCTATAGTTAGGAAATGAGTCAATTTAGCTACTTCTTTAGGAACATCCATGATTTTCTAAGGAAAGGAAGCAGTTTGCAGATAAGCAGGATCATCAAAAGGACCATGGGATAGAGTAAGAATTCCAGTTATCTACAGCACAAGTGGCAACCTTTCCTTTATCCTATGGCTCTTCTCCAGGTAATGTTTCATCATGATAATATATCCAAAGTATAAGGGTCTAAATCTGTCCATCCTGGCTTCTAAGGAGCAATCTGGCTGTACTTCTAATACAAGTTTTTTGTTCTTTTGGTAGTCCATGGTACTTTTAATATTCTCCTCCAACACCATAACTCAATTTCACGAATTCTTCTATGGTCTTCTTTATTCATTGTCCAACTTTCATGTTCATCTAAGGCTATTGAAAATACCATAGCTAGGGTTGGTGCACCTTAGTTCTCAAAGTGGCATCTTTGCTCTTGAACACTTTAAAGAGGTCTTGTGCAGCAGATTTGCTGAATGCAATATATCATTGCTCTAAAAATACCTAGGCAGCAAATGTAAATTTTGGGGCGAGGTTATATGGAGATTCTATAGAACAAATTTAGGTGAAAGGTAATATTGAGCTCTTACATTTAGTTCAGTCACTTTGCAGGTAGGTCATATGCTTCTGTTTTGATGTTACATCCCTTATTCCTTCCTTTGAACCAAAGATTTTGAAGAGCATCCTTTGATTACACTTATGGATAGATTTTCTTATGCATGGGTTTCTTGATATGCTTATGTTATGTCCTTTTTCCCTCTCACAGTTGGGAACAACCAGTACATTGGTTGCTAAATTGATCTGCACTTCTTCAGGTATAGCTGAGCAGATGCTTTCAGTGAGTTTAGTATGGATATTGGGTAGGATATGGTAACATTACAAGATAAACATGACCTACTTCCAAATGACTTAGCTAACCTATGAACTTTCTGTAGCTTTTGGCTCCACATGCATTAATGTGTATCGTTTTCTGACCTTGTGATGAAGCAGGGTATCCAGTTCTTTTGTTAGGTATGTATTTTATAACACATTTTCTACTTCCAATTTTAAGGACTATTATTATTTATATAATTAGCATAATTTGTAAAAGGGTTAATAATCAGGAATGTATACTCTTTGGTAGGCAATCAAAGATTTTTTTTTTTTAAATGGTAAAATTATGGGGATATAGAAGTAACCAAATCACCTTTTGATGAATCTTAAGGTACTTGCTATATAATATTTTTCCAAGAGCAAAATGAAGAGTTGACTATGGCTCACAGTTGGTCCTGCTATGCTATCTGAGAAGTTTTAATATCCAGACTGTGTAAGGAACTCCTACAACTCAACAACAAAAAGACAAGTGATCCTTTAAAAATTGGCAAAGAACTTGAACACACATTTCAACAAAGAAAATATACATGTGAAATAAACACATAAAAAGTTACCCTATGACATTAACCATAAGATCAAAACCACAATTGATATGACTTCATCCATTTTTGGTTTTGTTAGCTGTTATCAAATTGGCTCATGGTAATCCCAAACATAATAGAACAAAATGCTGGCTAGATTTGTGCCAACCATTGCACCCTAATTGGCTTATATTTGGAAAAAGACTTCTAGGTCTTCATTCTTCATTTAGCTTAGTCTGGCCTGAAACCTGTTCAACACCATAGTGACACAATGCTCCAATGACAGATGGGGGTGGCTGTGTTTAAGGTGCATTGCCTGAGAATAAAACCAGGGACTGTGACAGTGAAGTATAGATCTCTACCACTGAGCTAGCACTGCTACTTTCAACCTCACTAGGTTCACATAACATGGAACAACATAAACAGTGTTGGCAAGGATGTAGAATAAATGGAACACTTATCTATTGTATATAGGATTGTAAAATGGTGCAGGAACTGCAAAAAAAAAAAAAAAAAAAAGTTTGGTGGGTGCTTCAAAAGTTAAACATGGAGCTATTATGTTGTTGTTATGTGCCATCAACTTATAGCTGCCCTGTGTAGAGTTTCCAAGGAGTGAAGGAGTGTATGTTGGGATCAACCTTGTGGTTAGTAGTCCAGTTCTTATCCTACAATGCCACACCAGTCAGTACATGGAACCCAGCAATTACATTCTTAAAAGACTTGAAAGACAGGGACTTAAGCATAAATGTGTATATCAATGTTCATTGCAGAATTATTTGCTGTGGACCAAAGGTGGAAACAATTGAAATGCCCATAAACAGATGAAGTGGTGTTGAGTAGGCTGCAACTCATAGTGACCCTGTATAGGATTTCAGATGCCTTAAATCTTTGCAGAGGAGAAATCCTCATCTTTCTCCTGAAAAGCAAATGGTGGGCTCAAACTATCAACCTTGTGGTTCGCAGTCCAGTGCTTATCCTATGGAGCCACCACACTTCATAAAGATGAATAGATAAGCAAAATGTGGTATATATTTACAATTGGATATGTTTTAGTTGAAAAAAAAAAAAAGTATTCATGCTACCACACAGATTAGTGTTAACAACATTTTGCTAAGTGAAAGGTCAGAACATTGTATTTGCCTGTTGTTGTTGAAAAGTGTCGTCGAGTTAGTTTCTACTCAAAGTAACCCTGTACAGGATTTGTGAGTAGGGACTAGTAGTGGGTTAGAACCGGTGACTATGTTAGAACATAGCACTGTTGTGCTTACCCTACAACACCACACCAGGACTCCATTGCATGTGCCTGCTTGAATGAAATAGCTAGACTAGAGAAATGTACAGAAACCAAATTTTGTTCTTGTTTATCAGAGATAGATTCGTGACAGAAATGGAGAGTTATAACTTAAGGGATACTGATACTGTGCTGTTTTTGTTGTTGTTGTTGTTAAGTGCCATCAAGTCGGCTCAGACCCATAGTGAACCTGTATAGAGTTTCTGAGGAGCAGCTACTGAGCTTGAATCGCCAACCTTGCAGTTCACATGGCTTTGCAGTCTGGCACATTAATCCCACAGCATCACACCATGAGTTCTGATAAGGGTACTGAAAAACAAAAATTTGAAATGCATAGTGGTGGTGTTCACTCAAATGGCAAATATAAATAAAGTTACTGAATTCTGCATGTAAAAATGGTTGAAGTTGCAAATGTTTTGTTATATGTATTTTAACACAATGAAAAAATTTAAAATTGGGTAGTGACAAGACTTGATGTCACTCACTATCTTTCAAATTGTTAAGGAAATAAAGTTATTTTTACTATTATTGCAATATTTTATAAGCTTATAATTATTTCAAAATAAAGACAAACATTTTGTGATACTAGCTCCTACCTTCCATTTTTTTAAAAAAATATGTAAAGCAAACTGATGCCTATGACTATACTTAAACAATTCTAAGGCTTTCTCTTTATTCATATGATTCAGATATTTCATAAAAATAGTTCTATAGCTGTCTTTTACCAATGATTTCACATGGGTTCTTGTATAGCCTTTTAAAAAAACCAAACCAAATCTTCATGAACGTTTTCTTCTATATTCCTATACTATCTTTAGAAATTATTACATGTCAATCTGTTTCATCATTTCTGCTAATACTGGATTTATGATATGTCTTTCCTGTGCCAGTCTACATATGTGAATTAAGTACCTACTCAACTTCATTATATATACCATTGAATGAATATCCATAGCTACAGAGACATTTTTGGCTTATACCAAAGCTATCAGGAAGAGTGGAGTTGCTCCCTACGCTTTCCGAGGTTGTAAATCTTTACAGGAACAGATAGCCGCATCTTTCTCCTGAGGAGCAGTTGATGAGTATGAATTGCTGACTGTGCTGTTGTTAGTAGCCTGATGCTTAATTCACCAAGCAACTAGGGCTCCTTAGCAAAATACATAATAAAGGAAAAATTTTTAAAGTACGATAATCTTTTGTTGAGAAGATAATATTGTAAACATTTAGTTTTTTTTTGTTGTTGTTTTGTTTTTTTTTTCTCCCCCAGTTGTCTTTTATGTGCATCTCTCATAAAGAAAGGCCCTTGTTTAGGACATGAATAAAATGATAACTCTATAATTTCTCAGTACAACAGCTTTGCAAAACACAACTTTGAGGTTTCCTTTTAAAACTTACACTCTGTTCACATTTTCAGAGCTTTAAAACAGTATCTCTTATTAGTCTCCAGTGATGACAGAGGCCATATACTGAGTTATCTTCCAAAGATGTGCACAGATTGTTCAACAACACAATAATGAAATAAGCTATTATAATGAACCATAAAACAAAGAAAAATTATGTAAGCTATCAAAATATAATGACTAACTTCTGTTTCAAATAATCACTTCTGTGATTTGACCTTTCTAGTGAATGTATGTGGCTTTTTGTAAGAGTGAAAATTTGAAGTACACAGAAACAAAAGAAACATCAGTTATTAAATAGGTATTTTTCTTGAAACTGTCCTTTTCTTCTACCTTTTAAAAAAATGCCCTTCCTAAAGTCCACATGCCTAATGTTTTTTGTTTACTATTGTAGATTAAAGGCAGTATTAGAAATAAGAGCTGTTGTTAAATGAGAAATTGATAGCATGTATCAGTAATGCTAGTACTAAAGTTGGAGTAAGAAAATAGCTGTTTTGTATTCTTTTGATCATTTAGACATTCATACAACAGATATTTATTTGTTGGGAGCAGTTAGTAAATGGTAGTGTTATAGCAAGGAACAAAACAGAAAACACCCCTGCTCTTCTTAATTTACATAATAATAATGTGCAAATTCAGGAATCCTGAGCTAATGTTTCAGCCTGCAAGGGTGTTTGAACTGCAAGGTCGGTGATTCAAGCTCACCAGCGGCTCCTTGGAAACCCTATAAAGGGTCATTATGGGTTGGAAGCAACTCAACAGCACTTAACAACAACAACAACTAATGTACAAATTCTACCCTATAAAGTTAAAGTAGATTTTTATGGATGCTCTTAATTCAATGATAATTAAAGCACTAATAAAAAAACTACAGAAATTAAAAAAAAAAATGTGAATACTGAATAAAACTGCAGCAATTTTAAAACATGTTGTAAACTAGCCAATATTGTTTTTTTTTTATTAAGTGCCTTCCTTGTTTTGTTAAGTCATTTCTGAAACATAACAGCTCTGTTTAGGGTTTCCTAGGAGGATCTGGTGGTCTGAATTGGTAGCATAGTGGTTATGAGTTGGGCTGCTAACCTCAAGGTCAGCAGTTCAAAACTACCAGCTGTTCCAAGGGAGAAAGATGAGGCTTTCTACTCCCATTAAGAATTACAGCCTTGGAAACCTTATGCAGGGTTGCTATGAGTCAGAACCCAACAACAAGCTGTTAGATTTCAAATATGTTGTGACCATGGAGTGTAATGGAAAGGAACACCAAAGAGTCCCAACAGACATCAGAAGCTGAAAGAGAAGCATGGACGATTTCCTTTTTCTAAACCGTCATAAGGAATCAGCATAGTAAATACCTTGAGCTAAATCAAACTTCTAGCCTCCAGAATTATGAGATAATAAATTTCTATTCTTTAAAACTAAAACAATGCTCATACTTGTATCTTTCATATTATTTACAAGCTTTTCTCAATTAAAAGAAACTCTTGTGTTTAGAGGGTGAAATAATCTACTAGCTTCCTTCAGGCCCATGTCACTTACTCTAAAATGGAAATTGTGTTATCTTCTAGTGTGTTTTGGAATATGAATCAGGCTTTACTTATCTGACTAAAAATGCTTCGTAAGAATTTGTAAAAAATGTATTGCAGATTATTCTACTTTTGTTTCTGGCATATTCCGCAATCCTACTAGAACACAAATTTCATGCAATCTTTACCTATGTTTAATGATTTATGTTGTCTTGTAAGAGGAGGTTAGAGTTATGAAACTGATTTCAATTCAATTGTATATTTTCATGGACATTTAAAAAGATTTTAGCTGATACAATTACTCACTTTTTTGTTTCTTTTGACACATATATTTATCATATTTACTAAACCAATGATTTTTTCCCCCATCTTTTGAAGAATTTAAAATTTATAAATCCAAATGAGAATTTTTATAAGTAAAGTTGATGATTCCTACAGAATCAACTGAATCTGCCATTTTATAGTTATTGTATCATGGGATATTAGCAATAAAAAGTGAAATATTTTTATTTGATTTTGAAAAATTTTAGAACTAGAATTTCCATGGCATCCTCTAATTCCACTACTAGGTATAGATCATAGAGAAATAATAACTTTGACATGAATAGAAACATGTATACCCATTTTCATTACAAAATTATTCACAATAACAGATATGAAAACAATTCAAGTGTCCATCATAATGGAATACTGTAATTATTAAATAATAGCCAAAAATCTAATAGCTATCTCAAAATATGGATAAATATAGAGAACATTATGCTTAATGAAATAAGTCAATCACAAAATGATAAATATTGCATGAGACTACTATTATAAAAAGTCAAGAAAAGTTTTACACACAGCAGGAAAATTGCTTTGATGACTACCAGAGATGATAGGGAAGGGAGGGAAAATCATTATCTAGATAGGAGACATACAGATAATGGGAATTAGGTAAATGACAATGTATGATAAGGAGGAACAAAGCACAATATGACCAAAGAAAGGAAGACACTGAGAAGTGTTCAAGAGTTAAAGGGAGGTCAGCAAGAAATGATGGAGGTAGGGAAAGACCCATCTTCTTTCCAATCCTGTTTATTGTACTCATAATAAAATCTTACCATAAATTTTATTCATGCTTATGCCATAAATATTTATTCATATTTATTCAATAGGAACAGGGCTAGAGGTTCCTGACAGGATTGTGGCTTTAACATTTATGTGCATATGGTTCAGTTCCTTTGTATTTGGTTATTAGAAACAAAAATCTTACGTGTCAATTGCAATGGAATCTTAGAGAAACTGCGTCATCGATCAGACATCAGATATTTTAGTGACTGCTTACAAAAAAGACTCTCCTAGGTATGGTGATCATATTTGAAATAAAAGATGCAATTCCTCTATTTAAAATAAGTGAAAAAAAATAAGATTGAATTGCATTCAAATATTATTATCATGTGCTTAAGCATGGCTGTCTTAGTGATCTAGAGTTGCTATAATATAAATACCACAAGTGGATGACTTTACCAAACAGAAATTTATTTTCTCCACCTAAAAGGTTAGAAGTCCAAATTCAGAGTTCTG
>NW_006408523.1:29608194-29638803 GCF_000296735.1 Chrysochloris asiatica | reverse complement strand
TGCTCCTTGAAAACCCTATACAGGTTCGCTGTAGGTAGGAACCAACTTGACAGCACTTGAAAACAACAACAATATATCCCTGAATGTAAATACACATGTACAAACAGTGGGAAATGTTATCAAAACTTCTTAGATATAACACCTTGAGGTCACTGGGCCTAGGAACCCAAGGCCTTAGTCTAACTGGATGTCATGGTCATCTGGCCTAACATAGTCCACAAAGACACTGTTCTACATCCTACTTTGGTGAGTAGAGACTAGGGTTGTAAAAGTTTGTGAATGGCCACCTAAGGTGAAACTATGGTTCTCTCCCTGTCTAGAGGAAAGGTGGATGGATATACTTTGTCCAGTGAACTAAAGCAAAACATGAACATCAGTCTCCATTACCCTGAGACTAGAACTAGATGGTGCCCACTACCACGATCAGCTGCTCTGAAAGGGATCACATTAGAAGGTCCTGTATAAAGTACAGGAAAAATGTAGAACAAAGCTCAAAATCATATAAAACAACAACTAGGTTTTCTGGTCAGAAGGAGACTGTGGGAACTCCTGAAACTATGGCTTTTAGTTATCCTTCAAGTTTTCCCCATATTTCAATTTTAAGCCAAGCCATTGATAGGTCTATAAGGGGCACACTAACACTAGGGAAGCAAGCATACCTTAGAATAGCCAACCAGCTGAGATAAAAAGGGCAAAGTTCAGAAGAGAAAGAAGGAAGAATAGAAACAGAAATATAGGAAGAAAATGGGATAAATGAGTCTGCATTGTGAGGAATGCAATTAATAACAGGAAACAAAATGTGAAGGAGTTGTTGAGTAGAAACTGATTTGCTATGTAAACCTTCATGAAATCCACTATAAATTTTTTTTTTTTTTTAAAGACAGCAATGGTAAATATAAAATAAGGGTGACACAATATTGCAATAATAGTAACAACAAACAACATCTGTGAGTAGATGTATATGTATATAGGTAGACACGCAAGTGGAACAGATGGGAATAGGACAAATGGCATTATGTCCACAAGTATGTATAGGCTTAATAGAGACTATTTCTACAGTTGTATGTGCTGTAAGGAGCCCTTGTATGTGAAGATGAGCACTGGACGGCAAACCATAAGGTTGGAAATTCAAATCCAGCAGCCAACCGGTGAGAGAATAATTGTTCTTTCTACTTTATAACCATTTACAGCCTTGGAACGCTATACAGGATCACTGTAAGCCAGAATTGACTCATGTTAGTGGGTTTGGTTTTTGGTTTGTAAGAATATCCAAGGATATTGTAGAGCATAGGAGTGGAAAAGTTCTGAAAACTTCTTAGCCATACTCAACACCTGGATATGGGGACTTAGGACAACATTCTTGGGAGACAACACACCTATAAAGTTAATAAAGCCAAGGAGGAATGCACTGAATGAAAACAAAGAAATAGAATCAGCCCCCCAACACTCAGAAATCTGGAGAGGGGCAGGAAAAAAGAAAAATGGAAATGGGGAGCCAAAGAAGGAAGGGGGAATAGTGCTGTTACATTGAAGAGATTACAACAAATTTCATGAAACTAAATGATTCTAAATTACTGAATGAAAAACTAAATTGCTCTGCAAACTTCCACCCAAATTTACATGTAAATGTATACACACACACACACACACATATATGAGAGAGAGAGAGACTCCCTGGTGTGGTGCTGAAGGATCAGCACTGTCCCAAAAGGTTGAAACCCACCAACTGCTCCTAGGAAACAATATATATATATATGTGTGTGTGTGTGTGTGTGTGTGTGTGTATAGTTGTTAAGTGCCATCAAGTCGTTTCCGGGAAGTAAGTGGTTAGCTTGAACCACCAAGCTTGGATTTCATCAAAGTGACTTTGCAGATCAGCTCATTAATGAACAGCACCATACCAATCTATATCTATATATCTATATCTATCTATCTATCTATCTATCTATCTATCTATCTATCTATCTATCTATCTATCTATCTACATCTCAATGATAGAGTATATATATATATAGTCTATCATTAAGGAGTATATATATTATGATAGAGTGTGTGTGTGTGTGTGTGTGTGTGTATACACACACACACACACACACACTCTATCATTAAGGAGCTCTGGTAACGCAGTGGTTAGAGTCAGGCTGCTAATCTCACGCTCAGCAGTTTGAAACTACCAGCTGTTCCATGGGAGAAAGATGAGGCTTTCTGCTCCTATAAAGATTTATATCCTGGGAAACCCTGTACAGGGTCGCTATGAGTCGGAATCGACTCCACGGCACATATGCTCAACATAATTAATCCATAAAATATCATTTTGTTCTTTCTACTATATGATTTTTTACCAAGAATCAATTATTCAAATATATTCATATTAATATCGCTATATTGAAATTGCAAAAGTGTATTGATCTATAATTTTTAAATTTATAACACCATGATGTAAGTTACTATCAATAACATATATCTTGCTAGTTTTCAGAAAATTATTTGGTTATTATATAAAAAGTGAAGCTATGACAAATTAAAAAATTGTCTATAATCAGTATATATTTATGCTATATTTATTGATCCTCTAAACTATATGAATTTAATTGGATTTTATTTTCTTTTATATAATTTTATTTTTAAAAGCTAAAGTATTTGAGTGATGATTTAAGTTCATTCTCTAACAAATACATTTGAATTGAATGTAATGATTGAGATATTTTTCACTAAATTGGACATAAGAAAAATGGTGTCAAAGGAAGAAAAATTGTGAGAACTGGAAAAACAAGACAATTTGGTCAAGTTCTGTGTCTCACACATTTCACTGTACATGATAAATTCTTTTAATTCATTTATTTCCCATAAAAACATTTGTATCCAGTATTCTTATTTTGTTTTTTTGCTTTTTATAAAGTAAAAGTTATAACATGTTGGAGACTGCTTCATTCTAAGATAATGCACCATTCTCTATGTAGATTCTTGCAAAAGGTAACAATACAAATGATAATGATAAATATTACATTCTAGCTTTTTCTAATTATGTCCAAACTGAAATTTGATCAGATTTATCACTTTGTCTTGTTTATTATTACTGTCAATATATGTACTATTATTTGGTGTGGCGCTGTAGCATAAGCACTGGACTGCTAACTACAAGTCAGTGGTTCAAACCCACCAGTTGTTCTGACTCAGTGACTCTGTATAGGGTTCCCAAAGACTGACTAGTGAGTTTGAACTGCCAACTTCATCGTTCAAACCGACCTTGTGATCCAGTGGTTTATCCTAAAGTGTCACATTTATTTGGGATATATTTATTTCAAATTGTTCAAAGATATGCACATTAAAAATGTATTACATGTATTATTAAAGTCTAGTAGTTTTTATAATTTAGAAATGTGGAGTTATTTTCCTTTTTGGAGAAACTGATAGTTTTCATAAATTACATATTTAGCATTTAAGAAAATAAATGAGAAGAGGAGGAAAAAATATTGTAATTGCCTTAAGTGGGATGCAATTTAACAATAACTATGACACAAGTGCAGTTCTAATCTGTTTCTTTATCCAGAGAAACGAATTGAAAAACAAAAGAACTGTAGTGGGAAGGTATGAATTTTTCATATATTATGGGTTTTCCAATCACATTTTTCTTGTGTGTGTGATTGATTGCAAAAGAGTACTGTCAGTAAAGAGTTTTTTCAAGTATCAAAAACAGAATAAGTAATTAAAATAAAACTACTAGTACTTTAATAAAAACAAGTAACTATTAAATCAGTTCAAATTATAATAGTTATAAAATAATATGAAGCTTTAGTGATATATTTTTACAAAGAAAATTAATAATAACATACATTAATGCATGGAGTTTTATTATTCTTAGAGACCAAGGAGTCAATTCTAACTCATACTGACCCTATGTACAAGAGAATGGAACACTCCCCAGTCCCTCTCCATCCTCAAAATCAGTGATATGTCTTATTCTATTGTTGTAGTTACTGTGACAATTCAATACATAACGTTTAGAAGTTACATTTCCCTCAGTTCTTGTTGTTCTTAGCTGGTATCATGTCAATTCTGACCTATATTGACCAGAATGACATGCTGCCTGGTTTTTTGCCATCATCACAACAGCTGTTACTCTTGAACTCATTGCTGCTCTCATTGTGCCAATTCATCTAGTTGGGGGTTTTCCTCTTTTTCGCTGACCCTCCACTTTACTAAGCATTATGTCCTTCTGTATAAAATGGTCCATCCTGACAATATGTCTGAAGAAGAGACAAAGTCTTCCCATTTTGGACTCTAAGGAGCATTCTAGTTGTATTTCTAACACAGATTTGTTTGTTCTTCTGGTAGCCCATGATACTTTCAATATTCTTTTCCAACACCGTAACTAAAACACATCAGTTCTTCTACTGTCTTTCATATTCATTGTCAAACATTCACATACATATGAGGCATTTGGAAATACCATGGTTTGGATGAAGGGCAATTTAGTCCTCAATACTGATGAGCTTTTGCTTCCTTTGCTCTCAAGAATGTAAAAGAGACCTTGAGTAGCAGATTTGTCCAATGCAACACATCCTTTGATTTCTTGACTGCTATTCCATTGAGTGTTGATAGTACATCCAAGCAAAATGAAGTCTCTGTAATCTCAAGTCTTTCCTACAATTGTCATAATGTTATTTATCAGTCCTGTTGCAAAGATTTTTGTTTTATTTACACTGAGGTACAACCCATACTGAAAGCTGTAGTCGTTGATCATGAAATCTCGATGCCATGTTCTTCTTCATATAATCTAATTTCTCAGATTATTCACTCAGCATATAGACTGAATAGGTAAGGTGAAGGAATACAATGCTGGTGAACAACTTTCCAGATTTTTAAATCATTCAGGGTCCCCTTGTTCTCTTTGAAAGATAATCTCTTGGTCTATGTACAGGTTCCTCATTAAAACAATTAAGTGTTCTGGAATCTCCATTCTTCACAGTGCTATATATAGCTTGTCATGATCCACACAGTCGAAAGCCTTTGTATAGTCAACAAAAGACAGGTTAAAACATTTGTTATTCTCTACTTTCTGCTAAGACCCATCTGATATCAGCAATGATACCCCTCATTCCACATCCTCATGTGAATCCAACTTGAATTTATGGTAGTTCCTTGTCAGTACACTGTGGCAGCCATTTTGAATTATCTTCGGCAACTTTTTACTAGCATGTGATAATAATGATACTGTCCAATGATTTCCACATCCCATAGTGTAACCCCTCCTTGGAATGGGGACAAGTATGTATCTCTTCCAATCAGTTGCCCAGGTAGCTGTCGTCCAAATTGTTTTGGCATTTGATGAGTGTCTCCAATGCTGCATCAGTGTATTGAAAGATTTCAATTTGTATTTCATTGATTCCTGGAGCCTTGTTCATTGACAATTCCTTCAATGCACCTTGGACTTCTTCCTTAAGTACTCATTGCTCTTGATCATATGCTACTTCTTAAAATTGTTGAACATCAACCATTTATCTTTGGTACAGTGACCCTTTGTGTATTCCTTCTGTCTTTCGTTAACACTTACTACATCATTCAGTATTTTGTCATGGTGATGTGGTATGTGTTGTTTCTGACTTGTAGCAACCCTAGGGTTTCCGAGGCTGCTAATCTTTATGGGAGCAGAAAGTTTCATCTTTCTCCAGCAGAATGGCTGGTAGTTTTGAATTGCTAATTTTGAGGTATATAGCAGCTCCACTCTGAACCACTATGCTAACAGAGTCCCTTATAGAATTCTTCAATATTGCAAATCGAGGTTTGAATTTTTTTTATTTTTTATTTTTTTTATCATCAGTTCTTTGAGTTAGAGAAATGCTGAGCATGTAATTCTCTTTTGGTTTTCTAACTTCACATCTTTTCACTTTCATTAATACTTGACTCTGTCTGTTCTAGAAGCCCTTTGACAATTCTGTTCAGCTGCTTTAAGTCCTCATTTCTTCCATTTGCATTAGCATCTTTACTCTGGAAAGCAAGTTGTTTTTGTCTCTTTTGGCATTCGTTTTGGCATTTTCTTTACTCTCTGTCTTTTTAATGATGTTTTGATTTCCTTATATATAATGTTCTTGACATGATATCACAGTTTTGGTCTTTGGTCATTAGTTTTCTAACGCAACAAATTTGTTCTTGAGATGACCTCTAAATTCAGGTAAGATGTATTCAAGGTCATTTTTTACCCTCATGGATTTGTTTTAATTTTCATCATCTTCTCTCTGAACTTGCATATGAGCAATAGATAGTCTGTTTCACAGCCTGAAACTGCTCTTGTTTTGGCTGATGCTATGGAGTTTTTCCTCCTTCTCTTCCCACAGATGTAGTCAATTTGATATATGTGTATTTCATTTGGTGAGATACTTGTGCATCACTATCTTCTATGTGGCTTCAAAAAAGTATTTAAAATGAATATGTCATTGGTCTTGCAAAATTCGAGCATGCGATCTCCAACATCATTTGTATCACCAATGCCATATGTTCCAACTATTGATCATTCCTCATGTTTGCAATCTTTGCATTCCAATTACAATGTTATTATTAATACATCTTAATTGCATGCTTGATAGATTTCATACTGAAGAAGTTTGTAAGATTCTTCAATTTCATTATCACTGACTTTAGTGGTTGATACATACATTTCAATAATAGTGGTATTAATTGGTCTTCTCTGTGGGCGTGTAGATATTATCCTATCACATAAAGTATTATACTTCAAGATAGATCTGGAGATCTTCTTTTTAATGATGAATATGACACCATTCCTTATCACTTTGCCATTCCTAGAATAGCAAACCATATGATTATCAAATTCAAAATGGCCAATGCAATTTTATTACAGGATATTGATCTTTTCATGTTTGACAGCTTCCAGTTTTTCTAGTGATAGTTCATACATTCCATACACTGAGTTTAAATGGATGTTTGCAACTATGTCTCCTCATTTTTAGTTGTGCTCCATCAGCAAATGAAGGTCCTAAAAGCTTTATTGCATTTGAGTCACCATGGACAACAATTTGAGGTAGCAGCTTTTCCCCAGCCATGTTTTGAGTGCCTTCCAACCTAAGAGACTCATTTCCCAGCATTATACCTGACAACATTCTGGTGCTATTCATAAAGGTTTTTTTATTCAATATCCTGTTGCTAATTGGCAGTGCTCCACTGCTAGTCATTAGGTTTTCAGTGACTATACATTCAGAAGTAGCCCACCTTTCCTTCCTAGTCTGTCTTAGTCTGGAAGCTCAGCTGTAACCTGCCTCAACATAGGTTTTAAAAACCTGGTGGTTTTTAAAATACTGGTGGCATATCTCCCAGCATTATAACAACATGCAAGCCACCACAGTACTACAAACTGATAGGTTAGTGGTGGATTGCAGAGGATTAGAATAATTTAATCAACATTTAAAATAAAATTAGTATTAAAAAATAATTATTTTCATAGCATTCTAGAAACTGAGAAAAGCCACACAATCCTAGAAGTGTCGTAAATTTCTTGTGAAAGTATTAAACACTTTCTAGGTATTTACTTTCTAGTTTTAGAATCACATACTAAAAATAATAAACTAGTTGAAGTAATATACATTCAAACATTGAAAGGGACAAATTGACAATTGTGCTCTTTATTGAGATAATTAAATGTAATATATAGTAACTATTGTTGTTGTTTTCTAAACTGAGTTGTTTCTAAATAATATAAGGTTTCCTAGGAGCAGCTGAAGGGTTTGAACTGCTGACCTTATGGGTAACTGTCCAGTGCTCACCCTATGGTAGTGTCATACCAGGACTCCTATACAAAGTGCCAACGAGTTGGTCTGACTCATAGTGACCCTGTATAGGGTTTCTGAGGAGCAGCTGGTGAGATTGAACTGCCTACCCTGTTGTTCAAACCTATCTTGTAGTTCAGTGCTTATCATACAGCACTATACCAGGTCTCCATGTTAAATATGTTGTTATCTTATGTTGTTATCTCTTGCTAATTGCCGTCGAGCTGATTCAACTCAAAATGACCCTGTATAAGGTTTCTGAGGATCAACTGGTGGGTTTGAACCATTGACCTTGGGGTTCAAAGTCTAGTGCTGATTGTACAATGCCACCAGGATAGCTGTTGTTGTTAGTAAGTACCATTGAGTCAGTTCCTGGATAGGGTCTCTAAGGGGTGGCTGGTGAACTTGAACCACCATCCTTGAGGTTCAAACAGACCTTGCAGTCCAGCGCAGTAACCCACATCTCCACACTAGGTTAATTAGAATTGTTGGCCATATTTCACTAGAGAAAAACTACCATATTATAAACACACACACTCCCTTTAGGATAGTGATCATGATGTCTGGCTTTGTAGATTAACAGAATTCATATACGGTTCTAGAAATCTCTACTAATAAGAAACAAAATTCAGCAACATAGCTAAGCTTCTGTTGAACTATTGGTAAAATGCATAAGTGCTTACCTCATAGAGTTGTATAAGTGATTGAGATAATATAATAGCCCTATAGTACTTAGTGCCTTATGCTAAATCTTTAAAATGAGCATTATAATAATTTATAAAACAATATTTTTTTCAAAATATTTTCATTATTCTGGGAATAGAGTATATTGTGCTTTTTTTTTTTTTTTCCCCATTTCCCTTAGTTTTGCAAATATAAAGTGGGTGGAAAATATTTGTCCTGATAAAGGATGTACTTGGACTAGTTTTGATAAAAACTACTTTTTTTAGGCCTTTATGTAAGAAGAGGTATACTCTTTGGCCATATAAGCCAAGTAGCTTTCTAAGTATAATCACCAGTCACACAATGGTTAAATTCTCAGTTACTAAAAGAAAAATTGGCATTTCATACCCAGCAGCGTCTCCATGGGGGAAAAGACAAGACACGTTGCTCAAGTACAGCTCTCAGCCTAGGAGATCTACAGGCAATTCTAGTCTGTCATATAAGGTCCTTGTGAGTTGGAATTAACTCAACAATACACTGCAACAACAGCCTTGTATGAGCAAGTAACCAAGGCATTTATTTTTGTGTGTGTTCTTTTAATATTTCAACATAATTCAGTTTTCCTAATTACTTAGGACCTGGATAAAACAAGCCTTAAAGACCTTGCACAAAGAGAATCACACTGATGTAAAAAGAAATCTGAGCTAGTGACAAAAGGATCATAACTAGAACCTAAAGAGTTAGGAAAAGGAGGTGTAGAACGGACTCCACCCTGTAGGAGAATAGGACAAGAACCCTCTCATGATTCATCAGGATTTAATGCTAAAAATAATTTTATGACATGGAAATCACTTTGAATTTTGTCTGCTGTCTCTATTGGATCCTGTCAAGTAGATTTTGACTCACAGTGACACCAGGTGTACAGTAGAACTGCTCCATAGGGTTTTCAAGGCCATGACCCTCCAGACTTGAAGTAAGTCTTCTAAGGTGATTCTGGGTGGGTTCAAACTGCCAACCTGACAGCAGTTGAATGCTTAAATTTTTGTTTGTGCCACCCAGGGACTCCTACCTAACCCTAAATTGAAGAAATGTAAACTGAGATGCAGTAAACTTGACCATTTTTATCATAGTACATTGATGAGCAATGAGAATCACTTATCACCTAAGAATAATTATGGCCAACATAATTAGCAACAGAATACATAGGAACCGCAGCTATCAGTTCGGTCCAGTGAGTTCAGATTGTCTTCTGAAAACTTAAACAACTACACTGCTTAGAATCTGTAGTTGGAATTCTTGAAATCATATGGAAGTAATTTCATGCCCTTTGTACACAACACAATTCCAAGATTCTTGAAAAAATTGGAGAATAAAATATTGCCAAGGGAAGATCCTGATGTGGCTCTATAAGATAAGCATTGACTGTTAACTGCAAGGTCAGCAGTTCAAATCACTAGCTTCTCCTCAGAAACCCTATACAGGGTCTGTATGAGTAGGAACTGAGCTGATGACCCTTACCAACAAAAAGGAAAGATAAAGTCTTTATTATATTCTGGGATGATTTCTTTGAAATCTACTTGTAAATTGAAAACTGGAGTGACAGATAAAATTGTTTGTTCCTAGAGCAGGTGAATTAGATCAAAGCAAACTTCTATGAATCAAATTAGGGTCAATTACTTGACTTAATAATAATGCATGTAATTTATACAGCTATAATTTTCTTGAAATCTAAGCTCTGGTAGCGTAGTGGTTATGAATCGGGCTACGGACCTCAAGGTCAGCAATTTGAAACTACCAGTTTTCCGCAGGAGAAAGTTGAGGCTTTTTGCTCCCGTAAAGATTTGCAGCCTCGGAAACCCTGTACAGGGTTGCTATGAGTTGGAACCGACTCCACAGCACATAACCAACCAACCAACCAAGGCTTTCTTAAACATGAAAATTGATGCAATTATTTTGTTCTAGAAAAAATTTGATAAAGTGTACTGACATTCACCCTGCAATTTGGAGCAGGTCATTGGGTAAACTGGTGAAAATGAAAGGAAGAGAGAAATCTGAGCTGGGATTGCATTCCTACTCATCAATGACACATGTTTACTGAACACTGAATATTTTAAATTTGGTCAGTATTTTGTGAGTAGTCAAGCAGATTATGGAAAGAGTATAAAAGTTTGATAGAGAAAATAACCATTATTACTGATTCTGATATATATTTAATCCTTTAAGTATTGTCAGAGAAATCTAAGAAAAGACTTATTCTATGAACGCAAATCAAGAATATGATGGCGACCACCAAACAGAAATAGTTTGGGATTGTCTTTTGCTTGTTCTTTTGTTTGCATCTTGTTCATCAATATTTTGTATTTATGACACTAGTCATAAGCATCCTATATGACTATTTTGTGCATTAACTGTTTGCACAATAACAAACACAGGTATGGGACAAGAGCAACCCTGATTGAGATGGTTAAGGTTGTATGTCAACTTGGTTGAGCCATGATCTCTAGTGGTCTGACATTTATGTAATGATGAAATTTGACAATTGTATAATAACATAATCTGTACATTATGTAATGATGTGATTTATGTAAGGAAGGATGATACATCGTGATCTATTACATATGCCTCCATATCCACTTAACATTTATTTCAACATAAGGACTGTGCATTTGTACATAATGGTGTGGATATTTTTCTCAAATTTTCAAGGAAATAATTAGGTTATTGAATTGTCAGGTTTTTTTTGTTTGTTTGTTTGTTTTCCTACTCCTATTAAGAGTGGAAAGGTGTTAATCACCAGTAATGTGTCTTTTTGTCTTTCCTTCATGTATGGATAAAATCTGGGATAGAGAGATAACAAAACACATCTATTAATATTAGCAACATTACATATTTGACTACTATCTTCCATTCTTAGGTTCATTAGAAGCAAGTTTTTAACTGATTTAGAGAAATTAAATTAGTAGGATGCATGAATTCATGCCATCTATTCCTATTATTATCTTCTTTGGAAAACTGTGATTTTCAGTCTGCAGTAGCATGTCCCTTTCATACTACAGATATTGAATTTACTATTATTATTATTTAGTTCATTTATATGTCTTTATATACATATATGGATGTGAGAATTCAGACACTTATCTTTTATTTCCTTACATTTAAAATTGATATGTTGTTGTTGTTGATAAGTGCAGTCAAGTCAGTTTTAACTCATAGTGAGTTTAACTCACAGTACAGGCTTTCCAAGGTTTAAACCTCTAAACTTGTGATTAGCAGTACAGTGCTTATCTGACAGTGCCACAACAGGACTCCAACCCAAAGTGTAGAGAAAATTGACTATTGGTCCTCCTTACCTAAGTCTAGTAGAATATTCTCCTCCAAAGGCAGGTTTGAGTTAGAAAAGTCAAGAATATACGGTCATGGTAGTAGCAGTCAAGAAATCAAATGACTTATTGCATTAAGCAAATCTTCTGCAAAAGACCTCTTTAAAATGTTAAAAAACAAAGATGTTACTCTGAGGACTATTGTGGACCTGACTCAAACCAGGGTATTCTCAGTCATCTCATATGCATATGAAAGTTGAATAATGAATAGAATAATTGATCAATTTGAATTACATTACGGTGTGACAAAGAAAATTTAAAATTTGATAGACTGCCAGAAGAACAAGTAAATCTATCTTGGAAGAAGTACAGTCAGAATGCTCCTTATAAACCAGGAAGGACACCAAGACTTCCTCTCTTTTACTTTAGACATGTTGTCAGAAGGGGTAATCCCCCATAGTAGTACATCATGCTGGGTAAAGAGGAAGATCAGTGAACAAAAAGAAGACCCCCACCCCCAGTGAGATGAATTGACGCCATAGTAGCAACAATGGGCTCAAACATAACACCAATTGTGAAGATGGCACGAGATCAGGCAGTATTTATTCTGTTGTGGTAGTATCGATGTCAGTTAGAATATTGACAATATTGGACAGCAACTAACAAGAAAAAAATCATGGGTAGAAGGGAACAGAATGCTAGTTATTGGATTTGGGTTAACAACTACATATAAATGCCTGGTGCATATCAATCTATGTATCTAATGTAAATCAAAATATCAAACCCATTGCCTATGTCACAGCAATACTATGGAATTCCAAGACAGAAAATCTTCATGGACTCAGACAGTCTCCTCTTTTTCCTGTAGAGCAATGGTTGAGCTCAAATCACTGACATAAGGTTAACAGCCTAGGAATTAATACATATACCACAACAGAATTCTTACCTCTATGCCATTTTGTTATTATTATTAGATGCCTTCAACCCAGTTCTGACTCATAGTAACCATAAGTACAACAGAAAAATAAACTACCCAGTCTTGTGTTTTCCTCATAATTTTTTTACCTTTGAGCCTACTGTACCTGTCATTATGTCAAACCATCTCACTGGGGGTCTTTCTCTTTCTCACTGACACTCCAACTTACCAAATATAGTGTCCTTCTCCAGACACTGTTCCCTCCTTGTAGCATGTCTGAAGTATGAAGGACTGAGTCTCAATCTTCTCATATCTAAGGTGCATTCTGACTGCACTTCTTTCAAGACAACTGTGTTTATACTTCTGAAGCGCATGGTACATGTAATATTTTTCACCAACATCGTAATTAAAATGCATCAGTTTTCTCAGTTCTTCCTTATTCATTGTACAACTTGCACATGCATACTGTTGTTGTTGTTGTTGTGAAGTGCGGTCGAGTCAGTTCTGACCCATAGCGACCCTGTATAGGGTTTCCAAGGAGCAGTCGGTGAGCTTGAACTGCCGACTTTGCAGTTCAAATGGATTTGCAGTCTGGCGCATTAACCCACAGTGCTACACCAGGACTCCCACATGCATACTAGGCAATTGAAAATACCATGGTTTGGGTCAGGCACAACTTAGTTCTCAAACTGATATCTTTGCTCTTTCACACTTTAAAGAGCTCATTTGCAACAGATTTCCTAATGTAATACGTGGTTTCACTTCTTGACAAGCTGCTTCCTTCCATGAGTATTGATTGTGGATCAAATCAAAATGATGTCTTTGAAAATTTCAATCTTTTCTCGATTTATCATGGTGTTATTTGCTGTCCATTTGTGAGGCTTTTTGTCATCTGTACACTAAAGTGCAATCCATACGGAGCCTTGTTTTTTGCCAATGCCTTCAGTACAGTTTAGATTCTTCATTCAGTACCACTGGTTCTTGATCATATGATGCTTCTTGAAATGGATGAAATTGAACATTTCTCTTTGGCACAGTGATTTTACGTATTCCTTCATTTTCTTTTTATGCTTTCCACATAGCTCAACAATTTGCCCATAGAATACTTTAATATTTCAACCTGTGGCTTGAATTTTTTTTCTCCAGTTCTTCCAGTTCAAGAAATTTTGAGCATATTCTTCCCTTTTGATTTTCCTTGCAAATTTCATTATTGTCTTCTTGAGCTGCCCTTTAAAATTTTCTGTTCAACTCATTTATTTCCTCATTTCTTCCATTTGCTTTAGCATCTCTATGCTGGAGAGTAAGTTTCAGAGTCTCTTCTGTTATCCATTTCGGTGTTTTCCGTCTTTCTTTTCTTCTTAATGACCTTTTGGTTTCTTCCTTTTTGATGTTCTTCATGTTACCCCACAACTCTTCTGGTCCTTGATCACTAGTGTATAATGCATCAAATCTATTATTGAGATGATCTCTAAATTCATGTGGAATATGTTCAAGGTCGTATTTTGATTCTCATGGACTTGTTTTAATTTTCTTCAGCTTCAG
Organism: Chrysochloris asiatica; assembly: GCF_000296735.1. Lineage (NCBI taxonomy): Eukaryota > Metazoa > Chordata > Mammalia > Afrosoricida > Chrysochloridae > Chrysochloris > Chrysochloris asiatica. Next base: position 29,624,584 of record NW_006408523.1, on the reverse strand, counting down.
TCTAAATTTGTATCTGAGCAATCGATGGCCTGGTTCAGTCAGTCACTGGCACTGTTTTGGATGGTGACATTGAGCTTAATGCACCATCTCTTCCCAGAGGTGTAGTCAATTTAATTTCTATGTATTCCATCTGGTGAGGTCCAGGTATATAGTTACCTCTTAGGTTGTTTAAGAAAAGGTGTTTGCAATAAATAATTCATTGGTCTTGTAAAATTTTATCATGTAATTTTTAGCCTCATTTCTATCATCATGGTCGTACTTTATTGTCCTTAATCTTTGTTTCCAACTTACATATTTCAATCATCAGTAATTATCAATACATCTCAATTGCATGTTTGATCAATTTCAGACTGAAACAGTTGGGAGAATTCTTCAGTTTCATGATGACTGAAACTGATTTATGGTTAGTGCATAAATTTTAATACTAGTGTTATTGGCTGATCTTCCTTGTAGGTGTATGGATATTTGTTCTACCACAAAGACCATTGTACCTCAAGATAAATCTTGGAATGTTCTTTTTGACAGTGAATATGACTTCACTTTCCTTCAGTTTGTCTTTTCTGTATAGTAAAACATTGTTGTCCAGTTCAAAATGGATAATACCTGTACATTTCAGTTCACTAATGCCTAGGATCTTGATATTTATGCATCACATTTCATTTTTGACAACTTCAAATTTTCCTTTATTTATACTTCTTACATTTTTTATTCTGATTACTAATGGATATTTGCAGCTATTTCTTCTTATTTTGAGTTGTGCCCCATGAGTAATTTGAAGGTCTCAAAGGTTGTGCTCTATTCATGTCATTGTGGTGAACTCTACTTTGAGGAGACATCACTTCCCCAATCATGTTTAGAGTGTTTTCCAAGCCGACGGGCTCATTTCTGACACTATATCTGACAATGTTTTGCTGCTATTCATAATGTTTTTATCTTCTGGCACTGTGTCTGACAATGTTCTATTGCTATTCATACGGTTTTCATTGGCTAAACATTCAGAAGTAGTCTTTCCTTTTTCCTAGTCTGTTATAGTCTGGAAATTCTGATACCTGTGCCTCATGGGTGGCCATGCTAGTATTTAACATGCAAAACACCACAGTAAGGCATACTGTCAGATGAGTGGTGGCTATCTCTTTCACTGTTGTTAAATGCCATTGAGTTATTCATGCTCATTGTTACCCTGCATAGAATTTCCAAGAACAGTTGGTAGGTTTGAACTATTGGCCTTAGGTTAGCAATCAAGTGCTTATCCCAAAGTGCCATACTGGTACCCTGTGTTTGAACAACTGTGTTTGCTGTTAACAGCGCTTATCCTACAGTTCCATACCAGGACACCTACAGGTAGGGTATAGCAAAATTATCCACAGTGTTCCTGAGACTGTAATGATTTAATACTTTTCTTTTGTGGAAATGTATTTTAATACTTCTCTTTCATGGAAATCAACTGCCAATGTTCAGATGGTCATGCAGATATTTTTGCTTACTGTGACAACGTTTCACTTCACTTTGTGATTAGATGTGCGCTCTGTCACTATGAGACCAATCTATTCCCATTGATATAAAAGAAATCAATAGCATTTTTTCTTTTGGTAACACTAGCTTCAAGTATAGAGAGAAGTAGATATGTAGGTAGAGTTGTGTCTCCATAGGGGAGGCACAAATAGGAACACCTACAAAAGTAGAACGAAGGCCAAATTCAAGATTAAATCACAAACTCAAACATCCTAAAAACCCAGAAAGGATACATATATAAAGTTATGACACCCAATAAAATTAAAGAAACAATAACCTAAAATAAAATAAAATAAATAAAAACTCTCTGGAAAATATGGGTAATTATTTAGCACCACCAGGTGGCGCTATGGGTTAATTGGCTGGACTGCAAAGTCATTTGAATTGCAATTCTTTATAAGATGTATTCCAATTTTCTAGTGATAAAGTCTAACAATAGCACTATGTTTTTATTATGTATCCCCATCATATTGAGAACCAAAGATTCTGATTTGATCAGTATTATAGCTTCACTGCCAGTACATTATTTGGTATTAAAGAGGTCATAAAATAGACATTTTTAAAAATGACTAAACAAACCGAAAAAATGATTGTTGTTGTTAGGTGCCATCAAGTTGGTACCGACTCATAGCGACCGTATGCACAGCAGAACGAAACACTGCCTGATCCTGGGACAACCTCACTACTGTTGCCACATTTGAGTCCATCGATGCTGCCACTTGGCCAATCCATATCGTTGGGGGTCTTCCTCTTTTTCTCTGACCCTCCACCCTACCAAACATGATATCCTTCTCCAGCGACTGGTCCCTCCTGACAATATGTCCAAAGTATGAGAGATGAAGTTTGACTATCTTGGCCTCCAAGGAGCACTCTGGCTGCACTTCTTCCAACACGGATCTGTTTGTTCTTTTGGCAGCCAAGGCACTTTCAATATTTTCCTTCAACACCATAACTCAAATGCGTCAATTCTTCTACGGTCTTCCTTATTTATTGTCCAGCTTTCACATATATATGAGGTTATTGAAAATACCATGGCTTGGGTCAGCAATCATATATTTCTTGAGATATATCTGGTATTATAAAGTCTAACTGCATTTCCTTCGCATTGAGGAAATAGAAACCAGAGGTTTAAGTGATTTATGAAGTCCACAAAAATCAATAGCACTGGTAATGAATTAACAACTATGTTGCTTTGTTTAAGCTAATTATATGAATGACAATATTTTCATATTTTAACTGAGAAAGGTCCTTAATACCAGAAATCAAGTTATCATTATATTAATAAATTTAGTACATATTCATTACCGTACAATCTCTAGTAGAGCAGTGACAGTAAAAGGACACATAAATATAAATTCAGTGAACATTTCAATCTGAAAACTCACATCATGCACAGCATTTATTTCCCAAAAGAGTAATTTGGTAATCTTCCTAAGTAATGTCTTTCAAACTAGTCAATAAAATTATAATATTTAATTTTCTTTTCTATTTCATAAATTTATTCTCATGACTATTTTCAGTAATAAAAACATTGAGAGAATAAATTTTTTTCTCTATTACTAAGAGATATTATATCGATGAGCTGCAGAAATATTAAAGATAAAATATAAAATAAAATAAAATATAGTTGAAATAGATCAGGTAACCTTCGTTGAATCACGCCACAACCCACAACATGGAAATATCTTAGAAATATATAGAACAAAATGTATACTGCAAAGTCAGAACCATGAAATTGTCATAGTCAAATACAGAACATTTCCACTGGGACAACCTTTACCCTTGTTGCTCTTTAATATGATCATACTCATTCCCACACTCCTTAATCCCAGACTGCAACTAATCTTCTTTCCACTGTTATAATTTTGTCAGTTTCAGAATACTGTATAAATGGTGTCGGATTTTGGGATTGACTTTTACTCACCCTTTCTCTATAGAGATCTATCCAAGGTTATTGCATGTTTGATTCATTTTATTACTGAGTAGTATTCCACAATAATCATGCACCAGTTTGTTTAATTATTCACTAGTTAAGGTGCACCTAGGTTGCTTCTATTGTGAATAAATCAATTTCAATACTTCAGTGTATTTGTTATAATATGATTTTTTTTTTTTTTTTAACTATACAAATATCTCAACAAAACTGAACATGCATATACCATGTTTGGAGTTTGGAGTTAACCCAGAGGCACCTGAAATGAAAGGTTTGATGATTTATTTCCTTAAAAGCACCCACTGAAAACCTTATGAAGAAAAGTTTTATTTTGACACACATAGTACTACCATACATCTGAACTGACTGAAGGACAACTGTTTTGTTGGTTTGTTTTCCAAGCAGTTGTTCATTTTTTCCCACATCCTTGGGAGCATTTATTGTCATTATCTATTCCTCTCTTTTTTTTCAAACTAGCCATTTTGCTCCCATAAAGATTTACAGCCTGATAAGCTTTACATGGGAGGGTAGTGGCTCTGTAGGATAAGCACTGGATAGTGAACCACAGTCTCAGCGGTTCAAGCCCATCTAATGTTCAGAGGAAGAAAGATGAAGCTTTCTGCTCTGCAAAGATTTATAACCTTAAATTCTATACAGGATTACTATGGATCAGAATCACCTGGATGGCAGTGCTTAAAAAAAAAATTAATAACAATAGCTCATTGTGGTTTTAATATGGATTACCTACCTAAAATGGATATATGCTAAACATCTTTGTGTGCTCTTAATTTCCATCTGTACATATTCTTCCCTAAAATGTCTGTTCACGTTTTCTAAGTTGAATTTTTTTTTTTTTCTTTTACTGTTGGTTTCTGTGCATTCTTTATATACCTTAGATTTTAGTTCTCTTTTGGCTATGTGGTTTTTAAAATATTTCCTACCAATTAATTGCTTTCCTTTTCATCAGTGTAACAAGGTCTTTCATAAAGAAATATTTAGAATGTTGATAGAGTCCAATCTACTATAATTTCCTTTTATAGATAGCGTGTGTCAAGTCTAAGAACATTTTGTCTAACTTTTAAGATCTAAAGTTTTTCTTCTTTTTTGTTTTTTTCTAAAAGTTGTTTTAGTTTGAAGTTTCCATTTATGTCTGTGATCCACTTTTAATTACTTTACATGTAATGTGTGAGACTTAGGTCAAGGGTTTTGTTTTGTCTTGCCTATGGATGTCTAATTGCTCCAGAATCACTTGTTGAAGAGGTTATATTTCTTTATTAAATTGTTGTGAATCTGTCAAAAGTAAGTTGAGGATATCTTCATGTATTTATTTTTAGGTTCTTTGTTCTTTTCCATAATCTATGTGTCTTCTCAGCATCTGTTATCACTCAATCTTAAATGCTGTAGCTGTAGAATCAGTATCAAGTGGGTCAACTGACTTGATGTAGTCTTCTTTTACAAATAGTAATCTTGTTCCCTTGACTTGCCATATATATTTCAGAATTGTGTTGTATGTATCTACAAAAATCTTGTTGAAAGTTTTACAAGAATTGTGTGGGTTTTGTTTGTTTGTTTGTTTGTTTTTCAACCTTGTAGTTCAAACCAATCTTGCAGTCCAGTGCTTTATCATATAGTGCCATGCCAAAAGCCGTGATATCATAGTGGATTACGAGTTGGGCTACTAACCACAAAATCAGGAGTTTGAATCTTCTAATCACTCTGTGGGAAAAAGATGAGGTTTTCAGCTTTCATAAAAGTTTTATATCCTTGAAAACCCTACATAGTGCAGCTATGAGTTGGAAATGACTCAGTGCCACACAATCACCACCGTCACCATTATTTTAAGGTTGGCAGTTCAAATCTACCAGCCATTCCTTGGAAACCCTATACTGGGTTGCTATGAGTCTCAACCAATTTTATAACACTTAATAATAGCAACAGGTGAAAATGTACACACCAAATGGTTCTCATTTAACATAGCCATGCAATTTGTTTGATGACATTGGTTACAATTTGCATAGTATGCCAACGTTCTCTACTTCCATTCTGGTCATCCCATTTCCAATAATCTAGTTTGTCTATCTCCTTGCCTTCTCTTTTTTGATTTAGAGTTAGTGTTGACTATTTGGTTTCATAGATATGGAAAGGAGCCCTGGTAGTTGGATTATGAGCTCGGTTGCTAATTACAAGGTCAGTGGTTCAAATCTACCAGCAGCACCTTGGGAGAAAAATATGACTGCTCTTCTATAAAGATTTACAGCCTCGAAAACCCTATACAGGGTTGCTAGGAGTGGAACTGACCCAATAGCACAGCACCACCACCATTGTATATATATTTTAAAGGAGTGTAGTATTCAGGAGTGTTAATGTTTATTTTATGCCCAAATATGCTGTTTAAGGAGTTTTGGTAGCATAGTGGATATGAGGTCATCAGTTCAAAACTACCAGGCATTCTGTGGGAGAAAGATGAGGCTTTCTGCTCCCACAAAGATTTATAGTCTCAGAAACCCTATGCAGGGTCACTATGAATCGGAACTGACTTCATGGCACACCAGTAGTACCACCACCACCAATATGCTATTTAACTAAAAGGTGAGCTCATAAAATAGTTTGGGTGCAAGCATATTTAGTTGTAAATCTAAATATTCTCTTTTAAGTGACAGTAACTAGCATTATTAATTTATTTTATTTTTAATCTTGGTGCTCATGCTTTTATGGCTCATATATGGAAATATAAATATGTTAATTCTGTAGCCAACAAGTTTGATAAACATGTATTAGTTTAGGAGATTGTATCAAATTTTGCTACATTTTATTTTTAAACAGACATTAAATTTGTTTGTAAATGGATGATTGCATAGAGGGAATTATATCTTCTTGTCTATCTGTATGTCTGTTATGGTCCTTTCTTTCCTTTTTGTTCTTACTAGAACTTCAAAAAGTATTTGAATAAGAGCAGTAAAATAAAAATCATCCTATGTTTTCATTCCTAGGGAAGGAAGTATTTAATATCATGGTAAATCAGATTTTCAACATTATGGATGATTACTATCATTAGGTACGGTTGAGTTATTTCCACTTATAACTACTCTAAGCACAGCAAACTGCCCGGTTCTGTGCCATCCACACAATCATTACTAAGTTTGAGTTCATAGTTGCAGTCATCAGGCCAGTTCACCTCACTGAAAGTCTCTTACACTGATCCTCTTGTTTACCAACCACGATGTCCTGTTTCAGGGACTGGTCCCTCCTGATAACATGTCTAAAGTACATGCTTCTAAGGCAATTCTGGATGTATTTCTAAAACAGATTTCTTCATTCTTCTAAAGTCCACTGTATATTTAATACTCTTCATCAATACCATGATCCAATTGCATCAATTTTTCTTTGATCTTCCATATTTATCGTCTAGTGCTTGCATGCATATGAAGTGACTGAAAATACCATGACTTTGGTCACACTTATTTCTTATAGTGGCATGTTTAGAGAGGTCATTTGTAGCAGGTTTGTTCAAAACAACTTGTTTGTTTTTTTGTCAGCTGCTTCTATGCACATTGATTGTGGATCTAAGTAAAATAAAATCCTTGACAACTTTAATGATTTCTCTTTTTACTTATTGGTCCTATATTGAGGATTTTTTTTTTCTTTTCTTTATGTTGAAGTATAATCCATACTGTAAACTTTAGTCTTTGAATTTCATCAGTAAGTGTGTCAAGTCCCCTGCACTTGCAGCAAACAAGGTTGTATCATCTACATATCAAAGGTTGTTAATGATGAGTCTCCTCCAAACCTAATGATGCATTTTTCTTCATGTTAATTTTCAATTATGTTATAAGTACTTTGCCTCCCTTACTAGTTTTCTGAAAGGTTATATTATGAATCAAAGTCTAATTGTATTAAGTACATTTTATAGATCTAAATTATTGAATGTTGATGGGTCTACTCTGAGCAGGAGATCCCAGTAGCATTGTGGATTATGAGATGGGCTGCTCACCTCAAGGTCAGTGGTTCAAATCTACCAGTTGTTCTGCAGGAGAAATGAGATTTTTCTGCTCCTGTAAAGACTTACAGTCTCAGAAACCCTATACAAGATCATAAGGAGTCAAAACCGATTCATCAGCACATAGCTGCCATCATCATCATCCTGAGCAGGAAGATGAAGGACATTAACGCTCCAGTGATCTACAGAACAATAGATTGCTCAGTGTTGTGACCAGATAGTGAGCAATTTCTGACTACTGTGGATGAGGAAGTGGTGTGGATGTTGCTTTGGGTGCTGACTGGGGTAATGGACCGATAGATGTATCTACCTGAAGGAAAAACTTGATAAAGTAGTAGGCATCCAAATTCTTTGCTCCAGCATCCATGTAAGTAATTATCCTATTATGTAGATTATCATTTCAGAATATATTTTCGAAGTACTGTAGCTCTGGTAACATAGTGCTTACAAGTCAGATTGCTAAATCAGGTCAGCAGTTTGAAACTACCAGCTGTTCCATGGGAGAAAGATGAGGCTTTCTGCTCCCGTAGAGATGTACAGCCTCAGAAACCCTATGCAGGGTCGCTATGAGTCAGAACCAACTCCATGGCATACCACCACCACCACCACCATAGTAGTATATTCAGATGGATCTTTACTGAAAGCAGAGAATACCAGAAAGATGTTTACCTGTGCTTTATTAACTTTGCAGAAGCTTTTGATTGTGTGGATCATGACAAGCTATGGACAACATTGCAAAGTCTGAGTATTCCTGAACACTTAATTGTGCTCATGAAGAACCTGTGCATAGACCATGAGGCAATCATTGAAACAGAACATGGGAACACTATGTGATTTAAAATTAGGAAAGGTGTGCACCAGTGTTGTACTCTTCCACCATTCATATTCAATCTGTATGCTGAAGAAATAATCTAAGAAACTGGATTATGTGAAGAAAATCATGGCATCAGGATTGGAGGAAGACTCATTAACAACCTGCAATATGCAGATGACACAATCTTGCTTGTGAATGTTAAGAAGACTTAAGATACTTACTGATGAAGAGCAAAGACCACAGCCTTCAGCATAGGTTGCACCTCAAAGTAAACAAAACAAGAATCTTTACCACTGGACCAATAGACAACATCCACATAAATGGGGAAAAGATTGAAGTTGCCAAAGACTTCATTTTGCTTGGACCAACATTCAACACTCATGGAAGCAGCAGTCAAGAAATCAAATGACATATTGCACTGGGCAAATCTGTTGCACAAGACGTCTTTAAAGTATTGATCATCAAAGATATCAGTGTGAGGCCTAAGGTGTGCTTGACCCAAGCCATGGTATTTTCAATAACTTTATACGCATACAAAAGTTGGATAATGAATTAGAAAGGCCATTGATGCATTTGAGTTATGGTGTTGGAAGAGAATACTGAAAGTACCATGGACTGCCAAAAGAACAAATAGATCTGTATTGAAACAAGTACAGCCAGAGTGCTCCTTGGAAGCCAGGATGGCTAAGCTTCATCTTTCATACTTCAGACATATTGTCAGGAGGGACCATTCACTGGAGAAGAATATCATGTTTGGTAAGGTGGAGGATCAGAGAAAAAGAGGAAGACCTTCAACAAGATGGGTTGGCACAGTGGCAACATCAATGGGCTCAAATGTAACAACGATTGTGAGTTGGCCCAGGACTAGGTAATGTTTTGTTCTGTTGTGCATAGAGTCGCTATGAGTCAGTACTGAGTTGATGGCATCTAACAAAAACAACAAGATGGTAGTATAGTAGGTCTTCTACTGATATTATTCTAAATGTCTTATGTGGATAAAAACAGTATTTGTCCATTCCCATTGGGTCCCTAACACCTCCCATAATTACATATTTCCAACACTGTATAAATATATGTTGTTGAAACAATGACAGGAAATTGTTTATGTAGAAAACCACACATTTCCTTTTGCTTTTCTTTATTGTATTTATTTGTGGCAATATAAATGGAACCCTTGTTTGCCTCTTACTCAGCAGTCAGTGTTCTTGAATACATTCCACAGTCATAACTGAAGTTTTTATTGTTTTGTTTTTTGTCTTTCTCATAATATTTGGAAGTTTGAAACAGTTGATACTCCATAAATTCTCTCTCTCTCTCTCTCTCTTTTTTTTTTTAGTTTCTATTGTGAATTGAGTGAAAGTATTAAGGGCAGATCATCAGTTTTGCATTCAACAAATTACATACCTTATTTCATTACAATGGTTATAATCCCTTCCATGAACATCAAATAGCAGGATTTCTCTCTATTCACTTTATATTCACTTGAGCTGTTGGTTTTTAAAAATAAAAAAAAAAATAAAAAACACTCAGGTGTATATAATAATTTGCACCACCAAAGGACACATTCTGCAAGTCTGCCTCTTGGCTGCCATTTCTTAGTCCCTCTCTTCCCATTAATCTAAAGTCCTCAGCTGCTTCCTCTCTCCATGTCCCCATCTCTGCCTCCATCTCTGGTGTGGTGGCTTCTCTGGATAAGTTTGAATATTTCACTTGATGGTCCTAGAGACCTCTATTGCTGGACTGCAAGTTTAACAACTCTCCTGTTTTTGTAACAAAGCTTCTACCTTTACAATTGTGACCATTGCAATGTCATGATAACAATTACTCACTATTGAATCATAAGAATCTTATCCCCATCTCTTTTCACCAGACCATCTAGACAAGATGAAAACTTTTTCAGTGGGGACTCTTTCTTCCCCACACACTCTTAAACTAAACTCCCTCTTGACACCTTGTAAGCCAGTCACTTCATGCCTTTATTACCCCCTCATTTTACGTAGCCAGTATCTATGTTGCCCGTCTCTATCTACCCTGTGTTCAGTGGGAATAGCATTGATACTTGATGTGAAGACTCCTTCCCTCTCTGTTGGTATTTAGAGGTCAAGTTCACCAAATTGTAGCAATTTACCCTTGTTTCCTTTATCAAACAATTTTTTTTTTTCTTTCTCTAGTCAAGTTCTGATTATCAAGCCATCAAGGCTAAGTCAAAGATGTATTATCTGAAGGTTTGGGTGGTCTTGTGTGTCTCCCCTCACTTCACATCAACTGGATGCTTCACTCTGAGCTCTAGCCCTCTGTGGCTATGTCCTTGCTCATGGGCTCAGGTCTCACCACACTTTGGACCAACCAGCACTTCCTCTTCTCTCTCTCATCTCCAGGTCAACAGGAGTCAATGGACTGTGGTTGAACTCAGCCCATTTCTTCATTGCTGCCTTTCCCCCTCTTCCACTCACCAGTAGACCAATCTGGTCATCAGCAAGTTTACATGCCTTCTCATGTGTTCTCTTTGAGTTTCAGTCTTAGAGGAGTGTTGTCCTGAAGGAACGTGATTGCTTGCCTTGATGGCTTCCCAGTGAACAACTTGCTTATTCTTGTAGTAGCCAGTCATACTGCCATTTTTGTTTTAGATTTTTCCTAATGATCTTTCTTTGAAGATGTATCTTCTGTCACCCCAACTTTCCAGACTGGTCTGCTTGCCCTTTCTAGTAGGAATGTCCCACCTTTGAAGGTTGTAAATGGGGCTCAGCATTCCACCTAAGGTCCTATACACTGCAAAGGCTCCACAAGAGGCCTATTTCTTATTCCAATCAGTTATAGGCTGAAGATGGGCTTACAAGCTTTCTGTAATCGTGTTTCCTGACATTCCTTTCTATCCCACTTAAGTGTCTATTTTACAGTAGTAGGCAAAGGAAATCAATATTCATAAGACAGTCAAGCATCTTAGTATCATTTCTTCTCTTCGAACTATGACTTAAACCCTGTATCACAGAGGTCTGTTGTTCCAAGTTTGAGGATGCATCACTATTTACCTCTGTCCCATTTAGCCCTATCTACCGTGTTCTTCCACCCCTCCCACTTCTTGTGTATTGGCCTCACCAGCACCTGAACTATGATGTGTCTGTGCTCTATCATCACCTCCCTTCACCTCCTCTTAACTCTCCTTCACCACCCCCAATAGTAAGAAACAAAGAAAAAAATGTTTTTCCCTTTTAGTATGGGTATCTTTTCTTAAGTGATTACAATAATGGTCTTATGCAATATTTGTGCTTTTGTGACTGATTAATTTCACTCAGCATAATGTCCTCAAGTTTCACCAATACTGCATAAATTCTTAAAGCAGAGTTACACAGCTCTTTTTTAAATATAAAATCATATGTATAAACCAAAAATTATCATCCTAAACCTCTATTTTAAATAACTATAATTAATCTTGGTCATGAGAAGAAGAGCTGTTTTGTTTCTAGATTTCAATGCACCATCAAGGATGTTCAATGCAGTTTACATTAATTATTATATTTTTTCTCTCAAGTTAGTATAGCTTAGATAAAAGAGAAATTTGTCAGTAAACCTTCACTCTTATTTTTTCTTCTTCTCTTCCATCTTTTTTCTTCTGCTTCTAGAAGCAAGTGCAATGAGCAACACAAAGCCCTCAAGGACATTGCAATATTTTAAGTCATAAACATATTCTGTATTTCATGCAACATATAAAGCATATGAATATATGCTGACAGCACAATAAATAATACCCAATAAATATTTATTGAACACTGGTTTTTGTTTTAGTTGCAAGACAAGATGAAAAAATTGTCTAGTAACATTGAACAAAACTACAAATATTTATAGACATTTAAGGTATGTTGGCTGGTGATGTAGTAGAGTAAGTATGGACTAGTAACCACAAGGTCAGTAGTTTAAACCCTCCAGCTGCTCTGCTTGACAAATAGGAGATTTTCTGTTTCAATGAAGAGTTACAGCTTCAGAAACCTTAAAGAGGGTCACTGTGAATTGGAACCAATTTGAAGGCACCTGATAAGACAGAGTCTTGGTGTGGTGCTGGGGGTTAATGTGCAAGACTGCAAAGCTGTTTGAACTGTTGGAAGTTCAAGCTCACCAGCTTCTCCTTGGAAACCTTACACAGGGTCACTATCAGTCAGAAATGACTTGACAACACGTAACAATAATAACAATATATGTGATCGTCGGTGTGTGCATACATGCACACACAGAGAGAGTTAACAGGCAAGCAAAGAACAAGAATGAAGGAAAAAAAAAAAAAGGTTTGGCCTTGTCAGTTTATATTACAGGGTAATTGAGTGAGTCTCCTTATCTTCCATCTTCCATCAAAAGCCTCATTAGGTTTTAAGATCTCTTGGCAGATTTTAAAAGGTAATCTGAAGTAATGATAGATGTGATTCAATACAGAGTGAATAGAATTTATAAAATAAGGTCATTCCTTCTAAATCTTTCAGTGTACGCACATAAATAGAGTGAATTTTATTTTGAGTTATACTATGTTTCAATAGAATGATATTTTATTAGCTATTTGGTAGGTTCCAAATGAAAGAATTTTCAACTGAAGAAATGAATTGGGTTGAAAATAAACTAAACTTCCAATATAGTAAGGTGGAATACAGAAAAAAATATTGATTCTGATTGTTTTTACAAAGCAAGATAGGTCAATCAAGAAACCAATCAGCAAAATATTTACTTCCAATATTAAAAAAGAAAAACCTTTTAGTTGAAACTGTCATAGGAATACTTGTTTTTTAGGCAACTTCTCCCAACATTCTTCAAGTATGTAGTTAAGATCCAGAAGGTATTGAAATTAGTGGAAATTAAAAGCATAGAAGAAAATATGGGTAACAATTGTAATCCTCATTTCCGACATTAATTACTAATTATATAGTCTATGTTGTTGTTGTTGTTGTGTGCCATTAAGTCAATTCTGACTCGCAGAAACCGTGTATAGGGTTTCTGAGAGCAGTTTAAAGTGTCAACTTTTCTCTTACCAGTCCAGTGCTTATCCTATAGCACCACATAAGGGTTCATATACTTGAGGAATTTGGGGAGAAACTACTTAAAATACGAGTAGCCCCATGGCCAATTCAACTAAAAAAATTTTATTAAAATATTATTTCAGGTAATTTCAAGTCTATTCTGACTCATAGCGACCCTATATACAACACAATGAAATACTGGCTGGGTCTTAACTAATCCTCAAAAGTGTTGTGTTTGAGCCCATTATTGTTGCCACTGTGTCAATTCCTCTTGCTGAGGGTCTTCTTCTTTTTTGCTGACCCTCCACTTTACCGATCATCATGATGCTCTCCAGGGACTGATCTTTCCTGAGAACATGTCCCAAATACAAGACGCAAAGTCCAGTCATCATCATCATTTCCGAGGAGGAATCCAGTACTTATTTCAAAACAGATTTGTTTGTTTTTCTGGCAGCCCTTTGTGCTTCCAATATTCTTCACCACCATGGTAATTCAAATGCATCAATTTTTCTCCACGGGCCATGAGGGAGTTTTTAGAACAGAACAAGATATATTGAATGTCTGCAAATCAGGGAAAGTTTGTTTCAGGATTACATCCATTCATCATATTTTTTCATGTAATCTCCAGCATCATTTCTGTTATCTAGCTCCATCATATTTGTTTCTAATTTTAGCATTCCAATAATCAGCAATTATCAATGCATCTTAATTATATGTTTGATCAATTTCAGTCTGAAGAAGTTGGTACAATTTTTCAGTTTTGTCATCACTGACATTATGGCTGGCTGAAAATTTAAATAATAGTGGTATTAACTAGTCTTGCAAGTGTATGGGTATTATGACAGACAGCATTGTATTTCAAGATAGATCATGGAATACTCTTTTTAATATGAATGTGACACCAATCCTGTTTAATTTGTCATGGCTAGTATAGTAAACCATATCCTTGTCCAATTCAGAATGGCCAATACCAGTCCATTTCAGCTGACTGATACCTAAGAGTCTTGATGTAGTATTGTAGGATAAGCACTGAACTGCTAATCTCAAGATCAGCAGTTCAAATCTACCAGCCGCTCTTAAGAAACCCAAATGAGTTGGAAATAATTCAATGACTCTTAAAAACAAAAGCAATGCCTAGATTATCATAGTAAACCATATGAATGTTAGATTGGAAATGACCAATATCAGTCAATTTCACCTAACTAATTCCTAGGATATTGATACTTATGCATTCTATTTCAGTTTTTGTGACTTCTAATTTCCCCAGATTCATTCTAAGTACATTCCATGTTCTGATTATCAATGGATGTTTGTAGCTGTTAGTATTCATTTTGAGTTGTAACCATCAGCAAATGAATATCGCCAAAGCTTTACTCATTCACATTATAATGTTAACTCTATTTGGGGGAGACAACACTTCCCCAGGCTGATTTTGAGTGCCTTCCAACATGAAGGACTCATTTTCCGGCATTATATCAGACAATGTTCTACTGTTTAAATGTCTAAGACTTCCAGTGGTTAACCATTCAGAAGTGTTCTACTACTCCTTGTTCCTAGTCTATCTTAGATTGGAAGCTTTGCTGAAGCTTGATGACCCTGTTGTTGTTAAATGCCCTCAAGTTTGTTCTGACTCATAACAACTCTGTGTCAGATTTTTTTTTTTTTGCAGAAACAGAAAGTCTCATCTTCCTCCCATGGAACATCTCATATGATCGAACTGCCAACCTTGTGGTCCACAATCCTATGCTTACCCTCAGAGCCACGATGTCCCACATGGGTGATCCTGCTAGTATTTTTGTTTTTTTTTTTAAACTTTGTAGCAATGTTTCCAACATCACAGCAACACACAAACCTTCATAATATGACTAAATAACAAATGAATGGTGGGAATATTGCTTATAGTTACTGTTAAGTATTGTTCTTCAGTCAAAACCTTCACTAAGGATATTAAAAAAACAAAAACAAAAACAAAAAAAAAACACAAACAATTAATTACCCTAATAGTTATCCTTATTTGGTAGAAACCCTTGAATATTATTTGTGTGTATGAGTCAATTTCATCATGAGACATAGCAGTAACAAATGTTAACATTCTTCCATGTAGTAATAAATTAGCAGTAGCATTTTTTATTTTGTTATATATTCAAATTCTTTCAATTCAATCAGCCACATACATTTCTTTCTCCCTCTCTTCTCTACTCATGCACTTTCTCTTATCTTTTCTCTCATTTTCTTTTCTTGTTCTTCTTTATTGTATTTTTCTCTCTTCCTTCTCCTCTCTTTCCTTTTCTTCCTTTTTTTCTTTTGTGTTTTCCTTCCCTACCTTCTTTTTTCTGCCTTTGTCTCTCTACTCTTGTGTCTGTCACCATCTCTCCTCTTCTGAAAACAGAAAAAAAAAGAAACAAAAAGCTCTCTCTCTCACTTTTTTTGCTATTCTATTGTTCTGATAACATGAAAATTGCAAACTGTATCCAAATCTCATTAAACATACCTATTTTTCTGTTATTTGAGTGCTTCAATTCTTTACTAGGTAGGAACCAAGCTCAGAGATCCTCAGGCATTTCGTATTCATAGTAGCACAAGATGTGTCTAGTAGAGTGTTTAAAAAGATATCTTTTCATACAAGGAAAAAATAATCTGGCAACCCCATATCTTTATAGAGAAATTAATTTTAATGGGCTCCTTTACCACTTTTTTGCAAAAATCTGGATTTCAAAGACAACATAGACACTTCATACTTCCTGACTAACAAACATCATGCCATCATTTAGTAAACTGACATGATTTCCTAAGGGACAGTTAAATAGTCAATGTCCCTGTCAATAAATCACTGCGCACATTTGAGAACTGTTGTGGTACTGGGTCAAAACAATTGAACCACACTTTTTCAACTTATATAAAATTAAACTTTGTTATCATTATGTGTAAAAGCCTTTGGCACAGAGTAACTGCAAAACACAGCCCAGAGGACAGTTGTGATTTTCTCTTATAAAGAGAACACATAATGTTCTCCTATAATGACAGCTGTCACAATTGGGTAGGCCATCTGATTTAGATCACAATTAGTCAATTGCTAGAATCTAAGGACAACCTGATATCAGCACAGGCTATATTGAAGCAAGGTAATTGTTGTTGTT
>NW_006408523.1:29589224-29607285 GCF_000296735.1 Chrysochloris asiatica | reverse complement strand
TTGGTCCAGGAACAGGTTCCTCATGATCACAATTAAGTGTTCTGGAATACTCATACTTCACAATGTTGTCCATAGCTTGTCCTGATCTGCACAATCAAAAGCCTTTGCGTAGTCAATAAAGCAGAAGTGAACATCACTCTGATATTCTCTGCTTTCAGCCAAGATGCATCGAACATCAGCAGTGATACCCCCGTTCCATGTCCTCTTCTGAATCCAGCTTGAATCTCTAGAAGTTCTCTGTCAGTGTATGCTTGTAGCCATTTCTTTATTTCCTTTAGCAAACTTTACTCACATGGGATATCAAAGAGATTGTCCGATGATTTCCACACTCCGTTGGGTCACCTCCTTTGTAATGAGCACAAATACAGATCTCTTCCAATCAGTCAGCCAGATAGTTGTCTTCTAAATTTCTTGGCAGAGATGAGTGAGTGTGTCCTGTGCCACCTCACTTTCTTGAAATATTTCAATTAAAATTGCATTTAACTCTTAGTTATCATGAACATAGCACAATATCCCTGAGAAAAATTAACAACATAGGCTTTACCAGTGCAAAGAACATAAAAGATGCAAGAGAAGTGATTTATAATTTAAAAACTATGTGCGATCAATTTCTAGTCCTCTGATCTTGAACACTTAGCATACGTTTTTCTGGAAAAAAAAAAATCCAAGTTCTAAAGATTAAATTATGAAAATATTAAGATTTTTGGAAGATAAAACTTTTAGATTTTTGTTTGACTTGGTTTTTAATTCTCTGTGTAAGATTTTTCATTGATCTTCAGGAATTGGGATGGAGAAGATATGAATAATCACTGAAGCATCTAAGATGAAACTACAAGCACTGGACTGTGAACCACAAGGTTCAGCTGTTTGAATCTACTTACTACTCCATATATATAAATAGTATCATATTCTTATTTGGATTTGTTAAGAGTGATGTGAGTGATTGAGCTCTTCTTTTACAGAAGAACAGCGCCCTCATTATTAAAGTACATTCATAGTAACAAATGACATGATTTGGGTAGAGGAGAAACTGTATAACAAAGAGATGGAGCCTTAAAATTTTTCAAGAAAAGACCTTAGTGCTTTGTTTATTTTTTAAAGTAAAAATCTTATATTTACAAATTTATATTCTGCCAGTACTAACTAAATTATTGGAGAGAGTTTTAATAGCAATTCTAATATCACATTTATCAAAGAAATACTTCCACAGTATAAAATATTGTTTAGATGTGTAGCTCTAAAGTTTCATTCTGGAAATAGAGATAAAATTAAAGAACTTGAGATATATATGTCTGCTTTAAATTCCAGAATTCTATTAACAGTACCACAGTGTGGCATGCTGGGGAAAGGGAAAGACGGAATAAGCACAATGAAATAAGGAAAAAAGAAAAATTTCAAGGTGCAATCAATAGAAAATCAAAACATATTCAGTTGGTAAGAATATATAAAATACAAAAGATTCACAATTTATATAATCAACATACTGTATTTATTTCTATGACATTTTATTATTATTTTTGAATACACTATAGTAGAAATACAGCATATTCTTTATATAAAATGTGTCAGTCTTGTCTACAATGGGAGACCCTGTAGCACAAAACCCACCATCATATGACTAAGTGACACAGGCATGGGTATTTTTACTTTAGAAATAAATAATAACTTTTTATAAATTAAAAAGAGGGAAATCCAGTAAATTAACGCAATGGCTGCATTAACAGTCTCAAACAAAACAACAGTTTTGAAGATGTGTGTATGTTCTGTTGAACATAAGGTCATCATGAGTTGGAATCAACTTGAAGGCAACTAATAACATAAATAAGGAGTAAAAAATGACCACAATCTTCTACATAACACTGGGTTTACACACCTATGAAAACTACAGGACTGAAACTATGAATTAGGAAGATCGCTTTAGGGGCGGTTTAGGCATTTATATTACAAATTTATTTATTTATTGTTTTTTTTATTTTATTTTCCCTTTAGATATGTTTCCAGCCAGCTAAGACAATAACAACTGTTAGACAATAACTCATGAGCAAACTGATGTTTTGTTTTTAGAATAATAGGTCATAAAATTTGCTCCACAGTGGGTGTTCATTAAGAAGGGACAGACTGTGTCATTGACAGGAGTGTAGATTGGATTCATCTTGAGCCTGGGGCAAACCATGAAAAGATGTGAAAATTCTTAGATCTTCATATAAAGGCAATATGAAATAAAAATGTATGTTATGAAAATGGGTTTTAATTTGAATATCAATTATATATTTAAAAAGCTCATAAACATAAAAATGGAAAGTAATAGATATTTTATAACTGAATATAGATTTTTATTTATCTGTTTTTTCTAACTGAAAATTCAAATGACAGCAGATCACTTTTAGAAGTTCTTTAATATTAATTATCAAACATATAAAACATGTTAGAAATGATTTACTTAACAAGAGCATGTATTAATTTTATAGAGATAAAAGAAAATGTTTTCATCTAGAAGTGTAGCAGACACAAGAACAAACAAGTTGCTTGCCAGGGAACCATCAAATCCCTTCAAAACAAACCTCCATCCAAGACTGAAACTCAGAGGGAACTCAAGAGCAGGCATGTAAAATAGTTGATGACCATGTTGGTCAACTGGTAAGTGGAAGAGGTGAAAAGGCAGCAATGAAGATCCTGGCTGAGTTCAGGCACGTTCCATAGACTCCCACTGACCTGGAGATGAAAGAGAAAAGAGGAAGGGCTGGTTGGTCCAAAGTGTGGTGAGACCTGGGGACAAAGACATAGCCACAGAGGACTAGAGCTGAGAGTGAAGCATCCAGCTGATGTGAAGTGAGCGGAGATACACAAGAATGCCCAAACTTGCAGATAGTACCCCTTTGATCTAGCCTTGATGGCTTGATATTCAGAACTCAACTAGAAAAAAGATTTAAAAACCGATTTTTGTTAAAAGAAACATGTGTAAATTGCTACAATTTGATGAACTTGACTTATACTTATGGATGTAGTAGCTGAAAATACCAAATGAAAGGGAAGGAATCTTCACATTAAGTATCGATCCTATCCCCTCTGTATATAGGGTAGAGAGGGACAGGCAACTTAGAGATTGGCTACCTAAAATAGGGAGGCTAAAAAGGCACAAAGTGACTGACTTACAAGTTTTCAAGAAGGAGTTTAGTTTAAGGGTGTGAGGGAAAGGAAGAATCCCAAATAAATAGTTTTCATCTTGTTTAGATGGATCTGGTGAAAGGAGATGAGGATAAAATTCTTATGATTCAATAGTGAATAATGGTTATCATGACTAATTGCGACTGTCACAACTGTAAAGGTAGAAGCTGTGTAACTCAAAGGAGAGGAGTAGTTAATCTTACAGTCCAGGAACAGAGGACCCTCTTACCATCAAGGTAAATAATCTGAGAAGCTGGGTTATATGAAGAAAAACATGACATTAGCATTGGAGGAAGACTCATTAACAATCTATGATATGCAGATGACATAACCTTGCTTGCTGAAAATGAAGAGGACTTTAAACATTTACTGATGAAGATCAACAGCCTTCAGCATGGATTACATCTCAATGTAAAGAAAACAAAAATCCTTACCACTGGACCATTCTTATCAATGGAGAAAAGATTGAAGTTGTCAAGGACTTGATTCTTCTTGGATCAACTATCAACATTCAAGGAAGCAGCAGTCAAGAAATCAAACAAAGTATTGCATTAGGCAAATCTGCTGCACAAGACCTTTTTAAAGTGTTGAAGAGTAAAGATGTCAGCATGCGAAAGTTGGACAGTGAATAAGGAAGACGGTTGAAGAATTGATGCTTTTGAGTTATGGTGTTGGAGGAGAATATTGAAAGTGCAATGGCCTGCCCATAGAACCAATAGATCCGTTTTGAAAGAAGTGCAGCCAGAGTGCTCCTTGGAGGCCAAGATGGCCAAACTTAATCCCCCATACTTTGGACATATTGTAAGGAGGGACCAGTTGCTAGAGAAGGATATCATGTTTGGTAAGGTGGAGGGTCAGAGAAAAAGAGGATGAGCCCCAACGAGATGGATTGACCAAGTGGCAGCATCGATGTATTCAAGCGTGGTAGCAGTAGTGAGGTTGGCCTAGGATTGGGCAGTGTTTTGTTCTGCTGTGTGTAAGGTCGCTGTGAGTCAGTACTGACTTGATGGCACCTAACAACAAACAACAACAATGGCTAGTGATCGTTAACATTTCTTTATACATTTGTTGGCTGCCCAGATCTCCTCCTTGGTGATGTCTGTTCATGTCCTGTGCCCATTTTTTAATTGGGTTATTGTCTTTTTCTTGTAGAGGTGTTGTAGTTTCCTATATATTTTGGACTGCAACTCATAGCGACCCAGTGGGACCCTATGTGATAGATTAATACCCCATCATAGTTCTTAGAGCATAATCTTTAGAGGATTCTTGATGTAGTGCTGGAGCATAAGCACCAGTTGAAACCCATAAGCCACTCCCTAAAATCCTATTCAGGGTTGTCATGAGACAGAACAATTTAATAGCTTTTAGAACAATCTTTACAGGACCAAGTCACAGGTTTTCCAATTACAATAATGCTGAATGTATATTAAGCTTCAACTAATTGTTTAGCAACCAAATGCTTAATCCAAGACCCATTGTTATAACCTTCTGAGTTCAAACTTGTGTCTTGGATTTAACTGATCCAACAGATCCCCTAAGTAGCCACTGTCTTGATTGGATCTTTTTTATTTAATTGACACCGATGTTCTAGGCATTAGTGAACTGAAATGGATTGCTATTGGCCATTTAAATCTAACAATCACATGGCTGAGTATACTGGGAATGATAAATTGAGGAGGAATGGCATCGTATTCATCATCAAAACGAACATACCAAGATCAGTCATGAAGTACAACGTTGTTTAGATAGGATAATATATATATACCTACAAGGAAAACCAGCTAATGCCACTATTATTTTAAATTTATGCATCAATCACTAAAGCCAGTAATGAAGACATTGAAGAATTCTATCAACTTCTTAAGTCTGAAATTGATCAAACATTCAATCAAAATGTATTGATAATGACTGATGATTAGAATGTAAGAAACAAAGAGGAAGGAGAAATGATTGAAGTTGCCAAAGACTTCATTTTGCTTGCATTAACCATCAACGCTAATGGAAGCAGCAGGGAAGAAGCCAAAGGATATAGTGCGATATGCAAATCTTCTGCACAAGACTTTTTAAAGTGTTTAAGAGCAAAGATGTCAGTTTGAGGACTAAGATGTGCCTGACCCAAGCCATGGTATTTTCAATAACCACATATGCATGTAAAAGTTGGACAGTAAATAAGGAAGACCATAGGATAATTGATGCATTTGAGTTCCAGTCGTGGAGGAGAATACTAAAAGTACCATGGAATGTCAAAAGAACAAAATGATCTGTGTTCTAAGACAGCCAGAACGCTCCTTGGAAGCCAGGATGACCAAACTTCGTCTCTCATATGTTGGACATATTATTGAAGGGACAAATCCCTGGAGAAGAATATCATGTTTGGTAAAGTGGAAGGTCAGAGCATAAAAGGAAGACCCCCAATGAGATTAATATGCTCAGTCACAGCAGCCATGGAGTCAAATGTAGCAATGATTGGGAAGTTGTCACAGGACCAGGTAGTGTTTTGTTCTTTGTGCATTGGGTCACTGAGTTGGTACTGGAGCTCTGGTAGCGTAGTGGTTACGAATCGGGCTGCGAACTGCAAGGTCAGCAGTTTGAAACTACCAGCTGTTCCACGGGAGAAAGATGAGGTGTTCTGCTCCCGTAAAGATTTATAGCTGCGGAAACCCTGTACAGGGTCGCTATGAGTCGGAACCAACTCCAGGGCACACCACCACCAACAACAACAACAATAATATTCCATTTATTGAATTTAAACAGAAACTATGTAGGACTTCCAATATTTCTGTAGCATGTTAGCTAATTCATCCAGGTGTTTACTCACAATGGCCCTCCACTCCATCCCTTGTCTCTACTTAGGTGATTGATACTTTCATGCAGACGCAGGTTACATACTACCTTATCATGGAAAGGTTGTGTGACAACTTAATTTACAGGATCATTCCCATGAAATCCTCCACTTCTCTTTAGGAACACCGAATCTAAAGGCAGTTCAGTTATTTAAATTATTATCATATTCTTTAAACAAACAAACTAAAACTTTATCATATAAATAAGCCTGACTCATTTGTTGTTTGTTGCTGTTGTTAATTGCTATCAAGATGAATCTGACTCAAAGCAATCCTGTATAGGGTTTACTAGGAGCAACTGGAGAGTTTGAGCTTCTCACCTTGATGTCAAGAGCTTATCCTACAACGTCACACCAGGATGTCAGCCTGACTCATAACTGTTGTTGTTTCTAAGTGCCGCCAACTTGGTTCAATTTATAGGGACCATTTGTAGGGTTTCCGAGGAGCGACTGGTAAGTTTGAACAGTTCACCTTGAGGTTCAACCGACCTTAAGGTAGCGTGCTCTCTCTACAGAACCACACAAGGACCCTTGCTGTTGTTGTTAAGTGCTGTCAAGTCGATTCCAACACATAGTGACTCTGCATAGGGTTTCCAAGGAGCATCTGTGAGCTTGAACCACCAACGGTGCAGTTCAAACGACTTTGCATTGTGACGCATTAACCCACAGTGCCACACCAGGACATAGTAGTGACTAAATAAATACTTATTTTAAATTTGTGTTGCAATATATGAACATTCGTAAAGCCTTTTGTGATCCCTATTTTTGTCCTCACTATGATTTTTTTTTTTTCTTCAGAAAATGGGTTGGCCTCTTATGTCTACGGTGTTGGTACCCTTACTTTATAGACTACCTCATGAATGAACTGCTAGAAGTTAATCTTTCAATAAGAATGGCATTTATATCAGAACAAGAAAACTTGGATACATTTATGAAGTCATTTTCTAAACAGGGAAACAAAATTGTTTCTCAGTGATGACCTTATTCAATGTAGAATTCTAAATGAAGCATTTATGTCAAAAGTACATTATAGTCATTAACATTGTCTTCAGAGAGTATTACTGTCATCTAACAACTTACACTTGAAGGTTGATATTAATGAAACTTACCATCTGCGCAAATGGCATTCTGAACACCAGATAATACCAATAAAATGCATAGACCATCATGTCTAAACATATTTAAAGCAACAGATTCGACAATCCTATAAACAAAATGTCTCTGATAAAAATAAGATTGATATAATTTTAATTTTATTCTAAATATTTAGAAAAATCTACATTCTTTTGTCACTGGCAGGCAGCAATTTACTTACCCCAGTATTTAAAGTATTGCTATAATTGTGTATCGGATAAGCACTGGGCTGCTAGCCAAGGTGCTGGTTCAAACCCAAAAGTCACTCTTCAGAAACTCTATATAGGTCATTATGAGTCAGAACAGACTCAATAGCACTTATGACAACAACATAATAGTTATGCACCTTAAATCAATTTGATTAGATTTTTCCCACTTTCTAGTTGCATCACTTTCACCTTAAAGAGTCACCCTAGATTATTAATGAACTTCTACTGATAATTCAACAAACAACAACAAGCAGGTCTGTAGAGACAAGGAACCGCAGATGGATGTTGCTGTTCTAAGATACCATAGAGTTGATTATGACTAATACCATCCCATGTATGACAGAATGAAACACTGTCTGATCCTGTGCCATCATAACAATCATTGATAGGCTTGATCCAATTATAATGAAAAGGAATAGGCAAAGGAGAACGAAAGTAGCATTTAGTATATTTCAAGCAGCAGAAGAAATACATTCAACATTTTTATAGCATAAAATAATGTCTCATTTATGGTTTTAAGTATATTTTCATTTTGCTATTGAAGAATAAATTTGAGGGTAATAAAGTAGTGATAAGATTCATAAGACACCCATTGAAATAGTGCAGAAAAGAGAAAATGCTGTGTACAAGGATTGAAAGGTCAAGAGAAATGTGAATTTATGATATATTGTAGATATGAAGCAATTTTTATGTAGAGGTCCAATCTCATTATGCTTTTATGGTTTTTGATGATAAGTCTGATATAATCATTACTCTAGTATCTCTGTAGGTAAAATTATATGTATGTGTAACTTCTTCCAAGATTTTCTCTTTATTTTTGTTTTGGTTTAGGGCAACTAAATATACCTAAGTGTAGATATTTTTATATTTATTCTGTCTCATATTTTCTGAGCTTCTTTGATCTGTAGTTTAGTGTTGTAGGTTTGAGCCATAAGGGGGTTCGTTCAAACTCACCTTGGAAACTCACCTTTCCAGTCATTCATCTTTCCAGCCACTCCTTGGAAACCCTATATAGGTCTGCTATGAGTCAGAATCAACTTATGGCACTTAACAACAACAAAAACAACAACAACCAGTGAGGAAAGTTTCCAACATTTTTGAAAATCGAGAACATTCAGTGTTAGTGTAGTTATCACATTCATGGCAGCCTTCACTATAGCACTCCAGACAACCACACTGAGGCAGTATGGTGGCTTTATAGGCTAAGTACTGGACTGCTGGAAAAACTATGTGGGAGCTATGTCTGACTTCCCCTATCCTCACAAAGGGAAAAGAGAATCAAGGTCAGACATGGCTTCTACCCTACAGCAGTCTTCTTTACCCTATTCTGACACCACTCTTTCCTCCTACAGCTTCATATCTGGGTTTGATAATCCATATTTCAATGGCCACACAGAACTCATAACAATACTCACAATTATGAATTTTACTAAGGAAGTTAACAGAGTCAGGATCAAAACCAACTCAGGACACAGCAGTTCTCTAGTCAGGAACACCTCTTGCCTGCCATACTGCAAACACGACTCATCCATGTGGTCCCTTGGCCTCTGCCTTGCTTGAGCATGAGCATGTGTTACAAAGTTTTTTCAGCCAGTCTGTGAATGCCCAAAAGGCACATTCTGCAAACCAGTGTCCTGTCTGTAGTTACTCAGCTTTACTCAGGCCACTGGCCCTGAGCCTGAAGCTGCTCTTCTCTCCATGCCACCAATCTCTGCTGTTGTCTCTGCTGTCACTGTTTCTCATGCTTCACTTATGCTTTTCCTTCTTGATGGTCCTGTAATCTCCTGAGATGACTTTTTATACCTAACTGGAGGGGGAAACCAACCAATCCCAGACTGAGAGTCTTAAATCCCTTATTTGCATGACCATTCCCAATCACGTGGTTAGGATTAAAAATATTTTGAATAGAAAAGCCATATCAAGTAAATTCAAGGCATCATAACTACTAAGCAGAAGGTCAGTGGTTTGAGGCCATGAGTCACTCACTGTATGGGAAAAGATGGTGGGTTTGAACTGCCTACCTTGTGGTTAACAGTCCAATATTTATCCTATAGGGCCATACCTGGACTCTTATGGTAGGGAAATATTTATACACTTAAAAGAATGACCAGTTTATGACACTGTAAGTCAAATTTACAAAACAATTACCAAAGCTGGTGATGATGAAATTGAAGAATTCTACCAGCCGCTCCGCGGGAGAAAGATGAGGCTTTCTACTCCCGTAAAGATTTACACCCTCGGAAACCCTGTTCTGGGTCGCTATGGGTCGGAACCAACTCGATGGCACTTAACAACAACAACAACCAACTTCTTCAGTCTGAAATTGATCAAACATGCAATGGGGATATATTGATAATTACTAGTGAATGCAATGCAAAAGTTGGAAGCAAAGAGGAAAGACTGGTAGTTGAAAAATATGACCTTGGTGTATACCCTTGGAGACATTATAGAAATTATAATGGCGAGTGCATGATAGAATTTTGTAAAGCCAATATCTTCTTCATGGCTAGTAGCTTTTAAAACAAAATACGAAAGTGACTGATATGTGGACCTCACCAGCAGAATACACAGAAATCAAATTGACTATATCTGTGGGAAGAAACAGTGACAAAACACAATATCATTATACAAAATAAGGTGAAGGACTGACTGTGGACGAGACCATCACTTGCTCTTATGCAAGTTTAGGCTGAAGCTGAAGAAAATGAAAACAAGTGTACAATAGCCAAAATAAAGCCTTGAATATTTTCTAGCTGAAGTTGGAGACCATCTTAAGAACAGATTTGATGCAATAAACATGACTCTGAGAACATAAGAACTAGATGGTGCAATAAACATTAATGATTCAAGACCAAAATAGTCTTGGGGCATTGATACTTAATATCTATATGCTGTGATGATATTAAGAACAGCATGCAGGAAAGAAAAGATCGTTAAAAAGACAGGGATAAAAAAGACAAAAATGGATGTCAGTCAAGGTAATGAGTTGCTGGGTCTTGTTGCTCAGAACAACAATCTCAGGGGACACAGCGGTCTATTTACATGACAATGTCCAAAAAGACAGTCTTATACTTCCTACTATGATAAATATAGCCTCTGAGATCTTAAAAGTTTATCAGTGGCCATGTAAGGTATAGCTATAGGTCTCTCGAAGTGTAAAAGAAGAGTGATGAGAATTGATGATGCTTGAAATTAATTAGTCCAATGAACTAATAGAACATGTGAACGTCAGTCTCCATGACTCTTAGAACATAAGAACTAGATGGTGCACAGCTACTACTACCAACTGCTTTGAAAGAGATCACATTAGAAGTTCCCAGAGAGAGTGGGACAAAATGTGAAACAAAACTCAAAATTATAAGAAAAGACCCATCCTACTGGTTAGAAAGAGACCAGAAGTACCCAAGAGTATGATCCTCAACCACTCTTCAGGTCTGGAAATTAACTCATATGTGTGGCCAAATTCAAGCCATGCATTAGATAGGTATATATGGGGACAATACTACTAGAAAGGCATGCTCAACATGGAATGATCAATTAATCAAAATCAAGAAGGAAATATTTACCTAAGGACAAAGTTTAGAAGGGATGGGAAGGTGAGTAGAATGGAAATAGGAATCACAGGGAGGAATTGCATAGTGCTTGTTGCATGGAGGCAATAGCAATCTTGAGATGAAACAAAGGTTTAAAATCCATTAACTGTAAAACAGATGGTCTTGTCTGTAAACATTATTCGATTCACAATAAAAAATTTTAAAAAATGGATGTCAAAAGAGATTCTGAAACTTGTTCATGAGCCTAAAAGAAGCTAAAGCAAATGGAAGAAATGTGGAAGCAAAAACGCTGAAGAGAAAATTTCAAAGGGTAGCTCAAGAAGGAACTGTCAAACCTTATAAGGAAAGACTTAGAGGTAGAAAACCAAAAGAGAAGAACGTGCTCAGCATTTCTCAAGCTGAAAGAAATGAAGAACAATTTCAAGACTTGACTTGCAACATTGAAGGATTCTATGGACAAAACATAGAATGATGCAGAAAGCAACAAAAGAAGATGGAAGTTATGCACAGAGGAATCACTGTATCAAAAAGAAATGGTCGATGTTTAAACATTTCAAGAAGTATTACATAATCAAGAACTGGTGGGACTCAAGGAGAAAGTCTAAGGTACTCTGAATGCCTTAGATAAAAGCAAGGCTCCATGAATTGATGGGGGGAAAAATAGAAATATTTCAACAAAGTAAGGCAGTACTGCAAACACTCACACATCTATGACAAGAAATTTGGAAGATAGTTACCTGGCAAACCCACTGGAAGAGATCCATATCTATACCCATTCCAATTATACCTTTACATCAACATGTAAATTTTTAGTTAAATTGAAGTTCAGAGTCTTTAAGATGGAAACTTTTACCTACCAGCACAAATATTCATTTTGAGTAAATAGTCACAAGATAATATGAAATACTTTCCTTTAGAGTAGCTGGATTTACAGTAATTGGATGATAGATGAACATTTATGTACTGTCTTAATGGACCAGTGATTTTCCTGGTTTGAAGTTAAATGACCTTGGCTTTTCCCCCTGATGTTAACCATCAATGTTGTTAGGTACGTGAATGATGGTTTATTTTATGATACCTACCCTATGTTTGTTCTTTAATGGCTCAACATTCCATAACTACATTTTGTTTGAGTTTACATTTCACCAAGCATCTAGATAACTTTTATAAATTCTAAATGAGTTAGTTTCCCAACAGTTATTCCTTAAGGAGGCCCTCTTCTTTATTTGATTACTATATAAGTTCTAAAGACTGGAAAATATGTGTTTACTTTTGAAAGGTTAAACAAATAAGAAGAAAAAACCCTTCTTATACTGAATTTCTCCTGAAAGTCCAGGGTCTCCTCAGATTGTAACCAATATGTCCTTCTGTACAGAAAAATTATTGCAGGACTAATGTATGCTTCAATGTGCAAGAGGATAATGAGTCACTTCATCTTCTCACTAGCTTGTATATTGTAACTCGCTTATTCAAACATCACATTTCACTCCTCTTCACACCTTTGATTTATTCTAATTCATCTTTCTTAATGTCATCTTTCCCACCTATAAATACTTTATGGAGTATTATTTACTATGATTCCTTTATGAAAAATGGTTCTTTTTACATGTTTAAAAGCACACTGTATTTGTCTAGCTAAAAAAAAAATGTCATATATTTACTATTCGATTTAAATATTTATGTTCCTGTGTGAACATTTGACTATTTTGACTTTGGATTTATATTATTTAAAGCTGGTTTAAGAAGCTTTGAAAAAAATCAATGTTATAATTAAAAAAATAAATATCATGCCACATTTACTAAGGTTTATTTTGAAGGCATGAGTGTATCCACACATATATATGTATGCATGTAAGCTTCTTAATCAGATGTAAAGAAGTAGATTGAAAGAAAAAAATTAATATATTCAAGTAAACATAAATTCCAAATAACTAACATCCTGGTGGTACAGTGGGCTGTGCATAGGGCTACAAACCACAAGGTCAGCTACTCCATGGGAGATGATGCAATCTACTTTCTTAAAGATTTACAGGCTCAAAAACCTATGTAGTAGTTCTATAGGGTTACAATGAGCTAGAATAGAATTTTATATACAGTGCGTTTGGTTTAGTTTATGACCCAAATATTTCATTGCATATATGTATACTGAAAAAAAACAAAAGTTGTTTATATGAATATAGACTTAACTAAGTTAATCAGGAATATGTGTGCCTAGGTTATATCAATTCACCAGACATATTCAATCTGTATACTAAGCAAATAATCCAAGAAGCTGGATTATGTGAAGAAGAATGTGACATCAGGGTTGAAGGAAGACTCATTAACAACCTGGGATATACAGATGATTCAGCTTTGCTTGCTGAAAGTATAGATCAGAGACTACAGCCTTCATATGAATTTCACCTCAATGTAAAGAAAACTGGAATCCTCACAACTGCATTAACCCAGATTAATGGAGAAACAAATGAAGTTTTCAGATACTTTATTTTGTGTGAATCCACAATCAACACTCATGGAAACAATCAAGAAATCAAATGAAATATTGCACTAATGCAAATCTGAAAAATGCCTTTTAAAATTGTTAAATAGCAAAGATTTTGGACTAAGGTGCACCTGACCTTATTTTCTATTGCCTCATATGTATGTGAAAGCTGGACAAAGAATAAGGAAGATGAAGACCATTTAAATAATGCATTTGATTATGGGGTTAGAAAACAATATTGAAAATATAATGTACTACCAGGAGAATAAACAAATCTATCTTGAAAGAAGTACAGCCAGTACAGGGTCGCTATGGGTCGGAACCGACTCGACGGCACTTAACAACAACAACAACAATGTACTACCAGGAGAATAAACAAATCTATCTTGAAAGAAGTACAGCCAGAATGCTCCTCAGAACCATCTTTAAAATTGTTTCATTCTGTAATGCATAGGGTGTTATCATGTTCTGTTATACATCCAATGTTATTTGGAATTGACTTTAAGACACCTAACAACACCTAAAACAATGCAATCAGGCAACTCTAACGTATGTAATACTATCTTCAGTATTTATTATAACAGTATATAAGAGTCTTGGTGTGGCACTGTGGTTTGACATGTGTGATCAATGGTTCAAGCTCATCAGCTGCTCCTCAGGAACTCTATGCAGGGCCGCTATGAATCAGAACCAACTGGATGGCACTTAACAACAACAATATTAGATTCGTCATTCAAGAAAGTATTTTTTAAACATCAAACTGATCATTATTTCAGTCACCCTTTTAATTATCTATTATGACACCATTTTTATTTTCAGAAAAACATGTAGTTAATTGTCATCAAGTTGGTTCTGAGTCATAAATGACCTTGTATAGAGTTTTTACGAATCGGGCTGTGAACCGCAAGGTCAGCAGTTCGAAACTATCAGGGGTTCCGCGGGAGAAAGATGAGGCGTTCTGCTCCCGTAATGATTTACAGCCTCGGAAACCCTGTGCAGGGTCGCTATGAGTCGGAACCGACTCCACGGCACTTAACAACAGCAATAGGGTTTCTGAGGAGATTCTGGAAAGTTTGAAACTTTGACTTTGTGGTTAGCAATCCAGTAGTTATCCTATAGCACCATACCAGGAGTCCTCAGAAAAACAGCAAATCTTACAGATATTTGTGTTTATATTGTTGTGTTAAGTGCTGTCCAGTAGGTTTTGACTCACAATGACCCTGTCTATATCAGGGTTTTGAAAAGCAGCTGGTGAATTTGAATCACCGACCTTGCAGTTCAAACCAACTTTGCAGTTCAGTGTATTATCCCACAGCTAAAAACAAACAAACAAACAAACAAAAAACTATAGAGTATACAAACCAATGTTCTTCTCATTTTTATATGATTTTGGAAACAGTATTCCTAATCTCCTCTCTGTGTGTCTATGCTTGATATTTTATTTTTATTACCAAGTAGCTCTCAATGAAGAAAAAATATAAACACTATTTTCTTTGAATATGATTTGTACCTACATGATTTTCCCTAACGTGTAGAAATCAGCGAAAATCATGTTGATTTTTTCTTTGAGTAAAAGAACCCGTATTTTCTTTTCCTTCTGTTTATCTGAGCTCTATCTTTCCCATTTAACATGCAGCTGACATTCTGACTACCATAGATACTACTAAGCTGGTGTCCACTTTCAGCTATTCCTCCTTCCACAGTGGGCAAGTGTTTGATCCATACTGTCTGCCTATTAGTAGAGAAAATTCACTGAATTGCTCATCAAATCCTGTTTTAAAATGCTTGTCATGTAGCCTTAACCCTCTAACTATAAAATACTAATGTAAAACCAATTCAGAAGGGCTTTGTTTTGTTGCATTGTACAGTTTGCAAAATTCCTGTTATTGTTATTTAGTTGGAAAAAGAAACTGTTAGCAAAGTCAATAATATTAAATTATATATATATAATTTACATATATACATACATATGTTGTTGTTGTTGTTAAGTGCCGTCAAGTCGGTTCCGACCCATAGCGACCCTGTACAGGGTTTCCGAGGGTGTAAATCTTTACGGGAGTAGAAAGCCTCATCTTTCTCCCGGGGAGCGGCTGGTAGTTTCGAACTGCTGACCTTAAGGTTCGCAGCCCGATTCGTAACCACTACGCTACCAGAGCTCCTTATATATATGTAAATTCTATATTTATTTGACTTCTTTCTACAAGTCCTCTTTGGCATTTTTTATGGAATTCTACTGCATGCAATGAAAGACAATAGGCATCATCTGCAGTGCAATGATATGAGATCAGATAAAAAGAAGTGGGGGAAACATGGGTACTTTAACTCAAGGAAGATTTTTTAAAAATAGTCTGCAAATAATTTCATAGAGCCAAGGGCTCAAGGTATTTAATTTCATAGTCCTTATAAAAATGGACTTAATTTCATTAAAAAATATATTTACTTAGTTTTTATACTTCTCAGAATTTATATCATATCCATTTTCCTTCTTCACTGCCACTTTCTAGCTCTGAGCTTTGTTTTTTAGGCATATACTTCCCTCTTAGTTTCAAAGGGTTCTACTAAAAAGTACTCCCCGCCCCCCCCCCCCCATGTTATCATTATCTTCATAGGTCTTATTGCTTGACTGTAGGTTGATCCCTATGGGTGGATTCTGTTCCAGACTTAAAGGAGATCTAAGGACCAGAGTCTCTGCAGTCTTAGAAGTCTCTAATATACCATTTTGATGTTTTATTTTTTTCTTATGTTTTTGTCTCCCTCTGTCCAGGAACTTCAATTGTGATGCTGATAAGAGCAGTAAGTAGTGGCAACTAAGCAAAATCATGTTCTACTAGTTGTCATCTAGTACAGGTGATAATTTGCATGGCCCATTAATCCTTTGGATTAATTGGGTCCTTGTTTCTTTGATGTTATTCACACTTCTTTTCTCCACTCACAGAGAGACAAATAGGTGCATCTTAGATGTTCACTCATG
Source organism: Chrysochloris asiatica (assembly GCF_000296735.1). NCBI lineage: Eukaryota > Metazoa > Chordata > Mammalia > Afrosoricida > Chrysochloridae > Chrysochloris > Chrysochloris asiatica. The sequence continues at coordinate 29,590,928 of NW_006408523.1, read as the reverse complement.
AAATTTTAACACCCTAATCACTACTCATCAATGTAGGCCATAGATTTATGGGCTATGTTATGTGGACTATATCCACCGATATTCTACTAAAGTCCTCACGGCCAGTAAATCAGCTATCAAAGTGTTTGGTTATGGCTAAGGAATCTTCAGAACTTTGTTCCTTTTGTACTCTATAATATCCTAAGATGTATTTACTGCGCATATAGCTACATATGGAATAATGTCCTTTTCCAGACCTATATAAACTTATGTGTATATTCCTATTTACCTGACTACTCATAGATGTTTCTGTTACTACTATTATTGAAGGATTATGGGTAAATACTTATTTGGAGTGTTGTTCCTTTCCAATGTACCTGACTTTCAATGATCCTAGCACAGAGATGCTATTAAAGTCGATTTTAAAATGAAATATTTCAAATTTGAAATACCTTTGTCTTTATTTTCCAAACTGAGAATTTTGCACTTCCTATCAGCTTGGAGTCCTGGTATGGTTTAATGTACCAGACTGCAAAGCCGTTTGAATTGCAAGGCTGGTGGTTCAAGTTCACCAGCTGCTCCTCAGAAACCCTATACATGGTCACTATGGGTCAGAACCAACTAGACAGCACTTAATAACAATAACAACATTAGCTTCTCCTTAGAAGTCCTTTAGAGGCTCACTATGGGATCAGAACCTACGGCACTTTAACAACAAAAATGGTGCTATAGAATAAGCACTCGACCACAAGTTTGGATTAAACTGCAAGGTTGGCAGTTCAAACTCACCAGCTGCTCCATAGAAACCCTATATTGAGTCACTGTGAGCCTAAACTGTTTCAACGGCACTTAACAGCAACAACAATCCAAGGTCTGAGTCCTGGTGTGGCACTGTAGGATAAGCACTGGACTGCAAGGTCAATTTGAACAGCAAGGTGTGTGATTCAAATCCAACAGATACTCATGGGAAACCCTGTACAGGGTTGCAATGAGTCAAAATCAACTCAATAGCACTAAACAACAACAGCAATCCAAAGATGAGCTATTCATTCCAAAAGATAATGATGCAACAACTGTGTCTAAATAAAGCTGAAGGACCTTTTAAAGAAAAAGAACTATACAAGAACAATCAAGAATAAGATGGTGTGTGATTCAGATCTGCCATTTTCTCACTGTCTGGAAGGACATTTTAGAAAAGTCTGTGCCTCAGTTTTATAATACTTATATTGGGGATAATACTATACCACCTCACACAGTTGTTCTGCAGAAAGATACCCACTAGATCGCACTTACCAAGAACACCAACAATAAATATGAGTTAGAATAAACTTGAGACTTGTATATTGATAAATAAAATTATAACTGTATATTGAGCATTAAGCAGTATATTAAGTAATTGAATACTAGCATTCAGAAGTAGAAGCATTTAATTTTAAAACTGGATAGCAGCATATCTGTTTGTAGGTAACACTGGGGTGAAATGACTACATTGTTCTAAGATCCCTGTATCCATGTTAATGAGTAGTAGGAAGGCAAATAATGTATGTAGTGCTTTGAGAAAGGTGTATACTGATAAGTAATAGATTTTATCTTACATAACAAGAAGTTGATAATGTTCAAGTTGATAATATATATATATATAGAGAGAGAGAGAGCTCTGGTAGTGTAGTGGTTATGAATCAGGCTGTGAACTTTAAGGTCAGCAGTTTGAAACTATCAGCTGTC
>NW_006408523.1:29587089-29588894 GCF_000296735.1 Chrysochloris asiatica | reverse complement strand
GAGACATTATCCATAACTTAACTATGATTCAAAGAGTCAAATGCCTTTGCAGAGTCAATACAGCACAAGTAAACATTCTGGTATTCTCTGCTGTCAACCATGGTCTGTCTGATGTCAGCAATGGTATCCCTCACTCCATGTACTTTTCTGAATCAAGCTTGAATTTCTGGCAGCTCCATGTCCATGCATAGCTGCAATTATTTTATATTATCTTCTGTGAAATTTTACTTTCATGGATATTAATAATATGGTTCAATAGTTTTTCATCCCATTGAATCATTTATATTTAGAATGGGCAAAAAATCTATATTTATTTCCCAATCAATTGGCCAGGTAGCTGTCTTCCAAATTTCTTTATATAAATGAGTGACCACCTCCATTCTAAGATCATTTTTGTTGAAGCATTTCAATTTATATTCTGTCGGTTACTGGAGCTTAATTCTTTGCCAATGCCTTCAGTGAACCTTAAACTACTTCCTTCTAAACAATCAGTTCTTGATCATATGGTTTCTGTTGAAATGATTGGACATCGATCAATTGTTTACTGTACAGTGACTCTCTGTATTCTTTCCATTTTCTTTTGATGCTCTCTGAGTCATTCAGTGTTTTGCACATAGAACCCTTCTATATGGCAACCCAAGGCTTGAATTTTTCTTTAGTTTTCTCAGCTTGAGAAATGCCAAGTGAGTTTTTCCCTTTTGGTTTTCTAAATCCATGGCTTTCTTCAGGTCTTTGTACATTATAATATTTTTCATTTTTCTTCAGCTGTTTTTTAACATTTTCTGTTCAGATTCTTTACCTCATAATTTCTTCCAGTCACTTTAGCTTCTTTATATTTAAGAACAAGTTTCAGGGTCTCTTTTTTGTTTATTTCTTGTCTTTTTAATGACCTTCTGCTTTCTTCCTGTATAATGTTCTTGATGTCATCCCACAACTTTTCAGGTTTTGGTCAATAGTGACTAATGCATCAGATCTGTTATTGAGAAAGTCTCTAAATTGAGATAAGATATATTCAAGACCATATTTTGGCTTTTGTGGAATTCTTTAAATTTTCTTCATCCTCACCTTGAACTTGCATATGAAGAATTGTTGGACTGTTCCAATCAACTTTTGGCTGATGATATTGAGCTTCTCCATTGTCTCTTTCCACAGATACCTATATAGTAAAAAAATCAGTCTTTGCATTTATAATGAACTCAGATTGAGAAAATTATAAAGACTTATTGTCCATTAAAGAGTCCTGCTGTGGCGCTGTGGGTTAATGCACCAGACTGCAAAGTTGTTTGAACTGCCAGGTCGGCAATTCAAGCTCACAAGCTACTCCTTGGAAACCCTATACAGGGTCGTTATGGGTCAGAACTGACTCAACAGGACTAAACAACAAACAAACAATTATCCATTAAACTTGCCCCCCTCATATAATCCTAAATCATCATGCTGAATTCTATAATTTCTTTTTTTTCCCAAAAGGGAAGAACACGGTCAGCATTTCTCAAGCTGGGGGAACTAAAGAAAAAATTCAAACCTCGGCTTTCGTTATTGAAAGATTCTCTGGGCAAATTATTGAATGATGCAGATGGCATCAAGAAAAGATGGAAGGAATACACAGAGTCATTGTGCCAAAAGGAAATGGTTAATGTTCAACCATTTCAAGAGGAACCATATGAACAAGAGCCAATGATACTCAGAGAGGAAGTCCAAAGTGCATTGAAGGAATTGGTAAAGAACAAGGCACCAGGAATTGATGGAATAAAAATTGAAATCTTTCAAGAAAGTGAGGTGGCACAGAAGGCACTCACTCATCT
>NW_006408523.1:29583932-29585424 GCF_000296735.1 Chrysochloris asiatica | reverse complement strand
ACGAAACAGTTAATAATTTTTATAATATCCACTACCATTTTGTTGATGCTGACTCAAAGAGACCCTATTGGAATTACTGCACATTGTTTCTGAGACTATAAATCTATATAGGAGCGACAGCCTTATCTTTGTCCAGTGGAGTCACTGGTGGGTTTGAACTGCCAGTCTTGCCATTAGTATTTCAATGATTAACCAACCCACTGTACCATCATGGGTTACTTGTTATAAAACCTCACATTTTTATATGATCATTTTTCTCATAGAAATGCTTGATTTAAAGTCTTAAAAACAGTTTTAGGAGGGATTATTATTATTATTATTATTATTTTTAACAAAATAGACTTGTAAAAATGATGGATACTTTGATTGCTAAGAGCTAAAAGGTAAATTGTGTGATAATTTTACCAAATTGTCATACTGAAAAGGTACTATATTATTATTAACACATTAGATTTTCATTAAAGATTAAGAGATTGAATGTTTCAGAAAATGGCTTGCATTAAGTAAATTATGTAAATTAATAACCAAATTAACTTGCATTGAAGAAGTATGCTAATTTTTAACCTCCTGACTTACTCTCACAAAATTGCTAAATGCTTAAAATGTCTAAACATTTCAACTTGAGTGTATTATTAAAAGTGTAACGATAGATTTCCTTACTCAATTTTTACTTAGCAACTGAAAGTGTCATTCTATGCAACTGTAATTAATCTACCTAAGGCTTTTCCTTGAAAAGCTATATTTATGTAATTATCACTTAGTTAAAGTTAAATAAAAATTACATTGATACTTAAAATACTTACATATGTAAGTTCTTCTTTGTATTCATAAAATCATGCATAGGATTTGAGACCTTTGTTTACTGTTCTAAAAATTTTTTCTTACTTTTATTGTTTATCAAAAGAATTATATTTTCTTTTCAAAATTAGATTTATTTTAATTTATCAGATGGTTTGGCATACTCATTAAATTGCTACTTTTTTATATCATTACAGACTTGAAACTTGCTGGAATGTTATTATTAGTGACAATGCCTATTCACTGGAATGTATTGCAAGAAAAGTTAATATTCTCTGCTTTCTAAGTTCTTAATTATGTCAAGTAGATATGACATTTCAAAGACAGTAACAAATCATTTTACTTCTTAAATATGATAGCTATATTGTTTTTGTTTTTAAGTGCCTTGGAGTTGATTCTGACTCATAGTGACCCTGTATAGATTTTCCAAGGACAACAGAGATAATACATGTTAGTAATGTATACCTTTGCTGAAATGTAATTAAAATACCATTTATATATATGATCTTCTTCCAAAATCTATTATTTTTGTCTAAACATTAAAAAGAAAATCAGAATCTTAACTAAAGGTCATTCTTAAAGGTACTCCTGAAAACCCAACATCTTCAAAATCAAGAAAAGTTTGAGAAAATGTCACATGAAAGAGAAGCATGAGATAACATGATACCAGAATGCAGAAGGCGAGGCTTGATGG
>NW_006408523.1:29578518-29579777 GCF_000296735.1 Chrysochloris asiatica | reverse complement strand
ATGTTTAACACACTATTTGCTAGTATTTTACTTTTAAATGTTATAATATTAAATTGTTAGGATTAAAAAAAATAGTAGATTTATTATCTCATTGCAAAGCTAAAATACATCATTGTTTTCAGTATTAAGTTGTTACTATTGCTGTTGTTATTGTTATTGTTATGTGCCGTGGAGTCAGTTCTGACTCATCGTGACCTTGTACGGTAGCAGAAAGCCTCATCTTTCTCCCGAGGAACAGCTGGTTGTTTTGAACTGCTGACCCTGAGGTTAGCAGCCTGATTCGTATCCACTACTCTGGCAAACTTTTTTTTGCCTTAAGTAATGAAATGCTAAGATATATGGACCTTGAGAACAGGAATTGTGATACAATATTCTACTTGCTACTATGACAAACACTTACAAACAGCATTTTAATGTTTTAGAACCACCTTGTATGCAAAACAAGAATGAGCACCACTGCAACATTAACATAAACGACAAAAGTGACGATATAAAAGAAAATGTAGAGAGGCTACTGGAGGAATTGGAGTAGGAAAAAAACTGGGAAAAGTGCAAGATTACTTACTCTGTGTGTGTGTGTGTGTTTGGTATGTGTGAAATCTACACAATTTGATTCGATAAAGATGAGGATAGGATACTTTTGATTTAGTAGTGAGTAGTTTTTATCATGATTTATTGCGATTATCACAACTGTAAAGGATGGAGGCCAGGATGGCTAAACTCCGTCTCTAATACTTTGGACATATTGTCAGGAGGGAACAGTCACTGGAGAAGGATGTTCTGTTTGGTAAGATGGAGGGTCAGATAAAAAGAGGAAGACCCTCAACGAGATGGATCGGCCAGGTGGCATCTTTGATGGTGTCAAGTGTGGCAGCGGTAGTGAGGTTGGCCCAGGATTGAACATTGTTTTGTTCTGCTGTACATGAGGTCTCTATGAGTCGGTTCTAACTAGATGGCACCTGACAACAAAAACAACAACAAAGGTAGAAGACATGAAAGAAAAAGGGGAAGTAGTTCATCTTTCATTTCAGAACAGAGGTCCCTCGGACCATCAAGAGGGAAGTTCATGACAGTAGCATGGGATCCTAACCAAAGAACCAATAACACCAGAGATCAAATGAAAGGCAATGACACAGAGAATTAGAGTAGCTGAAGGCTCTAGACCTATGGAATGAGAGGAATCTGGCTTGAAAAATGTGCCCTTTGGTTGTTTAAATGAATATATATTTTCTGTGTGTTTGTGTACATAAAAGAAAAAA
>NW_006408523.1:29575117-29576493 GCF_000296735.1 Chrysochloris asiatica | reverse complement strand
GGCAGTGTTTTGTTCCGTTGTGCATGAGGTCGCTATGAGTCGGTACAGACTTGATGACACCTAACAACAACCACAATATAAAATGTCATTTGTGAGTATGTCATGCTTTTTCTGTAATTTTATAGAAGTATTCTAAAATTTACTCTCATACATCAGAAATATCCTGCTATGGCTATTTTATGAGATATTGAAAGAAAGAAAGTGATATAAAGTGGATTTCCTCTCCTAGTGACCCTGTATAATTTTTCCCGAGGCATTAAATATGCAGGAGCAAAAAGCATCACTTTCCTTCTATTTTTGTGCAGTTGTTTTTGTTGATGTTAAGTGCCTTAGAGTCGATATTGACTCATAGCAACCCTGTATAGGGTTTCTTAAGAGCAGCTGGTGGGTTTGAACTGCTGATCTTGTGATTTTTAGTTCAGTGCTGATCCATAGCACCATATCAGGAGTCCTTTTGTACAATACATTTTCTTAATTTTTATAAAAAATTTATTGTCTTTCCTTTGCTCATGGCTGAAAATTGTATCTTTTCCACAAACTAAATTCTGTGATCAGTTATTTAAAACATGTTATAATTCATAATAAACAATTCACAAAATCTCAAGTCATAGTATCTTCATTTATTTAAATTGCTATCTATATATGGTTATAAATTTGATTACTAACATGGGATGTATTGTGAAACTTTACAAAAATTATTTGTCAAATGTAATTTATTTACCATGGCATATAGAGAAATGATCACAAGTTTAATAAAAATGAACTATAATTCCATATGCACTAAGTTTTAATGTCAAAAATAGCATATGAGAGTTTTTATGAACTTTGATTTTCTGAACTGTCATTCTTTGGATATATTTGTAGTAAGTTAAACTTGATTCAAAGATACTTTTTTACAAAGATGGAAAGTCTTTATTTCCAGTTTGTTTTACATCTCTGGTTACAAAAGATGACATTGATGCACAAGAGAAAATAGAAAAATAAAAAATAATTTTTGCTATGTTTTAACAATGATTTATAGATAAACAAGATGCTCTCAATGGCATGATAGAAATTTGCAAGACCAATGACTTACTTATTACAAATACCTTTTTAAACAATACAAAAGATGTCTATGCACATGACCTTATCAGATGGAAAAGACAGAAAACAATTTTGACTACATCTGCAGGAAAAGATGGTGTAAAAATCTCCATATCATTAGTCAAAATAAGGCCAACATCAGACTGTGGAGCTTGCTGAAGCTGGAAAAAAATTAAAACAAGTTCACAAGAGCCAAAATCTGCTCTTGAACATATCCCACCTGAATTTAGAGACTATCTGAAGAAGAGATTTTATACTTTATTAGACATTAAAAATTGAAGATCAGAAGAGTT
>NW_006408523.1:29571867-29573364 GCF_000296735.1 Chrysochloris asiatica | reverse complement strand
TGGTGCAGGACTGGGCATTCTGTCATGCATGGGGTCACTATGAGTTGGAACCAACTCAAGGGCACCTAACAACAACAGAGATGTTTCAGAAGATAGTTGTGGTAATCTGCTTCAGTGAAACCAGGAAGAACCTAAAGAGATGGATTGGCATAGTGAAACAGCAATGGTCTCAAGTGTAGCAACAATCATGAGGAAGGCATAGGAGTTGGCAGTGTTTCATTCTGTTGTTTATAAGGTCACTATGCATTGGAACCAATTTATGAGAGAATCGTAGTAATGAAGCTATTTATAAGCCTAAGGTTAATCAATGTATAATATTAAATCAAAAACACCTATTTGTGAGTGACCAATGTGCTAGACATTGTGTTAATTATTAATGGAAAAGGTGCTTAGGCTCTTTCTTTAAAAGTGTATAGTCTAAAAGAAGAATAAACAGCCAAGTACAGTAGAGTTATAGAGCATTGATGTGAGTTCAAAAGGGGTCCAGATTTTTGTTGGGTCTTCTTATCAATTGAGTTCTAGACAAAATTTATATAATCCCTATTCATCTTGTGTAGAAGTTTTCTCCTAATGCCTGTATGCTTAGCTTCTCATGTTCACCTCTGGTTCCTGTTTTCTTGCCTATCTGAATATACATCCTCCTATACACATATTCTGTCTTTTTGGTTTTCTTCCCATAGAGTGGAGGCTAGAAAGCAGTTCCTTTTCATAATTAACATTGACAAATCCCTCTCAAATAAACAAATAAAAAAAACAAAACAACTACCTGTCCCTGTATATGCCATGCAACCCTAAATGTATTTTTAACATGAAACACAAGGGATTTAAACAGGACCAAGGCAAATAATTTAATTTAGTTTTAGACATCCCAGTTCTCAAAGGTACCTCAGCTACCTTGTCATGATACTCAACCAATCCAATTCAGTTTCCTGTTCTCTGCTCAGAGCCATTTCTAAATTCCTCTTCCATTTTAATGTGGAAGGGATTAGCTAGCTTTTACTGCCATATATGAAAAGTATTATTTCCCATCCAGGATAACTCTTTTTATCTCATTTGATTTATAAAAATTGATTCTAAATAACATCCTTGTTATTTAGGTATCCATTTTTGAAGAGAAGGAAATTCAAAGTGTTACATAAATTTTTCATATACTTGCAACTTAATATAAGTAAATCCACTAACATAAACATTAACAATGTTGTTGTTGTTGTTAGGTGCCATTGAGTCAGTACCGACTCATAGCGACCTTATGTACAGTGGAACGAAACAGTGCCCGGTCCTGGGCCAACTTAACTACTGGTGCCACGCTTGAGTTCATCGATACTGTCACTTGGTCAATCCATCTCTTTGGGTGTCATCTTCTTTTTCTCTGACCCTACACCTTACCAAACATGATAGTCTTGTCCAGAGACTAATCCCTCCTGACGATATGTCCAAAATATGAGAGATGAAGTTTGGCCATCTTGGCCTCCAAGGAGCACTCTGGCTGCACTTTTT
>NW_006408523.1:29568577-29570447 GCF_000296735.1 Chrysochloris asiatica | reverse complement strand
AAGCTGCATCACCTATATTTCAAATGTTGGGTCACCAGTGGTGGACATATTTCACTTAAGCTTCCAGACTCAGACAGACAAGGAAGAAGGAATAGGTAGTCAATTTCTGAGGGATTATCCATTGTAAACCTTACGAACAGCAGGAGAGCATTGTCTGATATACTGCCTGAAGATGAGCCCCTCTGGTTTGAAGTCACACAAAATGCAATTGGGGAAGAGAAGCCTCCTCAAAGTAGAATTTACCTTAATGATATGGATTGAATGAACCTTTCAGTACCTTTATTTGCTGATGGGTCACAAATCAAAATAAGGGGAAACAGCTGCAATATCTCTTAGTAATCAGAACAATAACATGGTTTGTTATGATCCACATAGGTGAATGTTTTTAGTCAATAAAACAAAAGTAAATATTTTTCTGGTATTCTCTGCTTGCAGCCAAAACCTATCCAATGTCAGCAATGACATCTCTCTTTCCACAGTTTCTTCTGTATCCAACTTGAATTTCTGACAGCTTCCTGTTGATGTGCTGCTGAAATATAAAGATAATTTTTGAATTATTTTTAGCAAAATTTTGCTTTGATTTTTAATAAAAGTAAGTCTAAAAGAAGGAGCTCTGGTAGTGTAGTGGTTACGAATCAGGCTGTGAACCTTCAGGTCAGCATTTTGAAACTACCAGCTGTTCCATGGGAGAAAGATGAGGCTTTCTGCTTCCATAAAGATTTACCTGTACAGAGTCCCTATGAGTCGAAACCGACTCCATGGCACATAACAACAACAACAACAATAAGAACCTATATATTTCTACTTACATAGAAATTCTTTTGTTATCTATGTAAATGACACTTGAAATACCATTGTGATTCAATTGACATACCATTGTTATTTTCTAGAGTATTGAATCACATCTATGTTTTCATGTCCCCCTGCTGAGACACAGCTGCCACTTAACATGCCATAAATGTGGATAGAATCAAAATAAAATTCAAAGCTATGTAAGCAATGGCTATGAATTAGGTAAATTAACAGATGAGTTTCAAAGTTAATTTAGAATAAAACAAACTGCCTAGAATATTGTTTGACACACTAATTCAACAAGCAACCTTTTTCACCATTAGTAATGCTATGCATGTATAAAAAAATAGCTTATTTATATTGTTTCTTGGGAATATTGAAATAGTGTTTTAATTATTGAAAAACATGCTGTGCAATTATGTGAAAAATACATTGTGCAATAATTATTCCTATCTAGTAGCTTCCTTTTAGGTAGAATTTGATTTTAAAATATTTGAAATAATTCAAAGAAACAATAAATATTGACAAAAACTGTGAATACAGAAGAACAGAAATTTAGGAGCAATGTTTCAAAAGCCAATGTGATATGAACAGATTGTCCAGCCTGGGCTCAAGCAGAGAACACATCTGAATGTAACAGTTCCTTATGGTGACTTTTGATTAATAATTTTTAATTTCATGTTTAGAATTCTTTGAACACTAAATGCTGGATACGATTTAGGACTGACAAAATCTAACAGACTATCATCTGTTGCTTTTAAGTGCCTTTGAGTTGCTACTAACTCAAGCAAAGCTGGGTACTACTGAGTGAAACCCTGCCTAGTCTTGTGCCATTCTGACAACTGTTCCTATGTTTTAGGACATTGTTGTCGTTGTTGGTTCAATCAATCACATTGAAGGTTTTGCTGGGGTTTTTTTGATGGCCCTCTATTTTTCCAAGTATGTTGCCTTTTGTCAAGGACAAGTTTTTTGGCTTGAGGCTTAAGGTGCACCTGACCCAAGCCATGGTATTTTCAATAATCTCAGATGCATGCAAAAGCTGAACAGTGACTAAGGAAGACTGTAGAAGAATTGATGC
>NW_006408523.1:29566611-29568252 GCF_000296735.1 Chrysochloris asiatica | reverse complement strand
TGAGTTGGTACCAACTTGATGACATGTAACAGCAATAACAAGTCTTTCCTGATGAAATGTCCAAAGTACTTGAAATGTAGTTTCTCCATCTTATTTCTAAGGAAAAGCCTGGATATACTTCCTCCAAGACAGATTGACTGCTAATCGTATATTCAATACTCTTCACCAATACCATTATTCAAAGGCATCAATTATTTTTTGGTCTTCCTTATCCATTGTACAACTTTCATGTTTATAAGAGATGAGTGAAAATAGTGAAAATAGCATTGCTTAGGTCAGGTGCACCTTAGTCCTCAGAGTCTTTTTTCTTTAGCACTTTAAAGAGGTCTTTTGCAAAAGATTGGTCAAATGAAATAATTTGTTGTTTTATGTCTTAAATGCCACTTCAATGGGAATTGATTATGCATACAAGTAAAATGTAACCTTTACAACATCAACATTTTTCTCTGTATGAGATTTCATTTATGGGTCCAGTTTTGAGGAGTTTTATTTTCTTTATTTTGAGGCATAATTCATATTGAAGGCTGTAGTCTCATCTATCAGGATGCAATTAGATTGGCATTTTGAGACCTGTCATTTATTTTATAGTAGAGCTCTTCCAGATAGAGCAAAGACATGCCAAGTACTACATATATTCTAGAACATTTTTGCTGTTAAGTGAAATCAATCTGTTCTGACCCATAGTGACCTGGTATAGAGTTTCCAAAGAAAAGTTACTGGATTTAAATCACTTATCTTGTGGCTATCAGTCCAAAGCTTATTCTACAACAAGAAAACTTATTTAAAAGAGTGTTTTAAAATTCAGAGTTAGTATTTGGTTGATGAAATAGTTAATGGAAAAATTGAATGCTACAAATTGAACACATAACTGATTTATTTATTTTTATCGTATTATTAAATACTCTTTATTTTGAGTGGGCTAGCCCTGGATAACAGGTTTGACTTGAACTGCAAGGTTTGTAGTTCAAACCCGCCAGCCATTCCTCTTAAACAACATACGGAGTCACTATGAGTTGGAACTGACTTAGACAGCACTAAACAACAACCCCCTAATGTTGGAGTCCTGGTGTGGCTCTGTAGGTTCAGCACTGAACTGCCAAGGACAAGGATGGTGGTTCAGACTCACTAGTTCCTACTCAACCACTCAAATGTTAATCTGTCACAATATGGTGGCTTTTGTGTTGTTGTGATGCTAGACATTATGTCACCAATAATCTGACTATTGGCCTTGCTGCCCATGGTGGAAAGGTTCCAGTTGAGTTTCAAGACTAAGACAGACACAAAAGAAGAAGAAATAGACTATTTCTATTACAATTAGCCACTGAAGACATTATAAACAGCAGTGAAATGCTATCAGATAGCACCAGAATATTGAATGCTGAAACATGATGAATAGTACCAGAATATTGTCAGATAGAGTGCCAGAAGAGAGTTTGGCAGGTAGGAAGGCACTCAAAATACAATTGGGTCAAGTTCATCAAATTGTATCAGATCACTCTTTTTTTTTTCCTCTTCTTTCTTCTCCTGGTTGAGTTCGATACACTTTGATGAACTTGACCTACACCTATGGATGCAGTAACCCAAAAGAGGGAACAAATCCTTACAGCAAGAAACATTCCCACCCCCTCCACACACAGAGTA
>NW_006408523.1:29552311-29565763 GCF_000296735.1 Chrysochloris asiatica | reverse complement strand
ATATCCTAGGAATTAGGAAACTGAAATGGACTTGTATTGGCCATTTTTAATTTGAAAATTGCATGGTTTACTAAACTGGGAATGATAAATTGAAGGGGATTGGTGTCCCATTCATCAAAAAGAACATTTCAAGTTCTATCTTAAATTATAATGCTGTCTGTGGTAAGATTATATCCACACACCTATAAAAAAGAAAAGTTAATACACTACTATTCAAATTTACACACCAAACACTAATGTAAATGATGATGAAATTGAAGACTTCTACCCAATTCTTCAGTCAGAGCTTAATCAAACATGTGATCAATATGTATTGATAATTATTGATTGATTGGAATGCAAAGGTTGGAAACAAGGATGAAGGATCAGAATTTAGAAAATACGGCCTTGGTGATAGAAAAGATGCTGGAGATGGAATGATAGAATTTTGCAAGACCAATGACTTCATCATTGGAAATACCTTTTTTCACAACATAAAAGATTATATGCCTGCACTTTGCTGGATAGAATGCACAGAAATCAAACTGATTACATCTGTGGAAATTGAGAGTGGGCAAGCTCCATATCATCACCCAAAGCAATGCCAGGAACAGACTATGGAACAAAATTACTGATGTTGTCAAAGACTTTGCTTTGATTCACAGTCAACACTCATGCAAACAACAGCCAAGAAAATAATGATGTTTTGCATTAAGCAAATCTGCAGCACAAAATGTGTTTAAAGTGTTCAAGAGCTCATATGCAAGCTCAGGCTGAAAATTAAGAAATTTAAAACAAGTTGTTGAGAACAAAAATATGACCTTCAACATATCTTAACTTAATTGAGATCAACTTAAGATCAGATCTGATGCATCGTTGTTGTTGTTGTTAAGTGCCATCAAGTAGGTTCCTACTCATAGCAACCCTGTATAGGGTTGCTCGTTAGTGAGCTTGAACCACTAACCTTGCAGTTCAAACCAACCTTGCAGTCCAGTACCTGAACCACACCAGTACTCTAATTTGATGGATTAGACACTAATACTCTAAAACTATAAGTGATGTGGGATGATATCAAGAACATTATACAAGAAGAAAGCAAAGGGACATTAGGAAGAAAAGAAGAAAGAAAAGACCAAAATGGATGTCAGAACAGACTCTGAAGCCTGCTATCCAGCATAAAGATGCTAAAGCAATAAAGGAAATATGGAGGTAAAAGAGCTAAACAGAAAAATTTGAAAGGGCAGTTCGAGAAGACAAAGTCAAATATTATAATAATCAAATGTGCAAATATATGGAGTTGGAAAACAAAAAGAGAAGAACACACTCAGCATTTCTCAAGCTGAGGGAACTGTAGAACAAATTCAAGACTTGGCTTGAAATACGGAGGGATTCTTTGGGCAAAACATTAAATAATGAAAATGGAACAGTGTCACTGTACCAAAAGAAATGGCCGATGTTCAAGCATTTCAAGAGGTATCATATGCTCAAGAGCCAATGGTACTGAAGGAAGAAGTCCAATGTGCACTCAAGGAATTAATTAGCAAAGGACAAGGTTTTGAGAATTGATGATACATAATTTACAATCTTTCAGCAAATTGATATAGCACTGTAGGCACTCACTCATCTACACCAAGAAATTTGGAAGAGAGATACTTGGTCAACTGATTGGATGAGATCTATGTTTGTTCCCATTCCAATGAGAGGTGACCCAATGGAATGTGGATATCGTTGGAAAATATCGTAAATTTCACATGAAAGTAAAATTTTGCTAAAGATAATTGTAAAATGGCTACAACAGTGCATTGATATGGAACTGAAAGAGGTTAAAGAAGGATTTAGGAAAGGACATGGAATGAAGGATATCACTGCTGACATCAGATAAATCTTGAGAATATCAGAAAGATATTCTATGTTTTACGGACTATGCAAAGGCTTTTGACTCTGTGAATTATGACAAGCTATAGACAACACTGCAAAGAATGAGTATTTTAGAAAACTTAATTTTGCTCATGAGGAGCCTGTACGCATACCAAGAAGCAATGATTCAAACAGAACAAGAGAACACTGAATACTTTAAAGTCAGGAAAGTGGTGTGCCAGGGTTTTATCCTTCTCTGAATACTAATTATTTTACTGTATGCTGAGTAAATAATCCTAGAAGCTATTGGCATCCGAACTGAGATTCATTAATAGCCTGAGATATGCAGATAATACAAGAGTGTATGATGAAAGAAGACTTAACAATACTTACTGATAAAGATCAATGACCAGAGCCACTGGTATGAGTTACACCTCATTGTAAAGAAAACAAAAATACTCACCACTGCAACAATAAATAACATCATGTAAATTGAGAAAAGATTAAAGTTGTCAAAAACTTCAATTTGCTTGGGTCCTCCATCAATACTCATGGAAGCAGCAGTCAAGAAATCAAACAATGTATCGTATTAGACCAATCTGCTGCACAAGAATTATGTAAAGAGTTGAAGAGTAAATATGTCAGTCTGAGGTCAAAAGTGCTTCTTTGCTAAGCCATGTTTTCTTTCAATCGCCTCATATGTATATGAAAGTTGAACAGTGAGTAAGGATGACCATAGAAGAATTGATTCATTTGAGTTATGGTGTTGGAGAAGAATTTTAAAGGTACTATTGACTGCCAGAAGAACAGAATATCTGTGTTGGAGGAAGCATAACCATTCTCCTTAGATATTAAGATGGCCAAACTTCATCTTTCTAACTTCAGATATAATAATCCAGAGGGACAAGATCCTGGAGAAGAGCATCATGCTTGGTAATGTGGCAGGTCAGTGAAAAAAATGGAGACCCAAAATGAGATGGATTGGCACAGAGACAGCAGCAGTGGTCTCAAGCACAGCAGCAATTGTGAGAATGGCATAGACCAGGTAGTGTTTCATTCTGTTTTACACAGGGTCATCATGGGTCAGAAATGACTGGAAGGCACCTAACAATATCAGTCCCTACTTGGAAACCCTATATAGAGAGGGTCACTATGAAGCAGAACCAGCTCAACAGCGCTTAACAACAACAAAAATTATATCCTAATGTTATTAGAGAGCTCTGGCAGTGTAGTGGTTATGAATCAAGCTGCTCACCTCAAGGTCAGCAGTGCGAAACTACCTGTTATTCCTAGGGAAAAAAATGAGAGTTTCTGCTCCCATAAAGATTTACAACCTCATAAATCCTATGTTGTTGTTGTTGTTAAGTGCCATCAAGTTGGTTGTGACTCATAGTGACCCTGTATAGTGTTTCCAAGGACCAGCTGGTAAGCTTGAACCACCAACCTTGCAGTTCAAATGGCTTTGCATTCTGGCACATTAACCCACAGTGCCACACCAGGACTCCCATAAATCCTTTACAGGGTCACTATGAGTCAAAACTGACTCTATGGCACATAGCCACCACCAATGTTATTAGACATAAATGTTATTAGACATATTACTAGGCTCTATTATATCCCTGGTGTCCTGGTATATTAACTGTAGGATAATCACTACACAGCTAATGAAAATATCAACAGTTCAAATCCACCAACCATGATTAAAAACATTATACAAGGTGAGTATAGTCAGACAAAATTTGACATAACAAAATAACAGCAGTAAATATCTGTTAATAATCACAACATGAAATGGCCAAAGCATGAGTCTAGGAAAACTAGAAGTTATCAAAAATGCAATGGAATGCATAAAAATCAATGTTCTAGGAATTACTGAGCTGAAATGTACTCAAATTGGTCAGTTTGAACCTGATAATTGTATGATTTACTATGCCTGTAATGACAAAATGAAGAGGAATGGCATCGCATTCATCATTGAAAAGAGTATTGCAAGATGGCTCTTGAAGCAGAATGCTGTCTATGATGAGATAATGTCCATATGCCAACGAAGAAGACTCGTTAATAGTATGATTATTCAAATTTGCACACTGACCAAAAATGCCAGTAATGATGAAATTGAATAATTCTACAAAATTCTTCAGTCTGAAATTAATTAAATATGCAAAAAAGATTATTGATAATGCAAAAGTTCAAAACAGAGGAAAGATTAGTAGTTGAAAAAATGTGGCCTTGGTCATAGAAATGATGTTAAAGATTGCATGACAGAATTTTGCAAGACCAATAAGTTATTCTTTGTAAATCCTTTGAAAAAAATGCAAATTCAAGTATACACATGGAACTTGCCAGATGGAATATAAAGACGTATATTTTACTACATCTATGAGAAGAGACAGTAAAAAAAAAGATACACATCATCAGGCAAAACTCCGCCCAGGAAAGACTCTGGAACAGACAATCAATTATTCATATGCAAGCTCAGGCTTAGCGAAACAAAATTAAAACAAATACACAAGAACCAAAGTTTGACCTTGAACATATCCCTCCTTGAACAAATCATCTCAAGAAATTTGATGGATTAAACACTAATGATCAAATACCATAAGAGTCGTAGGATAACATTAATAATATCACACAGGAAGAAGGCAAAGGATAATTAAGACACAAAAGAAGGAAAGTACCAAAATAGATTCCACAAGATACTCTGAAAGTTGCTCTCCAGCATAGAGATGTTAAAATAAATGGATGAAAGGAGAAATTAAAAGAGCAGAAGAGAAAATTTCAAAGGCCAGGTTGAAAAGACAAAGTCAAGTATATAAATAAATGTGCAATTAACTAGAACCAGAAAAACCCAAACAGAATATTACATGCTTAGTATTTCTCACGCTCCAAGAACTGAAGAAAGAATTCAAAACTTAGCATGTATTAGTCAAGGAATCCATGGGCAAAATATTGAAAGCATCAAAAGAAGATGGAAAGAAAACACAATCAGTGTACCAAAGAGAAATAGTTAATGTTCAACCATTTCAAGAGATAGCATACTGAAGAAAGATGTTCATGGTGCATTGAAGGTATTGGCCAGGAACAAGACTACAGGAATTGATGGAATACAGGAGTCCTGGTGTGGAGCTGTGGGTTAATGTGCTGGACTGCAAAGTCAGTTTGAACTGCAAGGTTGGTGGTTCAAGCTCACCAGATGCTCTTCAGAAACCCTATACAAGGTCACTATGGGTTGGAACCAACTCAATGGCACTTAACAACAACAACAATCTTAAAAAAAAAAAAAAAAATGCAGAACTGGAAGCATTCACTCATCTATGCCAAGAAATTTGGAAGAAAATTACCTGGCCAACTGATTGGAAGAGATCCATATCTGAGCTCATTCCAAAAAGAGGTGACCTAATGGAATGCAGAAATAATTTGAAAATATAATTAATGTCACATCAAGTAAAGTTTTGCTAAAGATAATTCATAACAGACTGCAACAGTACATCAACAGGGAAGTGCCAGCAGTTCAAACTGGATTCAAACAATGTGGAATAAGGAATAGCATTGCTAATGTAAGATGGATCTTGGCTGTAAACAGAGGATAGAAGAAAGATGTTTATTTTTTGCTTTATTGACTATGCAAATTCTTTTGACTGTGTGTATGTATCATGGTAAACTATGGACAATATTGCAGATAATTAGCATTGCACAATAATTAATTGTGCTTATTAGGAACCTGTTCGTAAGACAGAACAGAACAAGTTTATACCAAATGTTTTAAAATCAGGAGAGGTGTGTGACAGGTTTGTTTTCTTTCATCATACTTGTTCAATCTGTTCACTAAACCAAAAAATGCAAGAAACTGGATTATATGAAGAATAATGTGGTATCAGGATTGGAGGAAGACTCATTAACAAACTATGGTATGAAGATGATACAACCTTGCTTGCTGAAAGTTAAGAGGTTTTAAAATATTTTCTGATGAATATTAAAGACTGCAGTGTTCAGTATGAGTTGCATCTTAATGTAAAGAAAATAATTCTCACCACTGGACCAGTAAATAATATCATGATAAATGGAGAGAAGATTGAAGTTGTCAAAGACTTCATTTTGCTCGGATCAAACATCAATACTTATGGAAGCAGCAGTCAACAAATCAAATGAAGTATTACAATATGCAAATATTCTTCACAATACCTGTTGGAAGTGTTCCAATGCAAAGCTGTCAGTTTGTGGACCAAAATGTGGCTGATCTAAGCCATGGTATTTTCCATAGCTTAATATGCATGTGAAAGTTGAAGAATGAATAAAGAATACCTTAGAAGAACTGATTCACTTCAATTACGGTGTTGGACAAGAATATAAAAGTATCTAGGACTTCTAAAAGAACAAACAAATCCATCTGAGAGGTACAGCCAGAAGCCACTTAGATGCCAGGATGGCATCCTGTCTCATACTTCAGACATATTATCAAGAGGAACCAGTTACTGGAGAAAGAATCCTGCTTGGTCAAGTGGGGGCTTAGCAAAAAAGAGGAAGATCCCCAATGTGATGGATTGTCACAGTGACAGCAGCAATGAATTTGAGCTTCAAAATAAGAAGGATGGCACAGGACATAACAGTGTTTAGTTCTGTTGTGTATAAGGTTTTATGAGTCAGAACCATTGAGTTCAGTGGCACCTAACAACTACCACAATAACAACAAACAAAACAACCCCAATACAATTGTTATTTCATGTTATTTGTACAATACTAAATTAAATTCATTTAAAATTGTAACTGTAATTATTTAAATCCACTTGAATTATTTAATTAATGTCACAACAATTGAAATATTTAAAAGACATTACTTCTCTCATCACAATAATAAGATTAGATTAGAAATATACAGACTTTTTTTCTTTAAGTTTTTATTGTAAATTTAGTTATAGTTTACATGGAGGAACATCAGTTTTACATTCATCATTTCATTGCAATGATTACAATCTCCTTTGTGAATAATAATTCAACAGTATATGCTTTTATTCCCTCTGTTTTATTTATTTATTTATTTGTTTGTTTGTTTGTTTGTTTGTTTGTTTGTTTGTTTTTTTAGTGATACATACACATAAACACTCAGGAATATATAGTCATTTCAACAACCAAAGGATACATTATGCAAGCCTACCTCCTGGCTACCAGCACCGGGCTGCCAGCACACAGCCCTTCTCTTTCCATGAGTCTAGAGTCCTCAGCTGCCCTTTCCATGCCCTCATCCCTGTCTCCATATCTGGTATTGCTGCTTCTCTGGATAGGGTCCCACGTCTCACTCATGCTCTTCTCCCTTGATGGTCCTAGGATTTTCTGTTCCTAGACTGTAAGATTAACTACTCTCCTTTTTTTGTTACAAAATTTCTACCTTTATAGTTGTGACAGTCCCAATTAGTCATGATAAACAATTACTCACTATTGAATCATAAGACTCTTATCCCCATCTCCTTTCATCAGACCCATATAGACAAGATGAAAACTATTCAGTGGGGATTCTACCTTCCCCCACACACACTGAAAATAAACTCCCTCCTGAATACCTGTAAGCCATCACTTCCTGCCTTTATATCCTCTTCCATTTTAGGTAGCCAATGTCTAAGCTGAAAGATAAGTCTCTATCAACCCTATATGCAGAGGGGATAGGATTGACTCCTTCCCTCTCCATTGGTATTTTGAGCTGCTACATCCATAAGGAGTCCTGGTATGGCACTGCGGGTTAATGCACCAGACTGCAAAGTTGTTTGAACTACAAGGTTGGAGGTTCAAGCTCACCAGGTGCTCCTCAAAAACCCCATACAGGGTCTCTACGGGTTGGAATCCATTTGACGGCACTTAACACACACATACATATCCATAAGTGCAGTCCTGGTGTGGCGCTGTGGGTTAATGTGCCAGACTGCAAAGCCATTTGAACTGCAAGGTTGGTGGTTTGAGTTCACGAGCCACTCCTCAGAAACTCTATAAGGGTCTCTATGGGTCAGAACCAAGTCGATGATACTTAACAATAGCAACAACAACAACAACAACAACAACACATCCGTAAATATAGGTCAAGTTCATCAAATTGTAACAACTTACACTTGTAAGTTGTAACAACTTAACAACAAAAAAAAATGGCTTTTTTTTTAAGTCTGTATACTTCTTTTTCTTGATAAAGGAAACAAGTTGGGTCATATTCATCATTTGTCTCTTCACTAAGCCATAAGCTCTTATATTATAAATGGTATCTGCCACTTCCTGGCATCACACATAGTACTCAAATAGGAAAAGAATATCCTCATGAGTAATAAATAGCTGAAAATAAAACTTGGAACATAGAAATGCAATGTGCCAAGTTCACAGGTTCTTAGTTTGAATGGCTGTTTGCAGCAGAATACATAGCAGACACTGTTCCAATGTCATGATCAACAGGTGTTTATCACTCACCGAATAAACTGAATAGGAATAAGTAAAACAGCTATCATCAGCCAAGGCTCCCTAAAGTTAAGCTCCCATCCCAGAGTGTGATGTTATTATAATGTCTAAGCATATCCCACTTTGCACCATGAGTGAAGAACCCCAATTCCCTCTATAATGGAGTTCATATGCTAGCTAGCTACTATGGTTACATGTGAAGCAGCAGCGTGTAAAGAAAAAGAAAATGGTAGGGAGAGAATAAAAGTGGAAGCTTCCCATGAGTCAAGGATAGTACTCATTGTTACATTCGAGCTGATTTATAACCTTTAATCTAGCTGTACATTTAAAAATATATTAAGATTGCTTAAGAATTCACAAAAGTAAAAGATAAAAAAATTTAATTTACTTAAATTCATCAATTTGTATGCATTTGTAATAACCGCCAATTTGCAGTTATGACAGGTTTGGTTTTTTAGTCTCCATTTTTCACAGCATTCTAACCACTGCTTACATTTGCCATTCTGGTGGCTAGGTAATTAGATGTTGTTGTTGTTGCTAAGTGCCATTAAGTCGAATCCGAACCATAACAAACCTGTCCAGGTTTTCCAAGGTGCGGCTGGTGAGCTTGAACCGTAGACCTTGCAACTGAAACTGATCTTGCAGTCCAGCACATTAACCCGCAGCACCACACCATATAACATATTACATATTTGTTGTTGTTATGTGCCAACTCATAGTGATGCTGTACAGGGTTTCTGAGGCTATAAATCTTTATGGGAGCAGAAAGCCTCATCTTTCTAGCTGGTAGTTTCGAACTGCTGAACTTGAGGTTCACAGCCCAATTCGTAACCACTATGCTACCAGAGCTCCTTATATTACATATAGTATTATATAATATATACATGTTATATATATTTTTTTTTCATTATATTTTGTTTAGTATAAATATAGCTGGGAATCTCTTCTTGGATGTAATTGCCATGTTAATACATTTTTTGGAAAGTGTTCAAGTCTTTTACATAGTTTTCATATATCTGTCTTTCAAATAAATACATAAAAGTTTTTTGTTGTTGTTTTTTTTTTTTTCTGGGAAGTAACCTCTACTGGTTAGGTGTATTGCATATATATTCTCATAGGTCATGTCTTGTAAGACTTCTTATATTACTTTTACGGATATTATAGTGGTTGTGATAACTGTAGCTTTTGCAGAAAGTGTATAATTTGTTCTGATTTATTTGAAACAAACATTAATTAATTTAAATCTATATCTACTTATAAATTTCAGGCCCTAAAAAACTGGAATACGATGCAATCCAAAGAAATTGGAAGTGACTTCAAAACCTGATGTGGTTTTTCATACAGACACTGAAAATTCCTCTGAATTTATAAAGTAAAAAAAAAAATCATAATATCCATAAGTAAGGATTAAACTCTCTATACATTAGATGTAGAAGGATTATAGAAACCAGATTTTGGAATAGACTGCAGGAAGGGAGTAATTTTCTTGATAAAGGAAAAAAAAAAAAATGCTAGTAAAGAATTAACAAATGTCCACTTTTATGTTGTTGTTGTTAGGTGCCATCGAGTTGGTACCGACTCATAGCAACCCTATGCACAGCAGAACGAAACATTGCCCCATCCTGGGCCGACCTCACTATTGTTGCCACGCTTGAGCGCATTGATGCTGCCTCTTTGCCAATCCATCTCACAGGGGTCTTCCTCTTTTTCTCTGATTCTCCACCTTACCAAACATGATATCCTTCTCCAGTGACTGGTCCATCCTGACAATAAGTTTGAAGTATAAGAGACGAGGTTTGGGTATCCTGGCCACCAAGGAGCACTCTGGCTGCACTTCTTCCAACACAGATTTGTTGGTTCTTTTGGCAACCCATGGCACTTTCAATATTCTCCTCCAACACTATAACTCAAAATCATCAATTCTTCTACGGTCTTCCTTATTCACTGTTCAGCTTTCGCACACATATGAGGTTATTGAAAATACCATGGCTTGGGTCAGACACACCTTAGTCCTCAAGCTAATATCTACTTGTTGTTGTTAGGTGCTATCGAGTTGGCGCTGAATCATAGCGAATATTTCTACACAGCAGAAAGAAACACTGCTAGATCCTGGGCCAACCTCACTAGTGTTCTCAGGATTGAGCCCATTGAAGCTGTACATTGTTCTAAAATTGTCATATATATTGACTCATTTAAGCTATATAATAGGTTCCATCTTTATCCTCCATTTATGTAAGAAAAAAGTAGAAAAGAGATGTTAAGTAAATTTTCATATGACATACAGATAGGGAGTATTAAGTTTTTAAGTGCTGAGGAGTTGATTCCAAGGAGCAGCTGGTGGGTTTGAACTGTTAATTTTGTGGTTTGCAATCCAATGCTGATCCTACAGCACTGCACATGACTAGTGAGGTTGAAATTCAAACTCAAGCCCTCTGCTTCTAGAGCACCCAGCTATGTGTTTAGCTGTTTGGGATTATTTGTTCCCTGTCTTAATCTATCACTTCTTAACACAACATTAATTAACATTTATCTACATAGCTAGACTGCAGTTGTTGTTATTAGGTGCCATCGAGTTGGTTTCCAAAGTCAGACTAGGAAGAAAGAGTGACAAACTGCTTCCGAATCTTTAGTTACTGAAAACCTTATGAATAGCAGAGAAACACTGTCAGATACAGTGCCGGATAATGAGCCCCTCAGGTTGGAAGGCACTCAAAATGCGACTAAGGAAGAGCTGCCTCCTCAAAGTAGAATTGACCATGATGATGTGAATGGAGTAAAGGTCATGGGATAAAAGCCAGCGGGACCTTCATTTGCTGATGGAGCACAACTCAAAATGAACAGAAACAGCTGTAAACATCCATTGAAAATCAGAACATGGAGTGTACAAAGTATGGATCTGGGAAATTGGAAGTTGTCAAAAATGAAATGGAATGCATAAACATCGATATCTTAGGTATTAGTGAGCTGAAATGGACTGGTATTGGCCATTTTGAATCTGACAACCATATGGTTTACTATGCCGGGAACGACAAATTGAAGAAGATAGACTGCAGTAGCCACTTAAATTTTAAATGTTCACAAGCATTGTGCAGATGTAGAACCACCCCCCCCCCTTTTTTTTTCAATTTGTATGACCTCTTGTTGTTAAGTGCCGATGAGTCGGGTCCGACCCATGGAGACCCTGTATAAGGTTTTCAAGGCTGGTGAGTTTGAACTGCTGACCTTGCTGTTTAAACGGCTTTGCAATCTGCCACATTAGCCCACAGCACCACAATAGGACTCCTTGGGTAAAGTATATAACTAAACACAGTAGGATTTCAATCAAGGCCTTATACCTACAGAAGAATGGCAGCATAAATTTTCCCTTCTAGAGCATTTTAAATAAACTCTGCAAAACAAATTGTTGTATTATAAAAAATAACTATTTTTCATATATAATTTCAATATGTTATATAAAACTATTTAAGTTTATTTTAGAGCATTACTGATTGTGATTAATATGTTACATTAATCTTTATATATATTATTAACACAAAATTTATTTTTAAGTCTGAGTTTCCTAGGCTTATTGCATTGTGATCTTTTAAAAATTACAGTTTATAGCAGAAGTTATAGTTCCAGCTCAAAAGTATGACATGCACCTGGATAAAGTAAGTAATCAAGAATAACACAAGTAATATTACTTAGTTTAATAATTAATAAATGTAATAAACTATGCATAACGTTTCCTTTGAGTCCTGGAGTGGCATAGTGGGTTAATGCGCTGAACTGCAAAATCAGTTTGAACTGCAAGGTCAGCGGTTCAAGCTCACCAGCTTTTCCTTGGAAACCCTATACAGGGCCAGTATCAGTTGCAACTGACTCAATGGCACTTAACAACAAGAACAATGTTTCCTTTATATTACATCAAAACACCTATACAAGATAATTTAAATTTTATAGTATCTTAATCCAAATAAACTTAAATATCTTTCAAAGCTAAATATGTTTCAGTTTAACATTACTATTATAAAAGGTGACATATTCAAACCAATATTTTAAATGAAAATAGGTTTTTGATTCCTTATCACTGATCTACTCAATATTATGAAGGATGAGCGTGAGCAATATTGTCATATCAGTTGCAGCATCAATTATTTTCCAATGTTCAGCTTTCATCCAAGCATAAAAGAAACCAATTTCAAACATGTACTCTGAAACCATTTCCTCTTTTGCAAGATTTGTGTACTTTTAATTTGGATGTTCTAAGAAATTTTATCAAGAAAATTTGTCTACAATTTGTTTAAAATAATGAAATAAGATGAGATGCTCATTTTCAATCTAAAAAACATATTTTCTTTGTATTATGATGCATCTCATCCAAGAATCATTGAGAACTAAGAAATAACTGTTTTTATCTGAGGGGTAATTTAGAGAGAGTTTCTATAGGATTGGGGAAAAATACATCCTTAAAAATAGAAATGGAATTAATAAATTGGAATTTTACACATCATCAAAATATAATTCAAAACAAAGGTAAATAGAAATGTGGATGATTTTGCCTCCTTTTTTTAATAATACTGGGCTAATCTGAATCAAAGGCCTGTAAAGTTCTAAAGCAACGACTATAAGGTTGCCATGGTAATGCAATATATTGTACATTAATAGAATTATAATGAGCCTAAATATGAAGTAAATTATAATTAAAGATTAATTAGCTATCTTGATCTTTTGGGGCAGTCTGAGAATGCTTTTGAAAAGGTTTATGATGAAGAGCAAAAAATAAGGTCATACTTTAAGAAATGCAGGCAATGTTTATAAGGTTTAATCTGATTGCATGCTCAAGACAGGTTATTTTATTATCGGACATGGATCTAATCTGCAACTTACTTTCTTCCAAGACACTACAGATAATAAAAATATGTTGTTATCTATTTTCCTATCACTCAATTGTCTTTAAAAAGTAAATTGTTCTGTAAAATTATTGACATGTTTTCCTATAGACAGTGATCTTATATCTGACTGGTTGTTCCAGCGACCTTCACAAATTGTATGTTTTGCGTTGAGAGTATGGATTACATCCAACTACATGGGTGAGTAAAAAATTATCCACACTCAGGTTATATTAAAATGCCTATCCACAGACTTCCGGTACCCCCACTGAGGCAAGACAACACCGGTAAGGAGGGCTCCAAGGACACAGGGGGA
>NW_006408523.1:29551067-29551736 GCF_000296735.1 Chrysochloris asiatica | reverse complement strand
TCAGACGCCTACCTCCTGATCATAGCTATAATAATTACAACAAAATAAGAATAATCATGCCCAATTAACACTAACGAAGCATTTAACACTAGAAACAAATAACACTAGCGAAGCATCTCCAAAAGCAGAAAAAGGCAACAGATACAAATGAGCTAGAGACAGACAAAGATATTATAGAGGAGGAACAGCGGGTTCTGGATTTGCCTGAGAGGGAATTCAGAAGAATGATATGGAAACAAATTCAAATACTCCCAAAAGGGGTTGAGGAAAACAAGGAAAAAGTAACCAGAATCCTGCAGGAACAATCTAATAGGATTGACACAGCACTGGAAACAATTCAAAACCTGCAAAAAGATGTCCAAATGATCAATAAAAAGATATCAGAAATAGACAATAGACTGAAAGGGGAAAGGAGCAGACTGGAAGAGATGGAAGCCAGAACTAGCGAGCTAGAAGACAAATCTGACAGTACAGCCAAGATAGAACAGCAAACAGCTAAAAAGATAAAACAATATGAAGACAATCTAAGATACATGCTGGATAACATGAAGAGGAACAACGTAAGAATTATTGAATTCTGGAACAAGAAGAATCAAGGAAATCTACAGAGGAGATAGTGGAAGAGCTTCTAGAGGAAAACTTCCCTAACATCATTAAAGATGAGAAAAT
>NW_006408523.1:29537809-29546172 GCF_000296735.1 Chrysochloris asiatica | reverse complement strand
CAACTTGAACATTGACTAACCAAAAATGGGAGAAGGGATACAAAGGTGAGAAGTGACTGGCTTACAAGCTTTCAAGAGGGAACCTAGATCCACAGGGCAGGGAGGATGGTGGAGTCTCCAGTGAGTAGTGTCTGACCTGTCTGGGAGGGGCAGATAAAAAGAAATGCAGATGGGTCCCTTGGGATGCAAGGTTGAATGACTGTCACCAGGACTGATTGTGAGGACTGGTAATGTAAAGGTGGACATTTTATAGCAAGGAGGGGAGTGATTAACCTTTCAGTCTAGGATCGCAGGGCCCTGGGACCATCAATGGAGAAGAGCGGAGAGCTGGACCCCACCCAGAGGAGCAGTGAGGCCTGAGACAGAGACAGAGAAGATGACGTGAAGAGAGAGGACAATGCGAAGAGATGGAGTGCCTGGAGACTAGGGATCCAGAGAAGGAGAAGGGCTGTGTGCTGAGGACCATGAGGGGAGGGGGGTCGGGATTGTAGGGTATATCCTTTGGTTGGGTGATGATGCATGGATGGGATGGTAACTATGGCAATGAGATGATATATAATGGAATGAATGTAAAACTAATGTTCCCCCATGTAGTCTATCACACAATACACAATAAAACATTAAAAATAAATAAAATAAAATAAAACGCCCATCCACGTCCATTACAACATTGATAACAACATTGAACATGCACATGAAATGATTGTGTCGAATATGAGTGACAGAGGATTATGTGGCAAATAATTGCAAATCAGCCAAGGCTCTACCTCTGAAATAATGTACAGCAGACTTCAGTTTCAAAAAGTTTGTACAAGATGGGTACAGAAACTGCTCACAGAAGAGCAGAAGCAGAAGCATTTGGACACTTGCAAACAAAATTTATACTGATATTCCAAGATGGAAGCTTCTTTAAAAATAATCATTACTGGTGATGAGACATAGATTCATCACTAAGACCCTGAGAGTAAAGGAAACATCCTCAGTCACTGACTGAGAAAATGTTCAAAAGTCAACCATCAGCTGGAAAACTGATGCTTATAGTTTTCTGGGATTCTCAAAAAAAGATTTACTCTCAGTATTGGAATGCTATCAGGAAAAAGTTAAACAATCAATAGTTTTCATTACACAGATGCTCACTGAAGAACTATAGCCTAAACTTAATTACAGAGGACTTCTTTCAAGGGCATTGTGATCTTGCATGACAATGCATGTCCACACACCTCTGCCCACACTGTTGACACTCTGCATGAACTTTGTTTTGAGGTGTTAAAGCATCATCCCTATAGTCCTGATCTTGATCCATTGGACTTTAACCTGTTTGGTCCCCTGAAAAGGCAAAGCTTCACGTCTGATGAATGAAGACTGCGGAGAGCTCTTAACTCTTGTTGCTTGGCAAGGCCGCGCTGGGGGGAGAGACATTATGCACGGCAAATGACTCTCAGAAGCTGACTCCTATCTTCCCTTCAAGTTAGCCCTAAATTTACTTGTAAAGATATATAATATGGCAATATTCACAGCTTTTCACTATGAGTTCTGCAAATCTTAGGAAAAACTAGCTTAGCATCAATTGCTTTCAGCTTTGGTGGATTGAATACAAAGAGAAATTGTGTAAACTACTCCTTTTCATTAGAAAACCTAAGTAACTGCATTTGTGAGGCCACAAAAGCAGATAGCATATTATAGTCAAGGTGACCTACCCCCATAGGCCTCACCACATCCAGTCACTAGCTAGAATTCACAAACCCCTACATATAGACACCTGCATAAACAAGCAGACAATAATGAATTTAACTGAAGGATAGTTTTGACTTAATAATCTACACTTCTTGCAGCAAGTAGCTAGGTTGGGTTTTATGCCACATAGCTTCCAAGTGATTTAATGAATACCTTTATTATGAAAATAATAGCACATTATGTAGGATAGAAAGTTTATAATCTTTTAGTAGAAACAAGAAGAAATAGTTTTATCTCATACTGGGAAAGAACATGAAGGTCAGTCTGAACATCACAGAAGTATTTTTGTCAAGGTTGTCTAATGACCAGGTGCAAGGATGTTGTGACTAGTTGTAATAATTCAAGAAATGATACAAGTGTCAATGCATGTACTGTGTAATTTCAAGTATAAAAAATAAAGACTTGCTGAGCTGGGCTGGCAGAAGGAAGTGGCAGAAAAGGGTAGAAGCAGAAGCATGAGGAGAAAGGAAGAAGAAGAGAGAGAGAGCAGAAAGCAGAGGAAAGCAGAGAGCAGGAGTAGAAGCAGAAAGAAGGCAGAAGTGGCAGAAGGAGCAGAAAGCAGAAGGCAGAGGCAGAAGCAGCAGAAAAGAGGCAGAAGAGGCAGAAAGAAGTAGAAAAAGCAGAGGAAAACAGAGAGCAGGAGTAGAGGCAGAAAGAAGGCAGAGGGCAGACAGCAGAGAGAGCAGACAGCAGACAGCAGAGAGCAGAAAGCAGAAAGCAGAAGCAGGGGCAGAAGCTGGAGAGAACAGCCAGACAGCACAGCAAGTTGAAAAGCCTTTTGACTATATTCATTCATTTCTTCATCACCACTGATTCCACGTATCCTCTTGTGTCCCACGACCCCCCGCGGAGAGCAGGAACTCCCCGCAGAAGACAGTGGTGCATTTGTGGCTCCCAGCTCAGCCAAAGCCATTTTTTAAATTAGGGAATGTGAAAGCTTCTAGACAGATGGACAAAGTATATTGAAAAGGAAGGAGATTATATTGAAAAAATAATGTATTTTCTATTTCTAAAAGTTAATTAAAATAAATTCTATGGCCAAAGTGTGGATGCTTTTTTACTCACTCTCATAGTTTGCAAGTTGTAGCTGGTGCGTTGGTATCAACGACCTTGTGTTTATCAGTCCGGCACTTATGCTGCTGTGTCACACCAGGACACCTCACATAATTGTTGTTTTTCATTGAGATCATTAAGTCAATTCTGACTCAGCAACCCTGCATAGGGTTTCCAAGGAGCCGCTTGTGGGTTTGAACTGCCGACTTTGTGATTTGCAGTCCAGTGCTAATCCACAGGTTCTGTAATTTATTGCAACATCCCACAGAGCTCAGAAACCATGAGGAAAATGGCACACATAGTTGTGGAAGTTGGTGCACCCTGCCAGGCAATAGGTCACTGGCTCAAGTTCTAAGAAATAGGGGTTGAATAGAGATGAGATAGAGGTAGGATCCAAAGTAAGAGTGTCAAATTCACCAGAATCTTGCTGTAATCACCCAGGTCTTTTTCAGCATGGTTACAGAGACATAGCAAAGTCATAATACAGACAGAGCATGGAGAGGACAAAAGATACAAATTTGAAGACTTGGAAGGCATTTTAGTTAGTTCCATTCATTTGTAATAGACAATATTTCTAATATTTTTATTTTATTTGTTTTTAAGAGATGATAACTATTGAATATCGATAAAGTTTTTATAATCCTAAAGACAACAGTTATTTTCTGTTTTTTCTTTCATAGCAGCAATTCAAATTAAAAATCTTCTACCCACCTTCCTTCCTAATAAAATGGACAACAAGATATTTTGCTCAAAGTTACTTTCATTGCTATTTTTTCTTATCACTGTTTTTGAAACCAATACTAAATAGGCATGATTTTCAGTATTCTTATGTTCCTAGGTGATGCTGTTATACCATGCAGACTCAGCTGCAAAGCAGAGGCACATTATTTTATATGAAAAGAAATTGCCGAGAGTATAATTTTTAGGAAAGATGAAAAGATTTTTTAAACATTATGAGACTGATAACAGAGATATTAGAAGCAGGGCTATTTGGATACATGTAAGATAACTTACTGGAGCATTTCCTGTATAATGATTATTAGTGCTATAAAGGAGCTCTGGTAGCATGTTGTTGTTATGTGCTGTGGAGTAGGTTCGGACTCATAGCGACCCTATACAGGGTTTCTGAGGCTGCAAATCTTTACGGGAGCAGAAAGCCTCATCTTTCTCCTGTGGAGCAGCTGGTAGTTTCGAACTGCTGACCTTGCGGTTCGCAGCCCGATTCGTAACCACTACGTTACCAGAGCTCCTTGCATAGTGGTTACAAATTGGGCTGCTAAGCTCACGGTCAGCAGTTCGAAACTACCAGCTGTTCTGTGGGAGAAAGATGAGGCTTTCTGCTCCCGTAAAGATTAACAGCCTCGGAAACCCTGTACAGGGTCGCTATGAGGCAGAACCGACTCCACGGTACATAACAACAACAACAACATGTTAGTAAAAGAATACTACCAAACGTCAGTGCAAGAATGTATACCAAAGGCATCTTCCTCTCATGATTGAAATCTGAATTGTTTTACTTGGCAAGGGATCTTGTTCTACTGAGATGATAAACACAAAAAGAATGCATGATGTAAAGAAAGCGATGGAAGTCCTTATGATAATATGAGTTTAAATTTTAAAAGTGTTGCTACCAGGGATCAGGTTCATACATGTATGGGTTTATTACATACAAAACCTATAAACACATCTCAACTATTAGTGGATGATGGTAGACAAGCTCTCAGTAAATTCACTTGAGTTAGCCTTCTTAGACTGCCTTCAAAGAAAAGGTGCAATCAAAACAGTAGTTTCTGATGGGATCTGTTGGGTCAGCTCAATCTAAGGCAAAAAGGTCAATTCAGAATGCCATGGTGAATTTTGGGGGGGGAATCCTGAGGGGTAATCGTGATAGATTTTTCTCAAAGGGAAGGCTTACAATTAAGAACTTTTAGGAAAATTGAAAACTACACTAAGAAGAAGGCAAAGACAGTTGAGCAGAGAAATGTTTGGCATTACAACATCTCAGCTCATGATTTTATGGTAGCAAGGACTGTCCTAAAAAAATTTTGTTGGGAAAATGTAAAGCCTTGATCTTGTCCTTCATATTTCTTTTTGTACTCCCAGCTCAAAAAAAAAAAAAAAAAACCAAAAAAACCCAAAAAACTTTAAAAGGAACACAGTTTTGGAATACCATAGCTACTCTTTTTGACAAGGTGTAATAATACAGCACAGAATATTTCTGAGATTGTTTGTTGTTGTTGGGTTCACTATCCTGCACCATCCGCACAGTGGTTGTTATGTTTGAAGCCATTGTTATTGACACTGTGTCAGTCCAACTTGTTGGGGTTTACCCTTTTCTTGCTGACCCTACACTTTTCCAAGAACGATGTCTACCTACAGGGAATGGACACTCCTTATAATATGTTCTATGAAATCTCTCCAATCATAGCTTCTATGAAGCATTCTGGCTGAACTTCTTCTATTAATCGTGAATATCCTATTTCGAATGCATCAATTCTTCTACAGTCATCCTAATTCATTGTCCAACTTTCACATGCATATAAGGCGATTGAAAAACCATGGCTTGGGTCAGGTGCACCTAATACTCAAACTGAAAACTTTGCTTCACTTCTATGTCTTTTGCAGCAGATTTTCTTAATGCAATATGTCATTTGACTTTTTGCTGGTGTTTCCATAAGCATTGATTGTAGATCCAATCAAATTGAAGTCCTTGACAATTTCAATATTTTTTTCATTTATTGTGATGATATTTATTGATCCAGTTATAAGAATTTTCATTTTCTTTACATAGATGTACAATCTATACTGAAGGCTAAAGACGCTGACCTTCATCATTTAGTATTTTAAGTCCTTCTTGCTTTAAGCATGCAAGGTTGGCAAGTTTTAAATGACTTTCACTCTAATTCTGATGCCACACTTTTCTTCATATAATCCAGCTTTTCAGATTATTTGCTCTGCCTACAGATTGAATAAATACGGAAGATCTTTCTTTCCTGATTTTAAACATTCAGTATCTCCTTGTTCTGTTCGAACAACTGCCACTTGATCTATATACAGGTTCCTCATGCGCACACATAAGCGTTCTAGAACCATTCTTCACAACGTTATACGTAGTTTGTTATTATGATCCACACAATCTAATTAATTTGCATAGTTAATAAAGCACAAATAAACATATTTCTGGTATTTTCTACTTTCAGGTAAGGTCTATCTGACAGCAACAATGTTATATCTAGTTCCATGTTCTCTTCTGAATCCAGCTTGAATTTCTGGCAACTCCCAGTCAATGTACTTTAGCAATAAATTATGAATAATCTTCAGAAAAATTTTACTTGCATACAATAATAATGATATTGTTTAATGATTTTTGTATTCTGTTGGATTGCCTTCCTTTGAGGTGGGCACAAATACGATATCTGCCTATCAGTTGGCCATGAAGCTGTCTTCCAAATTTCTTGACATAAAGGAGTGAACACTGTCATTCTGCATCAGTTTGTTGAAATATTTCAATTTGTATTCTATCAACTTCTGTTGCCTTAAAAGCAACTTGGACTTCTTCTTTCAATACCATTAGTTCTTGTTTATAGAAACTCTTGAAATCATAGAATATAGACACATTATTTTTGGTGCTGTGGCTCTGTGTATTCCTTCCAACTTCATCTTGCATTTCTAGCATCATTCAGTATTTTGCCAATAGAATTCTCAATATTGCAACTCAAATCATGAATTTGTGTTCAGTTCTTTCAACTTAAGAAACCTTAAGCATGTTCTTCCCTTTTGGTTTCCTTATGCAAGGTCTTAGCACACTTCCCTATAATATTTGACTTTGTCATCTCAAGTTTCCTGTTGAAATTTCATGTTCAGCTTTTTTATTTCATCATTTCTTCAAGTCACTTTAGCTTTTCTACACTTAAGAGCAAGTTTTAGAGTCTTTTCTGACATCCAATTTAGTCTTTACTCTTTTTTCTGTATTTTTCAGGACATTTGCCTTTCTTCATGTAGAATGTTCTTGGTGTCATCTCACAACTCTTCTGATTCTTGGTCATTTGTGTCTGTTGTATGAAATCTGTTGAGATAGTCTCTAAATGGAGGTGAAACTCAAGGTCATATGTTGGCCATCATGGAATTGTTTAATTTTCTTCAGATTCAACCTGAACTTGCATATGAGCAATTGATGGTGTATTCCACAGTTGGTCTCTGGCCTTGTTTTGACTGATAATATCTTGATTCTCCATCATTTCTTCTTAAAAGTGCAGTCATTTTGATTCCTGTGTATTCCATCTGAAGAGACACAGGTGTGTAATTACCTTTTATGTTTTTGTAAAAAGTTGTTAGCAATGAATAAGTCATTATAGTTGCAAAACTTTATCATATAATATCAAGCAGTGTTTTTTTTATCACAAGGCAGTATTTTCCAACTACTGATCCTTCCTCTTTGTTTCCACCCATCACATTCCAATCACCAGCAATAATCAGTGCATCTTGATTGCATGTTTGCTCAATTTCTGACTAAATGAATCGGTAGAATTCTTCAATTTTATCATCATTAGCTTTAGTGGTTAGTGTGAAATTTTGATTAATAGTGATATTAACTTTTCTTCCTCGTTGTTGTTGAGTGCCACCAAGTCCATCTTATTCATAGCAACTTCATACAGGGTTTACAAAGAGTAATTGGTGAGCTTGAACCATCGATCTTGGGGTTCAAATGACCTTATAGTCCAATGCAATAACCCACAGAGCCACACCAGGATTCAATGCCTTTCTTGTAGGTGTATGGATATTATCCTATCACATATTGCATTGCATTTCAATTTAGATCTTAAAATAACCTTTTTGATGATGAATATGATGACATTGCTCTTCAATTTGTCATTCTCGGCATAGTAAGTCAGATGATTGTATGAATCAAAATGATCAGTACTAGTCCATTTCAGCTCACTAATGCTTCAAATATCCATCTTTATGTGTTCCATTTCATTTCTGACAGCTTCTAATTTTGTTAGATCCATACTTAGTACATTGACCTTTCTGGTTATTAATGGATGCTTGCTGCTCTTTCTTTTCATTTTGTGTTGTGTCACTTATGCAAGTGAAGGTTTCAAAAGCTTAACTCCTCCATCCACATCATTAAGATCAACTCTAAGGAGTCAGCTCCTTCCAAATCTTATTTTGATTGCCTTCCAACTTGAGGGGTTCATCTTGGGGCACCATATCTGATAATGTTCTGCTGACATTCATAAAGTTTCAGTGGCTAATCATTCAGAAATGGTCTGTTCCTCCTTTTAACTTTGTCTTTCTTAAACTGGAAGCTCCACTGAAATCTGTCCATCATGGGTGACCCTGGTGGTATTTAACATACTGGTGGCATGGTTTCCAGTATCACAGCAACACACAAGTCACCACAGTACAAAAACAGACCAAAAAGTTTCAATGAAGTGTTAGAGAGATGGACATACCACCTTCAGAACAGTATAGGCCTAGATAGAGGAAGTGTTGGAAACAATAATTTCATATTTTGATATTTTTGTTTAATAAACATGTCTATGATTCTATTTGTTGTTGTTGTCAGGTGCCAT
>NW_006408523.1:29515029-29536844 GCF_000296735.1 Chrysochloris asiatica | reverse complement strand
GTGTTCCCATGTTCTGTTCAAACAACTGCTCTTGGTCCAGGTACAGATTTCTCAGAAGTACAATGAACTGTTCTGGAATACTCATACTTTGCAATGTTGTCCATAGCTTGTCATGATCCACACAATCGAAAGCCTTTGCGTAGTCAATACAGCATAGGTAAACATCTTTTTGATATTCTCTGATTTCAGCCAAGATCCATCGGACATCAGCAATGATATCTCTTGTTCCACAGCCTCTTCTGAATCCAGCTTGAACCTTTGGAAGTTCTCTTGGGAGAGAATATCTTGATTGTATGAGGACTGATAGTATCAGGAGAGAACATCTTGATTGTATCTTGACTATATCAAGATTGTATCAAGATCGATATGGAAATTTAAATTGATATCGACATAAAATCAACCGGTCACCACTTGTCTGTCAATCGTGCTGTGGTGGATTGAGTTGTTGTGATATTGAGGGCTCTGCCACTGGTATTTTAAATAACCATCAGGATCACCCATGGTGGACAGGTTTCAGATGAGCTTCCAGACAAAGACAGACTAGGAAGAAAGAGTGACGAACTACTTCCGAATCACTAGTCACTGAAAACTCTATGAATAGTAGAGAAACACTATCAGATACAGGACCGGAAGGTGGGAAGGCACTCAGAATGTCACTGGGAAAAAAATGCCTCCTCAAAGTAGACTTGACCATGATGACTTGAATACAGTTAAGCTAGGGGGAGAAAAGTGCACAGAACCTTCATTTGCTGATGGGCCACAACTCAAAATGAAGAGAAACAGCTGTAAACATCCATTGAAAATCGGAACATGGATTGTACAAAGTATGAATCTGGGAAAATTGGAAGTTGCCAAAAACGAAATGAAATGCATCAACATCGATATCTTAGGTATTAATGAGCTGAAATGGAGTGATATTGGCCATTTTTAATCTGACAACCACATGGTTTACTATGCAGGGAAAGACAAGTTGAAGAGGAATGGTTACATTCATCGTCAAAAAGAACATATCCAGATCAGTCATGAGGTACAATGCTATAAGTGATAGGATAATATCCATGCGCCTGCAGGGAAGCCCAGTTAATACCACTATTATTCAAATTTGTGCACCAACCACTAAAGCCAGTGCAGATGAAATAGAAGAATTCTACCAACTTTTTCAATCTGAAATCAATCAAACATGAAATCAAGATGTATTGATCATTACTGGTGATTGGAATGCAAACGTTGGGAGCAAAGAGGAAGGACCAGTAGTTGGAAAATTTGGACTTGATGATAGAGATTATGCTGGAGAACGAATGATAGATTTCTGCAAAACACATGATTTGTTTATTTCAAATACCTTCTTTAGACAGCATAACAGACGACTATACACATGGACCTCACTAGATGGAACACATAGAAATCAAATTGACTACATCTGTGGAAAGATAAGATGGAAACGCTCCATATTATCAGTGAAAACAAGGCCAAGGGCAGACTTTGGAACAGACCATCAATTACTGATATGCAGATCAAACTGAAGATGAAGAAAATGAAAACAAGTCCACAAGAACCAAAATATGACCTTGAATTTATCCCACCTGAATTTAGAGATCATCTGAAGAACAGATTTGATACATTGAACATTAAAGACTGAAGACCAGAAGACTTGTGGGATGACATCAAGAATATCATACGTGAAGAGAGCAAAAGGTCCTTAAGAAGACAAGAAAGAAGGAAAAGGTCAAAATGGATGTCAGAAGAGACTCTGAAATTTGCTCTCCTGTGTAGAGATGCTAAAGCAAATGGTAGAATTGAAGAGTTCTAAGAGCTGAACAGAAAATTTCAAAGATCAGTTCGAGAAGATAAAACCAAATACTATAATAAAATATACAAAATTTGGAATTAGAAAACCAAAAAGGAAGAACACGGTCAGCATTTCTCAAGCTGGGGGAATTGAAGAAAAAAATGAAGACTTGACTTTTGTTATTGAAAGATTCTCTGGGCAAGTTATTGAACAATGCATAATGCATCAAGAAAAGGTGGAAGGAATACAAAGAGTCATTGTACCAAAAGGAAATGGTTAATGTTCAACCATATGAACAAGAGCCAATGATACTCAGGGAGGAAGTCAAAAGTGCATTGAAGGAATTGGCAAAGAACAAGGCACCAGGAATTGATGGAATAAAAAGTGACATCTTTCAAGAAAGTGACGCAGCACAAGAGGCACTCACTCATCTCTACCAAGAAATTTGGAAGACAACTATCTGGCCATCTGATTGGAAGAGATCCATATTTGTGCCCATTCCAAAGAGAGGTGACCAAACAGAATGCGGAAATCATGGAATAATCTCTTTAATACCTCAAGCGAGTAAAGTTTTGCTAAAGGTAATACAGAAACAGCTACAATCATGATTTTATAGCAGTGGGTTTTTTTTTACTTATTTTATATAAGTGTATTTTCAAATAACATTATTATTTTTTATTTATTAATCACTATTTTTTTTACCGGACTCCTGATGTGGTGCTGTGGGTTAATGCGCCAGATTGCAAAGCCATTTGAACTGCAAGGTCAGTGGTTCAAGCTTACCAGCTGCTCCTCAGAAACCCTATACAGGATCCTATATATGGGTTGGAGCTGACTCAATGGCATTTAACACCAATTTTTTTACTGCTTATAACTTCTTTTCATTTACTTTGTTGTGAATTTTCCTTGAATTTCTTGCAACAGTTCATTGGTTTAAAAAATATATATTTCTGCAACTGTAATTTTGGAATCTTTCTTAATATTCTTTGGTTCTGACTCATAGCGACCCAGTACAGGGTTTCCGAGGCTGTAAATCCTTACAGGATCAGAAAGCCTCATCTTTATCCTGCGGAACTACTGGTAGTTTCGAACTGCTGACCTTGCTGTTCACAACCCAATTCGTAACCACTATGCTACCAGAGCTCCTTAATGTTAGATTTCCTAAAAATTTGGTTGCTATTTATTGATTTTTCTTTTGTTTTGTAAGAATTCTTACCTACAAGTAAAAAACATTTAGAATAGGATCTATTAGTTTCTACCCACTATCCTTCTCATTTAGGACACATATGCATTTTGATTGAAATTGTCAGTGTTAAACAGGAGCCCACCTCGGTGTGATGCTGTAGGATGATGTAGGATAATCACTGGACTTGTAACCACAAAGTCGGTAGTCCAAAATTAGCAACCACTTATAGAGACCCTATACAGGTTCTCTATGAGTTTGAGCTTTGATAATCAGAAAAAAATATTCCTAGATTTCTTTTCTTTTTTTAAGTTTTTAATGTGGATTGAGTGATAGTTTACATGAAAGAGCATCTGCTTTACATTCATCCTATCATATTTCATTTCATTGCAATGATTTTAAGCCCCTCCATGCATCATCATTCAACAGCATTTGATTCAAATCCCTCTGGTTTTTTTTGTTTGTTTGTTTGTTTGTTGTTGTTGTTGTTGTTTAATGTATGCTACAGCACTCAGGAATATATAACCTTTCAAACAACCTGCACACCAGCCCCCGCCAACCACCAGCACAAAGCCCCTCTCCCTCCTTGAGTCTAGAATCCCCAGCCACTCCATCTCTCCTCATCATCTTGTCTGCCTCCATCTCTGGTATCGCTGCTTGTCTGGATAGGGTCCTACACTCTGCTCTTTTCCCTTGATGGCACCAGGGTCATCTGCTCCTGGATTGCAAGATCAATCAGTCCCCTCCTTTTGTTACAAAATGACTACCTTTACATTTGAAACATTCCCAATAAGTCCTTATAGCAATTATTCACTACTGAACCTTATCCCCATCTCCTTTCACCAGTCCCATCTAGACAGATTGGAAATCGCTCAGAGGAGATTCTACTTTCCCTGCACTCTCTGAAACTAAGCTCCCTCTTGAAAACTTGTAAGCCAGTCACTTCTTGCCTTTGTTGCCCCCCCCCCACACACACACACACACCATTTTGGGTAGCCAATGTCTAAGTTGCTCATCCCTGTTAACCCTGTGTACAGAGGGGTTAGGGATAGATTTCTCTTTTTAACAACAGGTATTTATGATGTGCTATTTAGAAATGAATTGTGTCTATGGCAGAAACTAGAGATTTGCCTATTCTGAAAAGGCTTATTTTGGTTTTGTTTATATTACATGCAGAATAAGCTAACTAACCACTGTATCTAGCATTTTATCATGTTATTTTATGCCTTTCTATGAAAAATTACATTTCATTGGTATCACTAGTCATTATTAGGAGAAAAGTGCTCACCCACTAGGTTTTTTATTTGCCATTCATACAATTGAGTATGGAAGTGTGCCAAGCACAATGCTCCAAGTGAGATATGTGGTGAAGATGTAATCATATGTCTTATCTTCAGAGAACTTATTGGCCTAATTTCTAAATGAGTAAAATTACTATCTGTCAGTATATATAATTGGTTACTCTCAAAAAAATAAATAAAAAGAATGTTACTTTTATATACTTGCTACTATTATGAAGGTCAAAGAACACAGCCTATGGTATGGATTATATCTCAATGTAAAGAAAACAAAAATCCTCACCACTGGACCAATAAACAACATTCTTATTAACAGAGAAAAGATTGAAGTTGTCAAGGACTTCATTCTTCTTGAAACAACCATCCATACTCATGGAAGCAATAGCCAAGAAATCAAATGACATATTGCATCAGGCAATTCTGCTGTACAAGACCTTTTTAAAGTGTTGAAGAGGAAAGATGTCAGTTTGAGGAATAAGGTGCACCTGACCCAAGCCATGGTATTTCCAATAATCTCATATGCATGTGAATATTAGACAGTGATTAAGGAAGACAGTAGAAGAATTGATGCTTTTGAGTTATGGTGTTGGAGGAGATTATTGAAAGTGCCATGGGCTGCCATGAAGCGCAGCCAGAGTGCTCCTTGGAGGCCAGGGCAGCCTTCATCTCTCATATTTCAGACATATTGTCAGGAGGGAACAGTCACTGGAGAAGAATATCATGTTTGGTAAGGTGGAGGGACAGAGAAAGACGCCCAATGAAATGGATTGGCCAAGTGGCAGCATCTATGGACTCAAGTGTGGCAACAGTAGTGAGGTTGGCACAGGTTTGAGCAGTGTTTCGTTCTGCTGTGCATAAGGTCACTATGAGTTGGGACTGACTCAATCGCACTTAACAACAACAACAACAACAATTGTGAAATGATATTTAGAATTCTAGAATTATATACATAGACTCAGAAGAATATTCCCATTTACCGCTGTTACATGCAAAGAGTTAAATGAATAACATTGCATTCTTTTCTCATTACAACATTTCTTATTATGTGCACATGTTAATAATATTTTAGAATACTGTAAAAAACTTAACTTTGATTTGAAAACATCATCTTTTTAAAAATATTGTTTAAAATATATTTCCTTCATGTACATATTTCTTCAGTAAATGCTAACTATAAAATATTTTAATCCTCAAAAACTATGATGTCATTATAATAAAGGA
The DNA here is from genome assembly GCF_000296735.1 of Chrysochloris asiatica. Lineage (NCBI taxonomy): Eukaryota > Metazoa > Chordata > Mammalia > Afrosoricida > Chrysochloridae > Chrysochloris > Chrysochloris asiatica. The sequence goes on along the minus strand of NW_006408523.1, from coordinate 29,531,353 downwards.
GAAAAGAAACAAAAATTAGGTATATAATGTGAAATAAAAATCATATATCACTTTTATTCTAAATGTCTCATTTTTTTATCAATCAGTATGAAAAATAAATATTAAAAATAAAAAAACCAAAAAAAAAACCCAGCAAATCAAACATGTCAGTATTCTTTCAGATTACTAGTGAATATGGTCTATCTTGAGTCCTGGTGTGGTGACCTTCAGACTGCTAACTAACTATAGGTCGGCAGTTCAAACCTCTTGCCATTGTTGCAAACCCTAGGCAGGGTCGCTATGAGTAAGAACTGACCTGACAACATGCAATCACCACATGGTCTAACTGGTATTTAGATATTGTCCAAAGCTGATAAGAGGTCATTTTTTGGAAAGTCGAATGCCATAGTTTCATCTTTTCTTCCTCCTACTTGTGTTCTTAGACTTCAGGACAAACCACAGATTACTCTCAATCCTGATGCTCTGTCCAAATAAGTAGCAGGGACGTTGTTGTTCATTGTTATTGAGTCAATTCTGACCCCTAGTCACCTGTATATGTTGTCTGAGGGAAAGTTTGTGTTTGAACTGCTGACCTTGTATTCGCAGTCCAGTGCTAATCCTATAGTGCCATAGCTGCAGCAATAGGAAGATAAAATTTAATCTGAAGTCAGGGGAAACGTTGACTACCATCTATGTGACTGCTTGTAAAGGCCAGATAACGCTCTTGGTTGTTAAACTGAAAAATCTCCAACTGTACCTTGCTCATTGAGTCATATAACCTTTGAAATACAAAGCTAGATGAGTATGGGATTTTGAGATTCCTCTGCTAAAGTACAAATTGGTGGTAATACTATTACTGACTGAGGTCCTCACTCTAGTTAAATTGTAACTACTTAGTGTCTTAGAGCCTTTGAGCAAACCAATGGATGCAACACAAATATATAACAAAGTTATATCCATTCTCTTCACAGGTATCATATGATTTTTTAGTGTGCCTTAGTAGAAACTTAATGCAAATATGGTCCCAGTAATTCAAGAATTTATAGTCCATGAGATTTGATTTGGTTATGCTATTTTGAAATTAATTAGTTTCTAATGAGAAAGGCATTATGCATCATTAGGAAATGAGTGTCTAGAGCTAGATTTCCTGATACTTTAGATCTATTGCTACTTTTCCTGCTAAATTTTAGATGTATTGCTTACTATATTTTTTAACTTAGAAAAGTTACTTAGCTCTCTCTGTTTCAGTTTCCTTAATGGTGAGATGAGATTAGTTATACTGCCCACACCATAGGAGAATGGTAAAGATTAAATAGTAAACAGAAAACACTTGGATCAAAGATTAGTATACCTCAAACTATATGTATAAAGTGTTTATAAAGAGTTGGAGTCCTGGTGGTGTACTGTAGGATAAGCACTGGAGTGCTACTGTTTGATGGTCCAAACCCACCAGGCATTCCTTGGAAACCCTACACAATAATAATATCCCTAGTTCTACATAGCGTAGTGGTTACGAATCGGGCTGCAAACTGTAAGGTCACCAGTTCGAAACTACCAGCTGTTCCGCGGGAGAACGATGAGGCTTTCTGCTCCCGTAAAGATTTACAGCCTCTGAAACCCTGTACAGTGTCGCTATGAGTCGGAACCGACTCGACGGCACATAACCACCACAACCACATCCTCTTCTGTGTACAGCTGCCGCAGCCATTTTTTAGTTATTTTCAGGAAAAAAAAAATTTGCATGTGATATTAATGGATGATTTTCATATTCCATTGGGTCATCTCTTTTTGGAATAGGTACAAATATATCTTCCACTTGGTTGGCCAGGTAGCTGTCTCCCAGATTTCTTGGAATCCATGAGCATGTTCCTTCAATGCTGCATTGGTTGTTGAAATATTTAAATTGGTATTGTGGAAATTCCTAAAGTCTAGTTTGTCACCAATGCCCTCAGTACAGCTTGGCCTTCTCTTTCAGTAACATTGGTCCTGATCCTACACTACATCTTGAAATGATTGAACATCAACATTTTCTCTTTTTGTTTTGTTTTTGTTGTTCAGTGACTCTGTGTACACCTTCCATCTCCTTGTGATGCTTTCTGTATTATTCAACATTTTGCCCGTAGAGTTTTTTATTATTGTTAAGTCGAAGATTGAAAGTTTTTCTTTATTCTTTCAGCTTGAGAATGCTGACCATGCTGTTCCCTCTGGCTTTCTAACTCCAGGTTTTGACACAGAAGGCTGTACTCTTTGATTTTCATCAGTAAATGTTCTAAGTACTCTTCACTTTAAGTAAGCAAGGTTGTATCATCTGCATTTTGTAGGTTGTTAATGAGTCTTCCTCCAATCCTGATGCCACGTTTTTCTTCATACAACCCAGCTTCTCGTATTATTTGCTCAGCATACAGGTTGAGTAAGTATGGTGAAAGAATACAACCTTGTTGCACACATTTTTTAATTTTAAACCATTCAGTGTTCCCATGTTCTGTTTGAACAACTGCTTGTTGGTATAGATACAGATTCCTCATGAGCACAATAAAGTGTTCCAGAATACTCATACTTAGCAATGTTGTCTACAACTTGTCATGATCCACACAATCTAAAGCCTTTTTGTAGTGAATAAAGCACAGGAAAACAGCTTTCTGATATTCTCTGCTTTCAGCCAAGAACCATCAGACATTAACAATGATATCCCTCATTCCACAGCATCTTCTAAATCCAGCTTGAACCACTGGAAGTTCTCTGTCAATGTATGCTTGCAGCCATTTCTGTATTACCTTTAGTACAACTTTACTCTCATAGTATATTAAAGAGATTGTTCCATGATTTCTGCATTCAGTTGGGTCACCTCTATTTGGAATGGGCACAAATAAAGATCTCTTCCAATCAGTCTGCCAGATAGTGGTCTTACAAATTTCTTGGCATAGATGAGTGAGTGCCTCCTGTGCCATATCACTTTCTTGAAAGATTTCAATTTTTATTCCATCAATTCCTGGTGCTTTGTTCTTTGCAAATTCCTTCAATGCACCTTGGACTTCCTTTTTCTTTATTATTGGCTCTTGTTCATATGCTACCTCTTGAAACGGCTGAACATTAACCATTTCCTTTTGGTACAGTGACTCTTGTGTATTCCTTCCATCTTCTCCTGATGCTTTCTGCATCATTCAATAATTTGCCCAGAGAATCTTTGAATAACTAGTTGAGGCTTGAATTTTTTCTTCCATTCCCCCAGCTTGAGAAATGCTGAGTGTGTTCTTCCTTTTTGGTTTTCTGATTCCAGATCTTTGCACACTTTGTTGTAATATTTGGCTATTTCTTCTCAAGCTGATCTTTCAAATTTTCTGTTCAGCTCTTGAACCTCCTCATTTCTTCCATTTGCTTTAGCATCTCTATGTCAGAGCGCAAATTTCAGTGTCTCTTCTGACATTCATTTTGAACTTTTCCTTATTTCTTGTCTTCTCAATGACTTTCTGCTGTCTTCATTTATGATGTTCTTGATGTCATCCCACAACTCTTCTGGTCTTCGGTCTTTAGTGTTTAATGTATCAAATCTGTTCTTCAGATGATCTCTAAATTCAGGTGGGAAATATTCAAGGTCATATTTGGCTCTCACAGACTTGTTTTCATTTTCTTCAGTTTTAGTTTGAATTTTCATATGCGTAATTGATGGTCTGTTCCACAGTCTGCCCTTGGCCTTGTTTTCACTGATGATTTGGAGCTTTTCCATTGTCTCTTTTCACAGATGTAATCAATTTGATTTCTATGTAATCCATCTGGTGAGGTCCATGTGTATTGTCATCTCTTATGCTGTCTAAAGAAGGTATTTGAAATGAATAAATGATTGGTCTTGCAGAATTCTATCATGTGTTCTCCAGCATCATTTTTATCACCAAGGCCATATTTTCCAACCACCAATGCTTCCTCTTTGCTCCCAACCTTTGCATTCCAATCACCAGTAATGATCAATACATCTTGATTGCATGTTTGATCGATTTCAGATTGAAGAAGTTGGTAGAATTTTTCTATTTCATCCTCACTGTCTTTAGTGGTTGGTGCATAAATTTGGATAATAGTGGTATTAACTGGGCTTCCCTGTAGGTGCATGGATATTATCCTATCACAGACAGCGTTGTACCTCATGACTGATCTGGATATGTTCTTTTTGATGATGAATGCAACACCATTCCTCTTTAATTTGTCATTCCCAGCAGAGTAAACCATGTGGTTGTCAGATTCAAAATGGCCAATACCAGTCCATTTTAGCTCACTAAAGCCTAAGATTCTGGTAGCGTAGTGGTTACGAATCGGGCTGCGAACCTTAAGGTCAGCAGTTCGAAACTACCATCCGCTCTGCGGGAGAAAGATGAGGCTTTCTACTCCCATAAAGATTTACACCCTTGGAAACCCTGTACAGGGTCGCTATGGGTCGGAACCGACTCGATGGCACTTCACAACAACAACAACAAAGCCTAAGATATTGATGTTTATGCATTCCATTTCATTTTTGACAACTTCCAATATTCCTAGATTCATACTTCATACATTCCATATTTCAATTTTCTATGGATGTTTACAGCTGTTTCACTTCATCAGAAAATGAAAGTCCTGTGGGCTTTTCTCCAATGGGATTTACCCCATTCACGCCATCATGGTCAACTCTACTTTGAGGAGGTAGCTCTTACCTGGTCGCATTTTGCGTGCCTTCCAACTTTATGGCACTATATCTGACAGTGTTTTTCTGCTATTCATAAGGTTTTCAGTGACTAAATATTCAGAAGTAGTCCGTCAGTCTTTCTTCCTAGTCTGTCTTTGTCTGGAAGTTCATCTGAAACCTGTCCACCATGGGTAACCCTGTTGGTATTTAAAATACTATTGGCAGAGCTTTCAGAATCACAACAACTCACAAGCCACCAAAGTATGACAAATCGACAAACGAGTGGTTGTCACTTGGTTTTAAGTGGAAAGTGTCACCATGGATTAGAACATAACAATTATGAAGATGGTTCAGGATTGGACAGTGTTTCATTCTGTTTTACATAGCATCACTAAGAGTCCCAGACAACTTGATGCCACCTGACAAAAACTATATATATATTTTTCATTGCAAGTAACTTTTTCAACTATATGTTGTTGTTGTTGTTATGTGCCGTGGAGTCAGTTCTGACTCATAGCGACCCTGTACAGGGCTTCTGAGGCTGTAAATCTTTATGGGAGCAGCAAACCTAATCTTTCTCCTGTGGAACAGCTGGAAGTTTCGAACTGCTGACTTTGCGGTTTGCAGCCTGATTTGTAACCACTATGCTACCAGAGCTCCTTTTTCAACGATATAATCAGTGGCTAGACATGTAGACATGAGGCTTTCTACTCCCATAAAGATTTACACCCTTGGAAACCCTGTACAGGGTCGCTATGGGTCGGCTCCGACTCGAAGGCACTTAACAACAACAACAACAAGACATGTAGACCTCACTAGATGGAATACCCAGGAAACAAGTTGACTACATATATGGAAAGACATAATGGGGAAGCTCAATATCATCAGTCAAAATGGGGCTAATGGCCAATTATGGAACAGACCATGAATTGCTCATCTGTTAGTTCAGGCTGCATCTGAAGACAGTTAAGACAAGTCCATGAGAGCCAAAATACAATCAGCATTCATGGGAGTAGCTCTCAAGAAATCAAATGATATCAATCTTCTGCCAAAGATCTCTTTAAAGTGTTAAAAAACAAAAAGATCACTTTGAAGACTAAGGTGCACCTGACTCGAGTCATCATATTTTCAATCACTTCATAGGCCTATAAAAGTAGGACAACAAATAAAGAAGACTGGAAAAGAAAAGATTCATTTAAATTATGGTGTTGGCAAAGAATATTGAAAATACCATGGACTTCCAGAACATGAGCTTCCAAACAAATTTGTCTTGAAGGAAGTACAGTCAGAATGCTCCTTAGAAATCAGGATAATGAAACTTAATCTCTCTTACTATAGACATGTCAGTAAAAACCAAACTTTTGAGAATGATATCATGTATGGTAAAGTAGAGGTTCCACAAAAAAAGAGGAAGACCCTCAGTGAGATAGATCATCACAGTGTCAGTAACAATGGGCTCAAATAATATAACAAATGTGAGGATGGCACAGAGCTGTATAGAGTTTTGCTATTCTGCATAGGGTTGCTATGAGTCTGAATTCACTTGAAGGCAACTAACAAGTTATATACCTAGTAATAGAGTTTCTAGATCATAGGAAAATTTTAATTCTAGTTTTCTTAAAAATATGTCCCCATACAATTTTCCTTAATGTTTGTACTATTTCACAGTCCCATCAGCATTAGTAACTGTTCCCGTCTCTCTGCATGTTTGCTAACATTTGTAGTTATCTGTTTTTTTGTTTTTTTTTTTCCGGGGTGTGTGTGTGTGTTGTGGTACCATTTTAGTCATAGTAGGATGGATAATGATTGTGAGCATCTTATATATTTGTTGAGTGTTAGGATGTCCTGTCTGCGACTGGATAGATTTTGCTTTTGTTGAGTTATTGCAGTTTTCTATGGGTATTATAGATTAGACCCTTATTGAATACGTTATTCCTGAAGATGTTTTCCTATTTTATAAGTTGTCTATTTTACTATTTTAGTAAGAATAATTTTTGAAATTTTTACAAGAATGTTTTTATCTATGTTTTCTTCGTCTATTCATACATTCGCTGTTATTTGCATCTTTTTATAGCAAAATATTATTTGCACTTATGTTACTCTACTTTTACAAAAAGCAAAAAACAAAACAAAAAACAATGAACTTAGGTCCTGTTGTTCCCTCCTTTTGTTTTCTTTAGGATTTATATATTCCTAAATTTAACACTTAGGTCTTTGATCCAGTCTGATTTAGCTGTTGTGAATAGTGTTGGACATGAGTTCTGTTTCACTTTTCTGCAGGTAGATATCATATTTTGCCTGCACAATTTACTAAAGAGATTTTTTTGTCCTTCTGGAAGGACTCCATTCCTTTGTTGAAGATAAGTTGACTATATGTGGCTTGGCTTAATTCTGAGTTCTCAATTCTATTCTAATGTTTCATGAATCAACAGCAGACTGATTTGATTACACTGGCTATATAGCATTTTAATGTTGGGTTGTGTGGGGCCTCCTGCTTTGTACTTTTTCCTCAATACTGCTTTGGCTATTAGAGGAAAGGAAAAATTCTTTTCATATAAAACTGACCATTAGTTTTCCCATTTCAGTAAATAATGTTGGGACTTGGAGCAGGATTGCATTGCATCTATACATCACTTTAGGTAAAATTTACACTTTCACTATAGTAAATCTTCCATTTCATGACCATAGGATATCTTTCCATTTTTATAGTTCTCTTTTGGTCTCATGTGTTGTTGTTGATAGGTGCCATAGAGCCAGTTCTGACTCATAGGGACCCTAAGCACGACAGAATAAAATATTGCCCCACCCTGCTCCATCCTCATAATGCGTTGTTATGCTGGACCCATTGCTCCTGCCACTGTGCCAATCCATCTCATTAGTGTTCTTTTGCTTTTTGCTGACACTTATTGTACCAAGCATAATTGCCCAGGTTCTAGTCAGTCCCTCCTAATAACCTGTCTGAAGTATAACAAGGTCTTTCCTTCCTTGCTTCTAAGGAGCATTCTGGTGGTACTTCCAACACAGATTTGTTTTTCTTCTCCAACACCAAAACCCCAGTGCATCCATTTTTCTACAGTCTTCCTTATTCATCATCCACCTTGTACATGTTGTTGCTAGGTGTCATCGAGTAGGTACCGACTCATAGCGACCTTATGTACAGCAGAACGAAACACTGCCTGATCCTGGGCCCACCTCACTATTGTTGCCACGCTTGAGTCCATCGATCTGTCACTTGGCCAATCCATCTCATTGGGGGTCTTCCTGTTTTTCTCTGACCCTCCACCTTACCAAACATGATAGACTTCTTCAGTGACTGGTCCTTCCTGACAATATGTATGAAGTTATAGACTAAGTTTGGCCATCCTGGCCTCCAAGGTGCACTCTGACTGCACTTCTTCCAACACAGATCTGTTGGTTCTTTTGGAAGCCCATGGCACTTTTGTTATTCTCCTCCAACACCATAACTCAAAAGCATCAATTCTTCTATGGTCTTTCTTATTCACTGTCCAGCTTTTGCATGCATATGAGGTTATTGAAAATACCATGGCTTCGGTCAGGTGCACCTTAGTCCTCAAACTGCTATCTTTGTCCTTTGTGTAGTTTTCAAAATATTTGGTAGTCTATGTATGACCTTAATTAGAGCCCTCATATTTGTCCTATTTTTGCATGGATGGCCTTCATAATTCTGAGATCACCTTTAGGTATTTAAGGAATGCTGAGTTGGTTTTCGAATAAGGAGTGAGGTAAAGATGTTGTTTCAATCTTTTGCGTATCTTTTTCCAGTTCTGTCAGCACCATCTGTTGAAGAGACTATCACCTCCCCATGCAATATATTTAAGCACTTTATTGAAAATCAGTTGGCTATATCTGGATGAGTTAATTTCTGGATTTTTTATTCTGTTCCATTGATCAATGTACATTTCACTGCACCAGTACCAGGCTGTTTTGACCACTGTAGCTCTGTAGTAATATTTGAAATCAATGAGCAAGAGGTTTCCAACATTCTTCTTCTTCTTAAGCAGTGCTTTCCTTATCCTGGGTCTCTTTCCATTCCATATAAAGTGTGTAATTGTTTTTTTTCCATCTCTTTGAAGAATGCCATTGAAAGTGGATTAGTGTTAGCCCTTTTGAATTGGATAATCCTATTGTAGCCATATATACTTTCAGTCACTAATACATGGCATAAAAATCTTTATATGTCCCATTTCATTTCTGATGACTTTCAGTTTTCCTAGATACATACCTTGCAGGTTTCATATTGTGATGATTAAGAATTTGAAGCACTTTCTTCTTATTTTGAATCTTGGCACATCAGCAAATGAAAGTCTTGGAAGCTTTCCTTCTTCCATACCATTAACATTAGCAATACTTTGGGGAGGCAGCTTTTCCCCAAAGTCTGAGCACTCAGAGCTGATGAGCTTATCTTCTACTTCTAGAAAAAGATCAGAAAATGTTCTGTTGCTATCCATGGTTTCCACAGGCCATTTTTTCTTTAATTAATATATCATATCGCCATGTTTTCTTTCCTAGTCTGTCTTAGTCTTGAAGCTCTGTTGAAAATTTTCCATCCTGGGTGACCCTCTGTTATTTGAAATGCCTAAGGCATAACTTGTAAGGAGCTCTGGTAGCGTAGTGGTTACGAATTGGGCTGCGAATTGCAAGGTCAGCGGTTCAAAACTATCAGCTGATCCACGGGAGAAAGATGAGGCTTTCTGCTCCCTTAAAGATTTACAGCCTTGGAAACCCTATACAGGGTCACTATGAGTCGGAACCGACTCCACGGCACACAACAACAACAAGGCATAACTTGTAGCTTCAAAGCAATCTACAAGCCACCATGGTCCACACTGACAGATGAGTGTGGATTTTAGGGATCTTCTTTTTAGATATTTTGTCTATAATTTAAAATGATGTGCTAAAGTCTTCTACTACTATTGTGGTATTGTATATTTCTTCTGTCATATTCATTGATTTTTTTTTTCATATATTTTGTAGCATTGCTACTGTTGTTGCTGTTGTTAAGTGCCTTCGAGTGGGTTCTGACCTACAGCAACCCTGTATAGGGTTTCCAAGGAGCAGCTGGTAATCCAAAACTGCCCACCTTATGGTTCAAACCGACTTTTAGTCCAGCACATTAACCCATATTGCCAATCCAGGACTCAAGGTACATCCATATTTAAAATTATTAAATCTTCTTGCTAGATTGATACTTTTATTATTTGTTGTTTTTCATTATTTTTTGTAACGTAATTTGATTTAAAGTCTATTTTATCAGTTATCAGTATAGTCCTCTCTGTTTTTTATTTAATGATATCATGAAATATTTTACTTCATTCTTTTCTTTTATTTTCAGTCTACTTTTTTCCTTATGTCTAAAGTGTGTTCTTTGTAGAAAGCAAAAGGATGCATCATGTGTTTGTGTTTTTTTTAATACAATGTGCCACGTTGTGCCTTTTTCATGCAATGTTTAGACTATTTGTATTGAAAATAAAGTGACTATCTCAAACATTATGCTATTTGTTGTTCGAGTGTTTCATGTCTTCTTGTTTATTATGGTTTTTTAATGTTTTTGTTTGGGGCTAATTTCTTGTGATGAACCGTTTTGCTTTCTTCCGAATGTTTTATTCTGGGTTTTTTTGTTTTTGTTTTTTTATTATTGGTTACGATATACGTTATTTATATAACTTACAAGTGTAACATCCAACATATAAATAAGTTATTGTACAGCCTTAACATAATAAATATATGACTGATATATTCCTTATTCCTTATCCCTTCCTTATTCCTCTTAGAGTATCTCACTAGCTTCAATTGCTGCTGTTTGGTTTTAGATGCTGTGTAGTTGGTTCCCATGCAGAGCTACCCTATGTGCAGCTGAACAAAACATTGCTTTGTTCTGTGCCATCCTCACACTTATGATTGTGTTTGAGCACATTGTTACAACTATTGTGTCAATCGATCTCATTGAGATTTTTCCTCATTTTGCTGACCCTTTACTTGATTACCTTGTCAAAGGAGTTTTACTGTCTAATGACATGTCTAAAGCACATGAGACAAAGTCTTGTTATTATCACATCTAAAGAACATTTTGGTTGCCTGTTCAGAACATGTGTTCATTCTTTGGACAATCCGTGATATATTTAGTATTCTTTACCCATAATCTAAAGACACCGATTTTTCTTGTCTTCCTACTTCATTGTCCAGCAACATACTACCCATATTTGATAAGTTGCTTTGTATATATATTTTTACACACTTGGTATTATATCTATTATGGCGTATATTATTGAGTTTATTCCTTGAAAATATATTTGTTTGTTATGATTGTAAATGTTGCATTATTTTGAGATATCTCTCAATATTTACTTCCATGGATAGATGCAAGGTTTCATTCAATGCTTTTTCTTTCCAATTTGGAGTACTTCCTTAGAAATAAGGTTAATTTAATTTGGTATTGGCAAATTCCCAGAACTTCTGTTTATGTAGGACAAAGGAGCTCTGGTAGCATAGTGGTTACGAATAGGGCTGAGAAACACAAGGTCAGCAGTTCAAAACTATAAGCTATTCCATGGGAGAAACATAGGCTTTCTGCTCCTATAAAGATTTACATTCTCAGAAACCCTGTACAGGGTCGCTATGAGTCAGAACCAACTCACAGCACATAACTACCACCACCATCCTGATTGCCCTTATTTTTGAATGAAAACTTTGCCATGTAAAGATTTCTTGGTTGATAAATTGTTTTCATTCAGTAATCTCTATGTGTTACTGCATTATCTTCTGGCCTTTAGAGTTTCTGATAAATTCTTATGAAAAACCCGTGATATACAATACTGAAATGCTCTTTTGCACTTTCAGAATTCTCTGCTTGTCTTTGATTTTCAAAAATTTTAAGATATAGTTCAGAGTTGAACTTTTTGTGTTTCTTCTAATTGGGGTCCTGGTGGCTTCCTGCATTTGCACTCTTGGTTCTCTGGTCATGTTCCTCTGATTATCTCTTGGGAAATTGTTTTTATGGCTTTATTGTAGTCATTGTTCTCACAAAGACTCACAGCCCCGAAACACCTTGGATCAGTTCCTCTCAACCTCACCGGTTCTCTATGAATTGTAATCAATCCAGAATTATTTGACTTGGTATGTTCTGAGAAGCATTAAAGGACACTCGGATGCTTAGGTTGTATTCAGTGCTTATTCAGGCATTCTGGCTGCTTGATATCTGCAATTTAATACACATACACAGGCAGGAGAGCTACCTGATTGTAAATCATAACATAATCAATGGGGTCAACATTCCTGTTAAAAGTGAGGGTCTATCTGAGTCTTTCACTCATGGTCACCACAGCACAGGTTTTCCTACCGTGTCCCACTATGGAGAGGAGACAATCATTTCTCTCTTGGTTTCTTATCAGAAGTATTCCCCTTACACTGATGCCCTTCCTGACCTTAGTGCTCATCCATCTTGGGCCTTAGCACCATGGTATCTCTTTGCTCCTTCACATTTGTGTTTCATATAAACTCCTATGATCAATATATATTGCTTTTTAAAAAATTGGGCTATGGCTTCCTCAGATTAGTTACATTGCTGTATTCTCTGTTCAGGGTACTTTACAACCCTATCCCAAAATGGCTGTGATATGCAAGTGCTCCAGATGTTAATGACTTGGGCTCTTCCAGCTTCTGTGTCATCCTCACTCCATTTTTTCTTTGCTTCTGAACTCACCCCAATTTCCAACAGACTCTCCACCACCTCAACAATTGTCCAGTGTCCTGAATCTTTGGTTTTATTCATTATTCTGTGGGTTAGTTGCTGGGGAATAAGTGGGTGCATCCATTTACTTTGCCATCTTGCTCCACCCCCTTGTAAAAGTTTTCCGTTATTGTTTTGCTGTTATTATTGTATTTTCCTGTTATAATTAGTTGAAATATGTTTGAATCAAAATGCATACTTCATAAAATGTATTGCGCTTAGATTATAATGTTGCTAGTATATAAAATTTTAATTCAGATTGTAATGTTGCTAGCACATAAAATATCATAGTGTTTTGATAGGTGATAAAATAAGTAATACTGTATACAAGTAACTATTTGTTGTAATAATAACCCAAATGAACAAGAAAAAAATATTGGGAGTGGAAGTGATTAAAAATGAAAATAATATGACCTAACTACTCTTCATGTTTCTCTGCTATGCATAGAACCAATAGATCTGTTTTGGAAGAAGTGCAGCCAGAGTGCTCCTTGGAGGCCAGGATGGCTAAGCTTCGTCTTTCCTACTTTGGACATGTAGTCCGGAGGAAACAATCGTTGGAGAAGGATGTCATGCTGGGTAGGGTGGAGGGTCAGAGAAAAAGAGGAAGACCTCCAATGAGATGGATTGGCCAGGTGGCATCATTGATGGACTCGGGGGTGGCAGCGGTGGTGAGGTTTGCCCAGGATCGAGCATTGTTTCGTTCTGCTGTGCATGGGGTCGCTATGAGTCGGTTCCGACTCGATGGCACCTGACAACAACAACAACAACAACTACTCTTCATAGTTTAAAACCATACTGTACGCCATGACTCTTGTGTAAATTTCCTTTTATACAAGGACAATAAACTGATTGCAGAATACTCATTGTAATTCTTAGTGTAAGTTTAATATAAACTAATGAGTAGTGAAAAATATCATGATAAATAGAAAGGAGGCTATTCAGCTACAGAAATCAATATCACCAAAAGTATCCAAAACAAACAAACAATTAAAAACATTTTTGTCAAGTAAATTTAGTTTTACAGAGACCCTATGTCGTTAAGTGCTATTGATTCATAGTGACCCTGTACAGGGTTTCTGGAGAGTGGCTAGTGAGCTTGAACCACCAATGTTGCAGTTCAACTAACCTTACATCGCATTAACCCTCAGCTCCACACCAGGACTCCTGGAGACTCTATGTTGTTAAATGATGTCAAGCTGGTTCCAACTCATAGTGACCCTCTATAGAGTTTCCAAGGAGTGCCTAGGTGGGTTTGAACTGCTAAGCTTAAAGTTCAAACTAACTTTGCAGTCCAGCACATTATCCAGCAATGCGATACCAGGACTCTTCTAGGACAGAAGAGAACTGGTCCAGAACAAGGCTGTACCATTTAGTAAAGTAGAATGCTATGTATTTCCCATGTGGATTATCTGGTGAATTCGAACTGCCAAACCTTCAATGAGCTGCCAAGTATTTAACGACTGTGTTAAAAGAGCTCCTTATCAAATGTATGTTATTGTTAAGGGCCAATGAGTCAGCTCCAATTTATAGCAACTTTATGTACACAGAATGAAACATCACCTAGTCCTGTGCCACCCTCACAGGTGTTGCTATGTTTGAGCCCTTTGGTCCAACAACTATGTCAATCCATCTAGTTGGGTGTCTTCCATTTTCCCTGAGCCTCTACTTTACCAAACATGATGTCCTTTGACATCAATGTTCTAGGGACTGGTTCCTGTTTGGGAAAGATATAAATATATAAGGGTCCAGTAGTTATATAGCTTTTGTTTTTCTGCATTTACATGCTCTTCATGATGATTTAATTTCCTCCTTTAAGATGGGCAAAGTTAACCTCCAATCCTTACAGCCTGTGGCAAATAGAATATGCTGCATTTTATACAGATAAGGATGTAGTCTTTCTGGGTAGAAATCAGTTGTCATATATTCATTAAGATATTCCACTTCTATGTAAAAGATATTATGCAAAGCTTCAGAATGAAAATTCTATATATGATAAAGACAGCACATATCTAGTTTTCTTGGGGAAATGGAATCAATTCTGTTCCTAGTGAATAAAACTGTATGTGTGGTACCAAAGATGAGGCAGAATGGGGAAAGGAGTAGAGAAAGAAACTCAGTGTGTTATAGAGCATATGTAAATTCTGATGGTGGAAGTAGATTGAAGCTACAGTTGAGTTAAAAGAAGTAAGGGAAAGATGTTGAGAAAATAGGTGGCTAGAGATTAGTCCAACCAATTATTTAGTTGAGGTATATTAAAATATTATCTTGTGAGAACAGCTCTGAGATGTATGCTGTACAGGATGAAGCAAGATGAATATAATGTCACGGGAATTTAGATATAAAAAAAAAATGAAATGGTAAATGTTTTGTTGAATATATATATATATATATATATATATATATATACACAAAATAAACAAGTTAATAAAGGTTAAATTGGAGAAGGTAAACAAAAGATTAGTATTAAGAATTGAGCACTGTTGAAATTCTCATTGGATAGAGAAAAACTAAAGTTGCATTAATCCTGAGTCAGGAGATAAATGCAACAATATAGTCACAGTTTAGCTGCCTTGGTTAATGATGGGTTTATAATAGGAATGGGGAAGAGTAGTTGAGAGCTTCAGTCTTACAATGGCCAATGAAATACCTTAAGGGACGTTAGGGTCTCTCGTGGGGTCCTGGTATGTGTGTCTCTGTAGAATAAGCTGGGTTGCTAACTTCAAAGTCAAAGGTTCTAACATAGCAGCTGTACTGAGAATCCTCTACAGAATCACTGTTTCTGATTTGTAAATGACTAAATGGTGCTTAACAACAACAGGGGTCTCTCATAATACATACCTGACTATGCAGACATTTGATCAAGAGCCTTTAAATTCATGTTAAGACGTCAAAGACTTAACTAAATGGAAATTGAGAGGTGTGAAAGAGTTTGCTTGGCATGAATGGTTTTTTACAAGAGCAAATTTATATGTTTAAGTAACAATACTATTGCAAGTGACAAATATAAACAAACTAAGAAGTTACTTTATTAATTTATATGAAAGATAAAGATTTAAATTAGAATAGTGGCATTAACAGAATTGTGTAGAGATGAGACAGAACTGAGTGCTCAGATCAATAATCATTTGTGATTAAAGACATGTGGGATCCAAAAGACAAAAAAGAATCCAAGGAAGATTTTTCAAGTGTCAGGAGAAAATGATTGACTAAATAGTGAAATGTTTAAGTAAGTGTTACCATATAGAGAAGAACACTAAAATAAGGTGAAGGAGCAAGTTTGTAGCATAGGACAAACTAACTACTGCGTATTCTGAAGTTTGGAGAACTGGTGTGGCGCTGTAGGAGAAGCACTGGACTGCAAGGCCAGTGCAAACTGCAAGGTCAGTGGTTCACACTCATCAGCTGCTACTCAGAATGCCTACACAAGGTAGCTATCAGTCAGGACCAACTCAATGGCACTTAACAACAATAACAATTTTGAACTTAAGATTTTTGACTGTGAATATTTTGAATTTGAAGAATGTTCAAAAAGTTGACCAATAGGAAGGAACTAATAGAAGAAAATCTAGATTGTGCCCTCAATTTTGAAACTTCAGCCTTAGAAGGGCAGCCTATTTGGACACTTAAGAACACAGGCTAAGTATTTGCATCTTGGAAATAATGTTGACAAAACATTATATTTTTTGTTACACAGCGTATTTATTTACAAAATTTGATAAAATTATTTACATAAGTGTTTGATAAAAGCTACACATTTTTGTTGTTATTGTTAAGTATTGTTGAGTCATTTCTGATGGACAGCAACCCTTTTTAGGGTTTCCAAGGAGTGACAGATGGCTTTGAAACACCATCCTTGTTGTTAGCTGTTTAGTACTGATCCACAGCAACACAGTTTATTTACTTATTTGCTTTTTCATTTATATAGCAAAACTACTATTAAATAT
>NW_006408523.1:29498000-29514929 GCF_000296735.1 Chrysochloris asiatica | reverse complement strand
ATATAAATGATGTTGTTGTTTAAGTGCCATCAAGTCGGTTCCAACCCATAGCGACCCTGTACAGTGTTTCTGAGGAGCAGCAGGTGAGCTTGAAGTGCCAAGCTTGCAGTTCATATGGCTTTGCAGTCTTGCGCATTAACTCACAGCACCACTCCAGGACTCCATATAAAAGTGGATAGGTAGATAGATACATAGATAGATAGATACACAGATAGATAGATATGGTAGCTGTGTGCCGTGGAGTCGGTTACGACTTATAGCGACCCTGTACAGGGTTTCCGAAGCTGTAAATCTTTATGGGAGCAGAACGCCTCATCTTTCTCCCGTGGAAAAGCTGGTAGTTTCGAACTGCTGACCTTGCGGTTCGCAGCTTGATTTGTAACCATTACGCTACCCAGAGCTCCTTAGAGAGATATAGAAATATAGTTATATAACTGCAATGTCAGATGTTCAAGCTCATCAGCCACTCCTTGGAAACCCTACACAGGGTCGCTATTGGTCACAACCAACTGGACAGCACTTAGCAACAACATACATACATACACACACACACACATACATGATCCTGATTCAACACTTTATAAGCTTTTTTATGGATGATAATTTCAGGGCTTTCATTGTCTCTTTTTAAAAAATGTTTTAAATGTTTTTGTTTAAATTTCTTCATAAGTGGGGGGTTTGAGTTTTTTTATTCATATGCTATTTTGAATAGACTCCTGGTGTGGCACAGTAGGCTAAGCACTGGCCTATAAACTACAAGGTCAGTAGTCCAAGCCCACCAGCTGCTCCTTGTAAACACTGTATCTGGTCCCTGTGAGTTGGAACTGACTTGACTGCACTAAACAATAGAAACAGTTTAGAATTAGGGAAATGTGTATATTCAGAGCATGCACAGTTATTGTTATGTGTCTCTTTCAGTTACTGAAATGGCATAGCTGTTGCTCCATAAGATAAACACTAGATTGCTAATCACAGGGTCTGTGGTTTGAGCCCACCAGCTGCACCTCAAGAGAAAGATGGAGCTTTCTGTTTTCTACTCCTGCCAAGATTTTACAAACCTCAGAAACTCTATATGCATGGTTCCTATGAATAAAAACTGACTGTAAGACACGTAATAACAACAACAATAATATGGGAAATACTAAGGAGTGAATGAGATTGCAATTTGGGTGAATTAATTGATCACTCCTCAAACTTTGCTAACTAATCTCCTTCTTACACTAGCTCTCACATACAAATGTTATTGTTGTTGTTGTTGTTGTCAGGTGCCATCAAGTCTGAACCAACTCATAGCGACCCCATGCACAGCAGAACAAAACAATGTCCGATCCTGGGCCAACCTCACTACCACTGCCAAACTTGATGTCATCAATGATGCCACCTGGCTGATCCATCTCGTTGGGGGTCTTACTCTTTTTCTCTTACCCTGCACCTTATCCAGCATGACATCCTTCTCCAGCAACTGTTCTCTCCGGACAAAGTGTCCAAAGTGGGAGAGACGAAGCTTAGCCATCTTGGCCTCCATGGAGCACTCTGGTTGTACTTCTTCCAAAACAGATCTATTGGTTCTTTTGGCAGTCCATGGCACTTTCAGTATTCTCCTCCAACACCACCACTCAAAGGCATCAATTCTTCTACGATCTTCCTTATTCACTGTCCAGCTTTCGCATCCATATGAGGTTATTGAAAATACCATGGCTTGGGTCAGGCGCACCTTAGTCCTCAAGCTGACATCTCTGCTCTTCAATACTTTAAAAAGTTCCTGTGCAGCAGATTTGCCCAATGCAATACGTCGTCTGATCTCTTGACCACTGCTTCCGCTAGTGTTGACAGTTGATCCAAGAAGAATACATATACAAATACATAGGCTAAATTGCTACAATAATGACCATTGATAAAGCACTGCTTCTTCTACCCACATCCACTGTCATGTGACTAGACCGTGAAGACAAGAAAATTTAAGAAAAAATCTGAGGAAAAGTGTAAAGGAAGAAAATATAAAGAAAAGGCAGAGAGACACACACAGACAAAAGTGGAAAGAGACAGAAATAATGGGAGAGAAAAAAAGAGATGACATAGTAAAAAACAGGAAGATTTTTGTCACATAACAGAAAACAAGAAGTGGTTTTCAAAAAATAAAATGGCCAAGAAACCAAAGGTTTAGTTATGGTTATTAATCAAGTAATACAAGAGCCAGAAAAAAGTTCTCTGGATTTTAAGATTTTGGCATTAATGTTTACTTTTCTGTAAACTTGAAATAAATAAAAATAAGAAATGAAAGCTGTGGATTGAAAAGAAAACAAAAATTAAAGAGATAGAATTCTATATGTACATGATATATAATGTGTATGTATATAAAACACTTTTAAAATTTTTTGTGTAAATAAGAAAGAAAATCTATATTTAAAGTTGTGGAATGGAATCTTGTATGGTGCTGTGGGATAACGCACTGGACTGCAAGGTCAGTTTGAACTGCAAGGTAAATGGTTCAAACCCACCAGCGACTCCTTGGAAACCTTTATAGGGTTGCTATGAATCGGAACAGACTCAATGGCACAACAATAAGGTGAGGGTGGCAGTTGTGCACCATTGACTCATTCTAACTCGTAATGACCCTGTACAGAGTTTGTGAGGCTGTACCTCTTTACAGAAGCAGTAAAATGGCCATATTGTGTGAACATGTGAAGTAAAGACAGAAGGTCATGATGGGTAAGTGGAATTAGGGAGTAAGGAGTAGACTTGCTTCACATAACTCACTAAGACAAAATGTCATTAGCCTTTATTTGAAATTTCAACATGACAGAAGGTACTCTAAATAGGCTATCAAGTTTCTCTAAAGCAAGGAGGGAAATAAATATTTTAGAGGTTGTTGAGGACATAAAACATGTTGTTAAACCTTGAGTAGGAGTTTCATATGCTTCAGCTGAAAAAGTATATATAGAAATTAAAAAGATTAGGCAAAGAAAGAAGATTCACAGACTAGCACGTTTAGGAAAATCCATGTAACAACTAAACAATAAAGGTGGTATTTCCAGAGAAGTTTAATTAATTCAATAATCATATTACATGATCTAAAGTTTAAAACTTTATTGCCATGCTACAGAATATCTTCCAAACATACAAAATATCATTATATTTGTTTTTCAGGTCTGTGGATTATATTACTTGGATACCAAAATCTTCAAAACATGCAAAGAAAGTATGGATTCCACTTTACAGTGCATGGGGTCCTACATCAGTGCTTAAGGTTTTAATCTACACAGATTTCCAAAGCCAATGAAGTCATTTTATTTGTTTTTCCATTAGCACAGATACTAATAGAGTGAAGAAAGTACTTTTTTTTTTCTTTTTCTTGATTTTTTTCTCTGTGAAACCCTAACCACTACATATTTAAAAACATTATTTTTCATTAGATAAACTAAGGAGCTCTGGTAGCATAGTGGTTACGAATCAGGCTGCAAACCTCAAGGTCAGCAGTTTGAAACTACCAACTGCTCCGAGGGAAAAATATGAGGCTTTCTGCTCCCGTCAAGATTTACAGCCTTGGAAACCCTGTTCAGGGTCGTTATGGGTTGGAACTGACTCAGTGGCACTTAACAACAACAAACAACTTATATTTTCTAATGAAAAATGTTCAAAATGCTTATCAGACAATATACAAGATTAATCACAGGATAGTTGTTGTTAAGTGCCAGCGAATCAGTTCAAACTCATAGTGATCCTGTGTAGGGTTCCCATGGAGTGGCTGGTGAATTTGAACTGCTGACCTTGAAGTTCAAACTTACCTTGCAGCTCAGTGCAGGATCCCACAACAGCATGGTGTTGTTGTTAGGTGTCGTCGAGTCAATTCTGACTGTATTGGAAAACCCTGTATAGGTTTTCCAAGGAGTGGCTGGTGAGCTTGAACCACTGACCTTGCAGTTCAAGCCCACCTTGCAGTTCAGCACATTAACCCACAGCACCAGTGGTAATGTATGATTCCACAACTTAGAAATCAAAGTGGTTTATTTGGTATTAAATATAACTTCTTAATATGTAAGCAAACATGCATTCGCCAAAAATGAAAGAAGCATTCTATGTGCTAAACATTTGTCATGTATTTCCTTGTGAATACATATATGATTATCACAAAAATAATTATGAAAGAGCTCAGCATAAAAATGTACAAGTGATACGCAATCACTAAAGAATCATTTCGATTATTAATAGAACTTTAATTTCTGCTGTGTATTCAATTTTATGAATTTACTATAATTTATTTAACCTGACCCCTCTAACCAGGTATTTAGACTATTTTGTGCAGTAGTTTAGAAGATTGGATTTTCAAATCAGCTATACTTGATAATATATTTAATCTTTCTGAACTCAGTTTTCTCATCATACATTGTGGACAATTACACAACTGATAATGTCCGTAGGAAAAATAAATAATTCAATGGAAACATGTATTGCAAAAAATGTACATATTTAATGGAGAATTTAAACTTTTAATTATATTTTATAAATTTAATTTAAATTGTTGCTGTTAAGTGCCATCAAGTCAGTTCTGACTCATAGTGACCCACTTATGTTTTCTGAGGAATGGCTAGTGGGTTTTTAACCACTTACCTTGTGGTTAGCAGGCCAGTGTTTATCCTATAGCACCACACGAGGACTTCAAACAGCAATGTTGTTGGCAAATGCCTTCCAGTTGGTTTTGACTCATAGTCACTCCACAGCCCTTAGCAACAACAAAGCTTTATTGCATATCTAGAGAACAGAATTGTGTGTTATATAGAAAAATGATCTGATTATAATTGTTGTTGCTAGGGGCCATGGAGTCAGTTCATCTCATAGTGATCCTATGCACAACAGAAACACTGTGCAGTCCTACACCAGCCTCGCAATTGTTAGACTCGAGTTCCTTTACTTTTCTGTAATAAATGACCACTGAGATAAATAATGATCAAAGCTGGAACATGTACCGATATTTAGAAAATCGAGTACATAATGTGGTGGTTGTAAAATGCTGTCAATTGAGTTCTAACACATAGCAACTCTGTATAGGGTTTCCTAGTAACTGCTGGTGGGTTTGAACCACTGACCTTTTGGTTCAAACTGACCTTATGGTCCAGCACATTATCCTGCTGTGCCACACCAGGACTATAATGTAATAATAATAGGAATACATGTAACTAAAAATGTTGTATGTTATTCTGTTTGGTACTTAATTATATTCTCCAAAAGTATGTGTTAAAAGTGTAACCCATGTACCTGTAATTATGTACCTGCTTGAAAATAGACTTTTCTTTTATTGTTTTAATGAGATAATGCAGTGTAGAGTGGATCCTAAACCTAACCACTTAAGAGTTATAAAAATAACCAACTAGACAAAGAAAATGAGGGAAGACAGGCCATGCAAAATTATCCATAAACCAAGTAACACCTAGGAACCAAGCTACACCTGGGGCTGCAGACAAATATGGAATCTATGCTCATTTGCAGTTTAAGCCTCCGGAAATAGAGAAAAATACTTTGAAATCACCTACTTACAATGCTGGTTTTAGAGCAGGACTAGATAATGAAGTCACAGTCTTTCAGCCAAGTGATGTAAAGACAATGTAATTTTTAAAATATCTGCTTGGAAAAATATAATTATGTATGTGTTGCAGTAGAAAAGAACATAGAACCAAAATTCAGTTTTCTTAAAAAAATGAAGACTTGTCCAGTTGGATAAACATTGAACTGCTAACTAAAATGTTGGCAGTTTAAACCTACCACCTGCTTTCCAAAAGCCTTATATAGGTCATTATGAGTCAGAACCAACTCCAAGACACATATCTACAACGACTTTAACAGAGGTGTAATTGACAAGCAATACACTGCACACATTTAAAATGACCTGTTATGCAATTATACACACAAAAATACAAAGTGTATACAAATATTAGCCTGACCTGTTGAAATCCTTCTCTCTGTCTCTGCCTTCCACTTCCGGGTAACTACTAATCAATTTTCAATAATTATATTTATTTTATAGTTTCTAGATTTTTACATGTTGCTGTTGTTGTTAAGTGATTTCCAGTCAATTTCAGCTCATAGCCTCCTTGTATAGGGTTTCCAAGGAGTGACTGGAGAGTTTGAACTTCTGACCTTGCAATTAAACCTAACTTTACAGTGCAGTGCTTGTCCTACACTGCCACACCAGGACCCCAAAAAATAATAAAAACATTCAACAAAAATATCAAAATAGGAAGCCATTTGTTGAAGCTGTTGTTAAAGTCAATTCCAACTCATAGTTGTTCATATGCAAATTCAGGCTGAAGTTGAAGAAAATAAAAACAAGTCCACAAGAACCATGTTAATTTAGAGACTATCTCAAGAACAGATTTGATGCATTAGACACTAATGACTGAAGACCAGAAGATTTGTGAGATGACACCATACAGGAAGAAAACAAAAGGTCATTCAAAAGCAGGTAAGAAATGGATGTGAGAAGATGCTCCAAAACTTGCTCTTGGACATAGAAAAACTAAAGCATCTTGAAGAAATGAGGAAGTAGAAGAACTGAACAGAAAATTTCAAAGGGCAGCATTGAAACAGGTAATATATTATAATAATGAAGTGTGCAAAGACTTGGAGTTATAAAACCAAAAGGGAAGAGCATGCTCAACATTTCTAAAGATAAAATAAATCAAGAGAAATTCAAGCTCCCTGTTGAAACATTGAACGATTATATGGGCAAAATAATGAATGACACAATAGCATCAAAAGAAGATAGAAGGAATAAATAGAGTCACTGTTTGAAAAATAATTGGTTAAAGTTTAGTCAGTTCAAGTGGTACTATACAATGAAAGAAGAAGTACAAGGTACGCTCAAGGTAATGGTGAAAAACAAGGCTCTGGGAATTGATGGAATACCAGTTAAAGTGTTTCAACAAACTCATGAAGTTCTGGAGGCACGTTCTCATCTATGTCATGAAATTTATAAGACAGCTACCTGGCCAATTGATTGGAAGAGATACATATTTTTGCCCATTCCAAAAAAGGTCACCCAACAGAATATGGAAATGATCAAACAGTATCATTAATATCACATGCAAATAACATTTTGCTGAAGAGCATTAAAAAACAGTAGCAACAGTACATCCACAGGGATATTCCATAAATTAAAAGCCAGATTCAGATGAAGACATGGAACAAGGGATACCATTGCTGATAATAAATAGACCTTGACTGAAAACAGAGAACATCAGAAAAATGTTATTTGTGTTTTATTGACTATGCAAAACATTTGACTCTGCATCTTAACAAAATATAGGTAACATTAAGTATAATGGGTATCTCAGAACACTTAACTGTGCTCATGAGGAAGCTATACATAGACCAAGAGGCACTCATTAGGAAAACAGAAGAGTTTAAAATCAGAAACAGATTAAAATGAGGAAAACTCAGTACAATCTGTGATATGCATGTGATACATTCTTGCATTCTGGCAGAAAGAAAAGTTGAAATACTTAACTCATGAACTTCAAAGACTATAATCTTGAGTATGGATTGCACCTCAATGTAAAGAAAAGAAAATCATTACAATTTAACCACTTGATAGCATTATGATAAATGGAGAAAATATTGAAGGTGTCAAAGACTTCATTTCACTTGGATCCACAGTCATTGCTAATGGAAGTAGTGGTCAAGAAATCAAATAAGTTATTTCATTTGGCAAATTTGCTACAAAAGACTTCTTCCAAATGTTAAAAGAGGTGCCAGACTTAAGGCAAAGTATTTTTAGTTGTCTCATATGCATGTGGAACAGTGAAGAACTGATGCATTTGAATTATGGTGCTGGAGAAGAATATTCAAAGTATCAAGGACTACCAGAAGAACAAACATATCTGTCTTGTAAGTCAGAATGTGCATTAGAAGCAAGAATGTGAGACTTCTTCTTTTGTACTTTGGGCATATTATCAGAAGGGACCAGACTCTAAGAAGTATATCTTATCTGGAAAAGTGGAACCTGGTAGAAAAAAGGAAGACTTTCAATGAGGTGGAGTGACACAGTGGCAGTAACAATGGGCTCAAACATAACAATCTGATGATGTTGCAAGACCAGTGTTTGTTTCTGTTGTGCTTAGTGTTCCTATGAGTTGGAACCAACTCAATGGCACCTAACTCTCACAGTGTCACATGAGGTGCTTATGAGTTGGAATTGACACAAAGACACCCAGCAACACAAATAATAAAACATGTCTTTGTTCCTCTAGTTGCTTTTAAGATTTTGTCTCTGTCATTGACTTTGAGCAACTAGATTAGAATACAAATGTATGTAATTTTATTCATGTTTCTTATAATTAAAATTCACTGAACATCTTAAATATGTGGTTTTCATCAAACATGAAAACAAAAATTTGTCCATTTCTATGTATATTTTTTTAAGGAGCTCTGGTAGCGTAGTGGTTACGAATCGGGCTGCGAACCTTAAGGTCAGTGGTTCGAAACTACCAGCTGCACCGCGGGAGAAAGATGAGGCTTTCTACTCCCGTAAAGATTTACACCCTCGGAAACCCTATACAGGGTCGCTATAGGTCGGAACCGACTCGATGGCACATAACAACAACAACAATGTATATTTTTATTATCACCCATTTTCTCTTGTCTCAAGAATTCCAATGACAAGTATAAGGTGCTTTTTGAAGTTGTCCTATAAATACAATGTTTTATGTTTTGTTTTCAATTTTGTTTTAACTAACTCATCTTTCTGAATTTCTTTTTTTATTAGAAAATATTTTTTTTTTCTTCCAGTCTACTAGTCTTTCATTTTGTGATATTTAGTCTACAGTTTGCTTTGCTCAGTATATTTATAATCTCACGCATTGCAGTTTTGGGTTCTATATGTAAGACTAGCTTTTATTTTGAACAAAAGTATTTTATGCCTCTGCTTTTGCTTTTGAACACATGGAATGTAATGACTGTATCTGCCTTAATCACCATTTCTATGCGAGTTCTCTATCAGCTTCCATTTTTTAGATGTTTATGTTTATAATTTGTTTTTCTATTTCATATGATACCAGAAATCTACATTTTATTAGATGACAGACACTGTACAATATTTGTTTCATGCTGTATATTTTTGCATAACTGTAAATGTTTTTGAACTTTGTTCTGTGATGCAGTTTTGTTTCTTGTCACAAGTTGTATCATTTTGTATTTTGTATTTATGGCAGGTTAGACAGGACTGTAGCCATGTCAATCTAGGGATAATTATTCCTAAATATTTAGTAAAGATCTTTCATATATGCTACCCAATATTCCTTGAGTCCTGATATTTGCTAGCGGGCATGAAAATGTGCAATATTCCTGAATCACATATGAGTGTTGCCAAACTGAAATGAGGGTTTGCCGCCCATCACTGTGGTCAATCACAGACATGGGGAAAGGTCCAATACCAGCTTTATTAACAGAAATCCAGCTGTCTGGAGGACAGGGAGAAAATCTCCCTAGACTGTCCTGTCAATTATAAAGAGCAGGCACATTACATAGGGTAAGTTACATTTGGATGTATACTTAGTGTATTTTAACATCAAGATCACATTCTTTGGGAAAAGTAACAGTAAGGTAACATACTTCCTTAAATATTCTACCTTTAGGGAAAAAGAAATAATAAAGCAACAGTCCTTCTGGAGAATTCCATCATTTAGGGTTGTAGCAGCTTAGTTCCTGAGATAACTGTCTGGGTGGGCTTAGGGAGATCCTGTTCTCCTTGTAGGACCATGAGGCCATCTCTGCTAATTTCTAAACTAGCTTCCTCATTTTCAAGGTCTTCATTTATCAAGATTAAATAATTAAACTGGAGTTCTGATATGGTGCTGTGGGTAAATATATCAGACTGCAAAGCTGTTTGAACTGCAATGTTGGTGGTTCAAGTTCACCAGCTGCTCCTTAGAAACCCTATACAGGGTCGCTATGGGTCAGAACCAACTCGATGGCACTTAACAACAACAACAACATCACATACAGTGGTGCTATGGGATAAGCACTGGACTGCTAACTTCAAGGCTGGTGGTACAAATCCATCAGCTGCTTCTTGGAAACCCTATATAAGGTCATTATGAGTCAGAACTGACTCAAAGGCATTTAGCAACAACAATCTCCTGCTATGGTCCTGGTGTGGAACTGTAGGATAAGCACTGGATTGTACACAAGATCAGCAGTACAAATCCACAAGCTGCTCCTATAAACTTATAGAGGGTCCTTATGAGTTAGAACTGACTCTTACAGGACTTAACAACAACAACATCTCTTTTTAAGCTTTTCTTTCATTTATCATGGTATGAAAACTTTACTAGGGCATTGAGCTGGGACAGTAATAGGCTAATCTTGTCTCTTTTGTCTGTTTTTTTTTTTTTTTTTTCATCTCGCTGGCATTATTATCTTCATCTGGTGTCCAGGATATTGAAAACTATTCTTTCATTTTCCTTATTTTTGGCTGTTTCTATAGGAAAAATAAATCATGTCTCCTGCCTTCCATCTTAGCCCACAATTTATTGCTTAATCATTTTAAGTACCCCAAATCTCTGTAGAGAAAGGCAAAATCTAGTCATTCTGACCAACACACTCACAAAATTACTCTTATATTCTAATGTTTTATGACTTTTTATTGCATATCATTTTATGTTCTGTGCATTTTAAAAGTAATTTTATATACTATATCCTTATTTATCTGTGTTTTTTGTTTTTGTTTTTGTTTTTAATTCCACATAAAAATTTCAGTACTACCTGGTGAGGATTCTCATAGAAGTATGCCCATAATTATATAGGAGAGTAATTGGCATTCAATGCAGTTTAATTGGGAGCTTAACAGATATTCAGCAAATTCTGCCTAGCAGAGTTGATTACAGAATTACATTTGAATTGATGATTTGGAGTTCTCAATGGAAGAAGACACAGCATGAAAACATTTTCGACACAGGTAATATCACTAACAAATGTGCAAAGGCATGAATAGAATATAATGTGCTTGCAAAAACCTCAAATAGATGGCTATTTCTGCAGTGTAAGGTAAAGTTCTGGAGAGTTAATGCAGTATTGAAAGATGAGAGTGAAGTAGAAGGTTATTGTTAAATCAAAAATGGACCTAATGATGGCCTTCATTTATGACCATGATTCCACTGATATGTGTAAGGAAAAAAAAAAAAAAAAAAAAAAAAACTGACTAAAAGAAAGTAAAATCTTGAATAAGCCATATTATGCAACAAAATTTTTAAAACAACACAAAATTAAAAGACACAAAATGTATAGAAACAACCGTTTATATTGATATGTGGTTTTGGCTAACATCATTGAGTCATTATTAAAATGGTATAGCAAAAGGCAGACAATGTGTTGTGGATGTGGTTGTTTTTAAAGAAACACAAGTGATTAGGAAGAGGTAAGTGTTTTGTGTACAATGCTAAGAAACTAAGAAATTATCAGGTATGAATTTTAGGACAGACAAGAAACAAGAATATACTAAAAGTAGATCATGACTAGAAAAAAACCCAGGAAAATGGAATTGAGGCATTTAAAATTTTAGAAGTACAGTAGCTTCTATATAGTTAGGAAATGTTTTAACATGATGAAAAGTATCCATTAACCACTTTCCTTCCTTGTCACATTATGTCCTACAAAGTACAATTTAATCCACTGACAATGTCATTGCTATCTGTGGGAGATATAGACAGAGAATGATAGGAATCACATAAGGTATCGGTTTATGAAGTAATTCTTTTTATATGGCATCCTCCAACCCTCTAATCATAGCTACTATCATCCTACAGTCCAGGAACCCTTAGAAACTTCTAGTTTCTCATCTATTCCATAAACTGTCAAATCTATGATTCTTCAGCAAATAATGGAACTTATTGAAATACTACTTATCACTATCCCCCCTACCTTTCTTTTTTTTTGCCTAATTTTTACTAATCCTTCAGGCTTCAGCTTTACTATTACACTTTTCTAAGATGTCTTCTTGGTACCTTCTCTTGATACTTTATCATTACAGTTAGTGTGTCTTCCTTAAAACCAGACAGTACCTTATGTTTAAACAATAAATTAGATGTGTTGTCAAATTTCCTACTTTTGTATTCAGAAACCGTATTCACAGCTTTTGTCAACATTTCTTCAGAGAATCACTAATATGATTATTAATGAGCTGTTCATAGAGCTTAGGTAAACAGGAAAATTTCGTATCATCACCAAAAAAAAAAAAAAAAAAAACCTTTCAAGGAGGGGCTCTTCAACCCATTAAATATATTCCGTTTGTTTTCAGATCTTGTTTTAAAATGCATAGAACATAATCAAGGATTACCTATTGTGCATTCTAGTTTCCTTGAACAATCCATTTTTGTTTAGTGGTTACCAATCAGACTGCGAATCGCGAAGTCAGCAGTTTGAAACTACCAGCTGTTCCGTGGGAGAAAGAGGAGGCTATCTGCTCCCGTAAAGATTTACGGCCTCGGAACCCCTGTACAGGGTCGCTATGAGTCGGTTACGACTCCACGGCACATAACAACAATAACAATATATCTATGTCATCTATGTTCATTCTGGTATCAATAGTTTTGGGAAAAACTATAGTTTCACTGTCAGATTAGCACATATAATTCTTCCGTTGTATCTTTGTCTGGAGTTGGGGGTTTACAATGCTCCTTAAACATCTTTTCCAACTTTGTTGCCTGGGAATGTCTCTGATACGATCACAGCCATCAATCTTGTCACCAATAGTCTGGATCCACTATTTTCTTATCCTTATTTGCCTTTTAGTTCCGACTTTCTGTTCTCTGTGGCTATGTTTACAACAGAGCATACAGTTGTACTGCTGGTCACTGCTACAGCATGTTGCTACATTAATGCCCACAGAATTGCCAACAGCACCAATGCAGTAATGTGCAGAAGCTGCTCCTTTTGCCTCCATGTCTTTGTGGTGTGCTGCCATTCAGCATAGTTCATTTTATCCCAGCATTGACACTATATTCCTAATGTTTCACAGAGATACTGTTAAAGAAATACACCTCTCAGGTTTTTACTTGCTGTAATCATTATCAGGACTTCAGACCCAAATCGATAGGAGACAGAGTAGAAAATTAAGTACATTTATTTGCTCATTCAGTCAACATAGTCTTAACCATGTTGGCACTGTAGGATATGCACTGGACCATGAGGCCATTTGAACCGCAAGTTTGGTGGTTCAAATTCACCAGCTGATCCTTGGAAACCCTATACAGGGTCACTAGGAATTGCAACAGACTCTACAGCACTTAACAACAAGAACATTAAAGTGACAAGGGGAACTATAAAACAGGAAGAACACAATAACATTCTCTGTCAATAGAATGGGCAGTTTAATCAAAAGGAAGAAATCATTATTCAAGATTTTGTCTGTCATTTCTGCAAAAAATTATTTATAGAACTCTTCTGATACTCCTTGGACCACTACCTGCAAGATCGATGTTTCAAACTCACCAAGGGCTCCTTGGAAACCATACACAGGGTCGTTATGAGTTGGAGTTCGTTGGATGGCACCTAACAACAATATTGACACTTATGATACTTCAGACATGCAGTATGGAACAAAGATAAAATTAACCAAGTTACTGCCTTTACTGAACTTATATCTTAGAGGTAAACAAGAGTTACCAAACAAATTAAAATATAAACCCAAGAATGAGAATTTTATAAAGAAAATTAAATAGGGTAACTCATGATCAATTCAGGAGGATATAATTTAGATTGAATATCCTTTCTAACAATGTGGTATTCAGCAAAGATCTAAATAAGGAGAAGGAAAATATTCTGATGAATACAAAATACATTTGCAATAAAAATGCAAACCATTATTATTACAATTTTCAAATAGTTTCTTTTATAACTAAATATAGCTTTGATTACAAGCACAATTTACTAAGGCATTGTATATTTATTTCCATATATACTTATACCATTTTAACTTTTTTCATTAAATTTATTCTCTTACCTCCTTATTTCTTATTTTTCCATAGACAGCTGAGCCAAACAAAACAAGTGAATTTAATCAAACAATTTTTCAATTTAAAAAATCCATTTAGTTACTAGCTACTAACATAGGTTAAAAAGCTTTCAATCAATTTTTTAAATCATTAATTCTTTGATTGAAGTCAATAGGCATAGACAATCTAAACATGCACATTGATTAATCATCAACTTACAGGAGTAATTAAATCAATAAAGTAAATGTTAACCATTCTGGCCATTTATTATAAGAAGTTAGATTTTTTTATTGTCAAAAACTTGACATACTGTTTATGGGCAGTTTGAAGCAATGTTCTTGTTGTATTCTTCTGTTAGTTACAGAAATATCACATGAGAAACAAATTGACACAAATACATTCTGCCTTTTATTCTTCTTATTATATTCCTATCATTGAACGTTAAGACAAAATGTTCCTGTCTGTAAGAATTCCAGGAAACTCTTAGTCTTATTTTTCAAATGTAAATATAAAGGATTCTTAAACTAAAACCAATTCCACTTACATCAAGTGGATTTCTACTTATCGCAACCCTATATGACAGAGGGGAAGTGTTCCATAGGGTTTATGAGGCTGTAAGTCAGAAGCAGACTTCATCATCTTTCTCACATGGAGTGGCTGTTGGGTTCAAATGGCCACCTTTCCGTTAGCAGCTCAACACTTAATCCACTGCACCAAAAGAGATTCTAAAGGATCCGTATTGTTGTTAGTTTCCCAAGTTAGTTCCAACTCTACGCTACCTTATGTTTAACATAACAAACACTGCCTGCTACTATGCCCTCCTCATTGCTGCTATGTTTGAAGCCATTGTTGTAGCCACAGTGTCTATTCATCTCACGGAGGGTCTTCCTTTCTTTTGATGACCTCTACTTCACCATGTATGATATCTTTTTTTTCCAGAGACTGGTCCCTCCTAATAAAATGTTCAAAGTATATGAGGTAAAGTCATGCCATTTTTGCTTCAAAGGGACATTATGGCTGCATCTTTTCTTTGTTCTTCTGGCAGTCTATGGTGTATATTCAATATTCTTCACTAACACCGTAACTCAAATGCATCAATTCTTTGCTGTTCTTTCTTATTCTCTGTCCAGATTTCACAAGCAAATTATTCCACTGAAAATACCTTAACTTGGGTCAGGTGCACCTTAGTACACAAAGTAACATCTTTGTTGTTTAACACTTTAAAGAATTATTTTGCAACAGATTTGCCCAATGCAATACATTGTTTGATTTCTTGACTGTTGCTTAAATAGCATTAATTTTGGATCCATGTAAAATTGCATCCTTAAGAACTTTAATATTTTCTATGTCTGTCATGATGTTATCTGTTGGTCCAATTGTGAATATTTTTGTTTGTTTTTCATTGAAGTATAGTCTACACTGAAGACAATTTTCTGATCTTCATCAGTAAGTGTTCCAAGTCCTCTCTGCTTTCAACCAACAAGGTTGTGTCATCTGCATAATGCAGGCTGTTAATGAGCCTTTCTCTAACCCTGATACTTGGCTCATCTTCATAAGTCCAGCATCTCAGATTGCTTTCTCAACATACAGACTGAATAAGTATGGTGAAAGGACACAACTCTGAAACAAAAATGTCCTGATTTTTAGCCATATAGTATATCCCTTTATTCTGTTCTGACTGAATCTCGGTCTATGTATTGGTTCCAAATGAGCACAATTAAGTATTCCAGAAACCGTCTTCTTAGCAATGTCATCTGTAGTTGGTTTTGATTCACACAATTCAATATTATTGAACAGTCAGTAAAGCACAAGTAAACATCTTTCTGGTATTCTCTGCTTTCATTCAAGATCTATCTGAGGTCATCAGTAATATCCCTCATTCCATATCCTCTTATAAATCCAGCTTGAATTTCTGGCAGCTCCTTGTCTATGTGTTCCTGTAACCACTTTTCAATCATCTTCAGCAAAATTTTACTTGCATGCAATATTAATGGTATTGTTTGTTAACATTTGCATTCTGTTAGGGCAACTTTCTTTGGAATGTGCACAAATATGGATATCTTCCACTGAGTTTGCCAAGTAGCTTACTTGCAAATTTCTTGGCATAGACAACAATTGCTTCCAGGGCTGCATCAGTTTGTTGGCAATTTCAATGAGTATTCATTCAATTCCTGGAGCCTTGTTGTATGTCAATGCCTTCAGTACAACTTGGACTTCTTCCTTCAATACCATAAGTTCTTGATCATATCTTACCTCTTGAATTAGTTGAATATCAACCAATTATTTTTGTTACAATGATTATGTGCACTTCTCCCATCTTCTTGTGATGGTTCCTGCATCATTCAATATTGAATGAATTATTCATTCAATATTGAAAGGAAAGGCTTGAAGTTTTTAGTTTTTTTCAGCTTGAGAAATGTTGAATTGTTCTTCCATTTTGGTTTTCTAATTCTAGATCTCAGCACCTTTCATTATAATAATTTACTTTGCATTCTCAAGCTGCACTTTGAAATTTTCTGTTGAGATCTTACTTTTTCATTTCTTCATTATTTCTTCCATTTCCTTTTGCTCAGTGTTAAAGAACAAAGTGCAGAGACTCCTCTAATTTGTGCTTTCTTTTTTTTCCTTTATTTTTAATGATCTTTTGTTTTCTTCATGTACAAAGTTTTTTATGTCATTTCACAATTTGGTCTTTGGTCATCAAATCTCCTCTTGAGATGCTCACTAAATTCATGTGAGATATAATCATGATCATATTTTAGCTCTCATGGACTTGTTTTAATTTTCTATAGCTTCAAACTGAATTTGCATATGAACAACTGATAGTCTATTCCACAGTCAGGCCCAGGCCTACAGAACTGTTGGTTCTATGGGCTGATAACATTGAGATTCTATATTGTCATTTTCCACAGATGTAGTCAGTTTGATTTCTGTGTATTGAACTTCA
>NW_006408523.1:29443921-29496115 GCF_000296735.1 Chrysochloris asiatica | reverse complement strand
CCTACATATGATTTCTGAGGAGCGACTGGTGAACTTGAGCCGCTGACCATGCGGTTTCAAACTGACAGCATATTAGCCCAAAGCGCCACAGCAGGCCTCGGCCATTTGTGTATATGTTGTTGTTAAGTGCCGTTGTGTCGGTTCCAACCTATAGTGAACCTGTATAGCGTTTCTGAAGGAAGCTGGTGTGCTTGAAACGTCGACCTTGCAGTTCAAACGGCTTTGGAGTCTGGAGCATTAATCCACAGTGCTACCCCAGGACTCAATCTCCCTAAGCCTCTCTCCCTCTGTCCCTCTCCCTCTGTTCCTCTCACTCTTTATATATAGGTTTATGTTTTATTTTCCATTAGAAACTTTGCTGTTGTTATTGTTAAGTGCTGTTGAATTGATTTCGACTGAGAACCAACCCTGTATAGGTTTCTAAGGCATGGCTGGTGAGGCTTAACCTCTGGCCTTGCAATTCTAATTGACTTTGTGGTCCAGGGCTTATCCTACAATACCACAGCAGCACCTGAAATCTTGAACAAATAGTAGTTTTCCTAAATATTAAATAACTGAGTTATTAATATCAAAGAGGGAACACATCTGTAATCTTGGCAGTATGTTGTCGTTAAGTGACATAAAGTCTGTTCTGACTTATAATAACCCCGTATAGGGTTTCTGAGGAGTGCCTAGTGAGTTTGAACCCTAGACATCGTGATTCAAACTGACCTTGCAGTTCAAACTGAGCATGCAGTTGAGTGCTTATCATACAGTGCCACACCAGGACCCCAGAAATGACTATAGATTTAGTGAATAAAAGAAACATTATTCCTTCTTCTTCTTCTTTTTTTTGCTGTGACTTTGTACCTCATTTTCCTCTTATATAACCGTATGCAAATGATTTATGGTTGGAAAACCCTGCTTAAAAATTGTCTTACATACTTAGAAAGTTGAATTGCTATCCTTGGGCACTGAACTCTAAAAATATTTAGGATCATTTCAAGTAGATATAAAATTTATGCAATTAGCTCTAAATCTGCCTGAGGGGTGTTAGTTGAACACAAATGAGGTCAATGAATAAATCCTCATAGAATTTTAAGTAGCATAATCTTATACATTATTTTCAATTTTTTTTTTTTTTTTCAAAATCACTGATTGCATTTGGTATCTATTGCAGAATAATGAATTATTCAAAACTTGGCAGTTAGAAGCTCAAACATTTTTATTTCACAATTTCTGTGGGTCAGAAATTTGGGTACTGTTTACTTGGTCCTCTCAAAATTTCTCACAATGTTTAAGTTATCAGCTCTTAGTGTTGAGTCATCCGAACCTGTATCTGCTATTGCAATAGGAAGTAATAACCCCTGTTCTTTATTGGTACACTCTGTCCTCTTGTTTCTGAAACCCTGGAAGGGTGCAGTCATATGAATGGATGATTTCTGGCCAAAAGATGAAAAGAGAAGTCATATAGGGAACTAAAAGAGAAAGGAGATGTGGAAGACAATCCCATAGTTCATAAATTTCTATGTACAACTCATATTGGTGCTTGAATAGTTTTGATCAAAATGAATATATTTAAGAGGTTCCAAATTGTTAGTTTTGGAGAGAACCAAATTATCCTTCAACAGCTTTGAAAAATATTGTCATTTTTTTCAAGAGCAAGTTTCAGAGACTCTTCTACTATGACCACAGAAGGCAAAATAAAACATGGAACTCCAGATAAATTGTACAAAACAAACATGTTAACATTCTAGATGGGATTTTAAGAAAGTCTTATAATATTTTAAATGTCCAGAATATAATGCAGAATTCAAAGGACACACAGAGAATCACAAAAAAAAAATCTCAATTTACAATATAAACACAATCAACAAGTGTGCATGATAAGATAAAGGTGTTGGATTTGTCTGTCAGAAACCTTAAAGCAACTATTACAAAGCTGCTCAAATAATAAGTTTGAAAATTAGAATCAAGTGGAAAAATAGGAAGTCTCAGTAATTGAAAGAATATATTAAAAATGGAATTTTATAACTGGAAACATATTTAAAAAGTGAAATAAAAACTCATTGGATTACTATTTTGGGCAGTGTTCAGGATCTTAAAAGTTCATAAGCAGCCAGCCTCATTCTCCAGTATGGTGGATGGCAGGTTTGAGCTGTGGACCGTGTACTTAGCAGCCAAACGCTTAACCAACAATGTCACTTAGGCACCAAAGAGAGCAATATGTGGAATTCTTAATTTTCATATCAATTTAGTTAAAATAAATATAAGGTTTGCAAGAATTTACTGAAAATTACTGATGTTGCACTGTACAATAAGCAATGAATTTCTAACAACAAGGTCTGCTGTTCAAATCTATGTGACTATGAGTTGGAATTGACTCCATGACAGTTAAAAACAACAACAGTGAAAATTAAATGCAGCAAGTGATACAAGTATGACCAGAATAGACAGAGGGCCTTAACACGATTTGATTTCTGTTTTAACTCCCAGATTATAGGAGGTTAGGGATAGGTAGCAAGAGTAGAAGGCTATTACTTAATATTACAAATTTTTCCACTATAGTTTTGTTAGTTAATTAGCTAGTTATTTGTTTTAACCTGCCAGGACTACAAGCAGAATTTGGCATGGTCTCTTGAGACTTGGGTGTTGTCAGGTCAGTTCTGACTCACAGTGACACTGTGCAGGTTTTTCAAGGCATTAAATCGTCATTGTTGTTAAGAGACCTTGAGTTAGTTCCAACTTATAGTGACCCTGTATAGGATTTCTGAGGAGTGGCTGGTGAGAGCAGAAAGTCTGTCCTTTCTCTGGTGAAGCAACTTATATCTTCAAATTATTGTAATTATATTATAATAATTAGTTAAAGAATCTTTGGCCCCAGTATAGGCTTGTGCATACCACTTTGATTCTATGGGCTACATAGATAACCACAGTAGATGATTATAGGGGTTATGTCTTTAAAATGATTCTGTAGCTGTTGTTACATTAAAACTTTAAATAACCTTTCAGATTTTGATTAGTAATATGTAGCATTACCAACCATGAGATAATGTATCTTTTATTTCTTTTTTCGAATCAGTTCATATTCACTTTGAACAAACTTAGCTCATTCGTTATTCTTTCCTTTCTGTTAAAGATAACCATCTCAGCATTACCTAATTCACCATCATTGTGTCCATTGTTACTTGTGTTTTTTTTTAATTTTTTTTATCTGTTTGCCTTTCAGGCATATTCTGCTTAGCTTTATTGTTACCCCTGCCAACATTTTCAGGTTTACTATCCACCATTCTATCTGATTCATCATTCAGCTTGCTCCTGTATTATCAGGGACACATTATTAATTTTATTATTCTGTTTCTCCTGGCTGACATATTTAACTTGATCAGATAAATTTCCCTTTCTTCCATTCCAGATGAAGTCTCACTAGTCTCTCTGCTCATATAATGATTTTTTCCCCCCCTAGATCCTTTCATTCATTAGGTTGTACATAGTTAGCTGGGGAGTGGCAATTTGAAATCTCATGTAAACATAAGAATAAAATCTTGAATATTTTCGCCAAGTAATTAAGTATTCATTTAATGTTGAAGTTTAATGCATCACCATTTCATTTTCAAATTTCTTAAAAGATATGGTATTTGATTTACTTTATGAATTTGTTTAAATAGATTATTCTTTCTGGACAGTGTTTCTGTTATTAATAAGGTTGTCATGAGTAGGAACTGATTCAAAGGCACCAAAAAGTGACAACAACAAGCTTATGTATATATTAGATGCTTAATAATTTAACATATAGTGTCAAAATGGGGGAAATATTTTAGTCACTTATTTCTAAATTAGGGATCTTTGTTATTGTTGTTATTAAGTGTAGGAGAGTTGGTTCCAACTCATAGCTGCTCTGTATAGGGTTCCCAAGGATTGACTGGTGGATTTTAACTGCTGACCTTGCTAATAATAATCTAGTTCCTGTCTTACAATGCCACACCAGGACTCTATATTTGTTATAGA
The DNA here is from genome assembly GCF_000296735.1 of Chrysochloris asiatica. Taxonomy (NCBI): domain Eukaryota; kingdom Metazoa; phylum Chordata; class Mammalia; order Afrosoricida; family Chrysochloridae; genus Chrysochloris; species Chrysochloris asiatica. The sequence continues at coordinate 29,492,128 of NW_006408523.1, read as the reverse complement.
AATATGTAAATGCTACAGATTAAAAACGCTTAGATTTATTAATTCTTTAAATATGTCTTGAATAATTTCTATTTCCATGCATTGCATTCACCATAACCCACAGAACTCAAACTCTCTTTCATTGAATTGATTCCAGCTCTTAATGACCCAAAAGGGCAGAGTAAAACTGTCTCTGTAGGATTTCTAAATCTGTAAATCTTTCCCAGAGGAAGGAATTGTGTTTCTCCCATGGAGCAACTGGTAGATTTGAACCACAAACCGTGTGAGAAGCAGCACTGTGTTTAACCACTTGGGCCCTTTGCAGTAAGCATTATTGTTGTTTTTGTTGTTAAGTACCATCTAGTCAGTTCCAATTTATAATGACCCTGTATAGGGTTTCCAAGTCATGACTGAGGTATGACTGGTGGGTTTGAACCACTGACTTTATGGCTAACACTCCAGTGCTTTACCCTACAGTGTCTTATAAGGTACTTAATATGAACTAAATAGACTTAAATACGAACAAGATAGTCTTATCCCTCCACAATCTAAAGTGCAACGAGAAGATAGTCCAGGTTAACACAGTGCAGTGATAATCTAGGCTTCTTAGTGAAGACAGTAAAGAGTTTACGTTGGAGTCATTGATATTTTTGTACTTCTGAGACATGCATGGAGAAAGACTGCAGATTTACTTACTTAAGATCTAAATGGAGGTCTGAACCAGAACAAAAGACCTGGAATTTAATATCTTTGCCATGAAAGCTATGTTTAGGATAGACAATGGAATCATTTGAGTGGGCTGCTTAATTTAAGATAAGGGTTGAACCCTGGAAACACCAGATTGCACCTTTATTTTAACATGATTTTGAATTTAGGCAAACTGATGGACAGAGTAAAATGTAAACCAAGAATTTAAGAAGATCTGGTAGCGTAGTGGTTACGAATCAGCCTGCTAATCTCATGGTCAGCAGTTCGAAAGTACCAGCTGTTCCTCGGAGAAAGATGAGGCATTCTGCTCCCGTAAAGATTTACAGCCTCGGAAACCCTGTACAGGGTCGCTATGAGTCGGAACCGACTCCACGGTACTTAACAACATCATTGCTAAGATGCTCCATGGAGGAAGCTAAAGAGGTTTTTAAAGTACCTTTTTAAGGAGCTCTGGTAGCGTAGTGTTTACGAATCGGGCTGCGAACCTTAAGGCCAGCAGTTCGAAACTACCAGCTGTTCCGCGGGAGAAAGATGAGGCGTGAGGCGTTCTACCGCTCCCGTAAAGATTTACAGCCTCGGAAACCCTGTACAGGGTCGCTATGGGTCAGAAACGACTCGACGGCACTTAACAACAACAACAACAACCATAGCGTAGTGGTTACGATTTGGGCTGGTTACGAATTGGGCTGCGAACCTTAAGATCAGCGGTTCGAAACTACCAGCCGCTCTGTGGGAGAAAGATAAGGTTTTCTACTCCCGTAAAGGTTTTCACCCTCGGAAACCCTGTACAGAGTCGCTATGGGTCGGAACCGACTCGACGGCACTTAACAACAAAGACAGTATTTTAATCTGGTTTTACAAAAGAGTAGCACGTAATTTTACTTCTATTTTTATTCATTGATTCTAGAAGTATACGCTAATTAGAATAAGAAAATGAGTATATGAATTGCTTAAACATGATGTTGCTTCATTTGTTGTCAGCTGCCATCAAGTAGGTCCTCACCTCTCCCTGACTTACTGTGACCCCCAAGTGCTACAGCACGGACCTGGCCCATAGCAGTTTCTTGCCTTTAATCTTTATGAAAGCTGCTTTCCAGGTCCGCCACACACATACACAGTGGCAGCCCTGAATAGTTTCAAACTGCCAACATTTCAGTTAGCAACATTCACAAACTTCTGCCAACCTGGGATCCTTATTGATTCATTAAAAAAATAATAACAATACTGATAGTTCCAATGAATATAACTGTGTCCAATTTTACTTCTTTGGAAGAAAATAACTTAATCAAGGCTGAGCTAGATACTTCTATTTAGTGTATATATATACACATTTAATCTCTGATAATTTCATACTCTCTTGAACATTTCAGCTGAAAAAAATAAATTGATTGCTATGAATTACTGAGAGATACATACCACTTTGCCATTCTTTTCACATTTCATGGTGAGAATCAAAACGAGTTTTAATACTGTTGGTGGTGTGGTATGAAGTGCCATCAAATGATTCCGACCCATAGCGACCCTGTGTAGGGTTTCCAAGGAGCATCTGGTGAGCTTGAACTACCAACCTTGCAGTTCAAACAACTTTGCAGTCTAACACATTAGCCCACAGCGCCACACCAGGACTCCTTTAATAATATCAGGTCCCTGTATATGTGTGTCTGTGTGTGCAGGTTATTATATGAGTTTTAGTGCGCATAATGATTCCATTGTATGTGTCCTACTCATACAATCTTCCCCTAACTGCTTTGCAGTAGGTTGTATGGTATAGGCTTACATGTTGCAATGATTCTGGAAGCTATGTCACTAATATTTAAAATATCAGCAGTTATACTTATTATGAACAGCTTTTAGTGGAACTTCCACACAAAGAGGAACTGGAAAGACAGGTCTGGCAACCTAGTTCTAAAAATTAGGCGATGTGAACATTACAGAATATTGTCTGAAGCAGTACAGGAAAATGAATCCCTTATGTTGGAAGGCATTCAAAATACACAGTGACTACAACAGTGGATTCAAACACACCAACAATCAACAAAACAACACAGGGCCAGGCAGCATCTCCTTCTGTTGTATCTGGAGTCACCAGAAGTTACGGCCAACTCAGCAGTAGTTAATAACAACTCAGAGCAACAATTCACAAACTATACCCATTCTTAGAGAAATGTATGTTACTGTTAAGTGATCCCAACTCCTAGTGGCCCTAAATAGTGTTTCCAAGGAGCAGATGGTGTGTTTGAGCTACCTACCCATGGTTCATAGTCCAGTGCTAATCTTAAGTACCATATTACTAGGACCCTGTGTATCTACTGTGCTTTATCATTTGTATATAATCAAAAGTTTTCTTATGAAGTGACTACATAAGCTATTGCACATTCAATAGTAATTCTTACTCAAAAGTAAAGTCCCATCCTATAAATGTAAGAATTCACATCTATTGACTTTCAGAAAGAAACAGGTGAGTGGATAATTAATTTTCTCTAGTATTGTACAATGAAAAAGCACTGTGAGGAGTTATTGAAATACAGTGTCAAACTTGTTCAATATGTCAGACTAGGCATAATCCTTTGCCTCCTATGCTCTCCTATACATTCATATGCTGTTGTTATTGTTGTTAAGTGTCATTGAATTGGTTCCAAGTCATAGAGACCCTATTTAGAGTTTCCAAGGACCAGCTGGTGAGTTTGTACTGCCAACCTTATAATTCAAACCTACTTGTGGTTCTGAGCTTATCCTATAGCATGACACTATGACTTCACACATTCCTATAGAGAATGCACTAAACATATGATAAAGAAGGTCATCAAAAAATAATTCAGATATATCACTTCATTTCAGAAGGATGAGAGGGAAAGAAAGAGAGAGAGAGAGATAACAACATTAAATTAAGCAAATAGAAACAACAATGAAACCAGAAAAAAGAAATATGGTTCAATGGTACCAATTAAAAGGAACAAGAAGTTTGCTTAAGAGGACCCTTTAGAGATTTCTGAGTTTAGCGAACCAGGAGAGGGCATTTAATGGAATTCTTGTTAAAAGTAGGGAAGTCAACTGAGAGTCTGTATTATATAAACCTACTCTAATCTGAAATGAATCCTGGTGGTAACCATGTTTAAAACACTGAGCTGCTAACCCATAGATACATGATTGGATTCCACCAGCTGCTGTATGGGAGAAAGATGTAACAGTCTGCATTATAAAGGTTTCAACCTAAAAAATCATATGGAATAGTTCTTCTTTGTCATATAGGTTTACAAAGTGCCAAAATTGCCTTGAAGACAATGGACTAATGCTAATCCATGTTCCTGTGTTCTACCACCATGAACATACAGAAAATGGTCTTCATTATCAATTTAGTGTTAAACTGAATACCTATAAATAAGATCTGCATAGTCTAGCATTTATGGTGTTAGTAGATGTTTTGAGCATGTATTTGCCCTTATATCTGTAATATCTAGAAATAAGAAAAGTTATGAAAATCCTGAGAGCAGGAGAGAGTTCCATATTTGAATTCCCTCCTTAGAGGCAGGTTAGGATCTTGTCATGTGCATCATGTTCAGCCACCACCAGTCTATCAGTGGAGGTTTACTTGTTGCTTTCATACTGAACAGGTTTCAAGGGTTGTTCCAGACCATGGCAGATTAGAAAGAAACTTTGGCAATGTACTTAACAAATATCAACCAATGAAAACTCAATGTATCACAATGACAGTTGCATAATTTGCTTCATTTTTGTGCATAGCATCACCAGTTTCAGGGTGAGGGTAGCTGACAACACAAACATCCTCAGTTTTTCTGTGTCTTAGCTATTGTTTCTTCTGTGTAAACTTCAATTTCAGCCTGCCTTCCCTGGATGCAGCAGCAATTCTTCATGTCACACATACAAAATATACTATCTAGACAAGCTGGTATCTCTCCTTGTAGCTTCAGCAGAACTGGAAGAACTGGTCCTAGCAAGGGCCAGCTATTATGAGCATGCAACCAGTGCAGTGGCACATTTCAGGGAGAGTCATGAGACTCAGTATAAATCAGCCTGAATCCTAGTGCCAGGCTGGTCCCTACAATTTGTTCTACTCATCACATGGTGAAAGTGAGACTTTTGCCCAACCTTGGTCCATGTTTTGGAGCAGAGTTTGCAAAACGTTGAAGTTTACCCCTCTGGAGTTGGTTGCAGCTGTGGGCAATGCAGAGGGAAGAATGAACTCAACATCCAAGGAATGAGCACATCTGCCCAACAGCTGTTTGCATGGGCAGAGTCTCAGAGACAAATCCAGCTCTTATTCCTCCCTAACCTAGCAACAGTGAGGGTTTGTATTACTCTGTGAGTATCCTGAGAAACTCCTATGAAGAGAACCATAATATTAAAAGCAAAAACAAACAAAACCAAAGCAAATAACAATTTTAAAAAAATCACATTCAATGACAAATCCAAAGAGAGCAAGAGAGAAAGACCTGGGGGAGTTGGGGGGCTGGAGAAAGGAACATTTTATATTTAAGTACCTTTAATGCCCTTTGGAAGGAACTTTGGTAGCATGGTGGTTATGAATCAGGCTGGTAGCCTCAAAGTCAGCAGTTCGAAACTACTAGCCATTCTGCAGGGGGAAGATGAAGCTTTATGCTCCAGCAAAGATTTACAGCTTTGGGAACCCTATTTAGAGTCGTTATGAGTCAGAACAAGCTCCATGTTATACCACCACCACCACCATCATCACTACTACTTCCTTGGGAGCTGTGTTAGCATAGTGGATTATGAATTGGGCTACTCACGGAAAGATCAGCAGTTTGAATCTACCAGTTACCTGGGAGAAAGGTGAAGCTTTCTGTTAGAGTAAAGATTTACAGCCTTGGAAACCCTCCACAGAGTCCCTATGAGTTAAAACCAATTTGATAGCATACAACCACTACCACTACCAGTTGGTACATTGGTTTGGCTGGTTCTGCCTCTATTTTAAAGAAAGGGTCTCATGTTTTCATTTTTCACTGAGTCCTACAAATAATGTAGATAGTCCTGGCCCCAGCATATAGCTCCTCAATATAAATCAGCCTCAATTGTACCGTATCAGAAAAAGTACATCAAATGGGCTGGGAAGGAGAATCATATGTACCATTTGAAGCAGTAAATAAAAATGGGAGTAAGATAAGTTTCCTTGAAGTGCATGACTGCGTTTAAAGCCTTCAATATGGATTGCATCTCAATGTAAAGAAAACAAAAATCCTCACCACTGGACTAATAAACAACATTCTTATCAATGGAGAAAAGACTGAAGTTGTCAAGAACTTGATTCTTCTTGGATCAACTATCAACACTCATGGAAGAAGCAGTCAAGAAATCAGATGACGTATTGCATTAGGCAAAATTGTTGCACTAGAATTTTTTAAAGTGTTGAAGAGCAAAGGTGTCAGCTTGAGGACTAAGGTGTTCCTGACCTAAGCCATGGTATTTTCAATAACCTCATATGCATGCAAAAGTGGGACAGTGAATAAGGAGCACCGTAGAAGAATTGATGCTTTTGAGTTATGGTGTTGGAGGAGAATATTGAAAGTGCCATGAGCTGCCAAAAGAACCAACAGATCTCTGTTGAAAGAAGTGCAACCAGAGTGTTCCTTGGAAGCCAGGATGGCCAAACTTCGTCTCTCATACTTCAGACGTATTGTCCGTAGTGACCAGTCTCTGGAGCAGGATATCATGTTTGGTAAGGTGAAGAGTCAGAGAAAAATGAGAAGACACCTAGCAAGATGGATTGGTGAAGTGGCAGCATCAATAGGCTCAAGCATGGCAGCAATTGTGAAGTTGGGCCAGGACTGCGCAGTGTTTTGTTCTGTTGTACATAGGGTCGCTATGAGTTGGTACAAATTCTATGGCACCTAACAACAACAACAACAACAAGCCAATATCAAATTCCAAGTTTATAATAAAGATTTCAGTGTCCTGGAAATATCTTCAACAATCTTTGTAATAAAATATGATAAACAGAATAGGGAATAGGGAAAATATATATGATTCAGTTGTGAGAGAAATAACAGAAGACATTTACAAGAACTGCTAGATAATATTAAAGAGTTCATTTTGAGTTGAGCAGAATAAGTGAAAAAAATGCTCATATATTTAGACATGTTTAGAATACTTTGGAACTCAAAAGATAAAAAGTGTTTAATTAAAGCTGGGAGAGAGAAATGAGGAACACAAGCAAACAGTTTTCAATAATGAGGATCCAACTAGTAATGAACTTCCCATAGATAGGAGTGGACTTTAGAGAAATTAGAGTCTTGTTACTAGATTTTAGGGGGAAACGGTATTTCTGACCACCTTCTATTATTGTGGTCTTAGACAACTCATCAGCTGACCCTAAGATCAGAAGAAATATTTTCATGCTTAAAGGACAAAAAATAATTTTAAAAAAAGGTTCAGTTTCCATGAACCTGTTCACACTTCAGAAAAATGAAAGGGGAAAAACAACAACAACAATAAAGAAGGCATGTGGTCACAGAGATATTGAGTCCAAATCCAAAGAGTTGGATAAATTATTACACTAATAGCTCATTGAAATCATGTACAAGGACTCTATAATTAAGAGTCCTAGGAAATAAGAGATCTGTAATAGAACATGCAGTATCCTTGAAAGCTGAGAAAAAGATGGTAATGAAAAGATACTACCAAAAGTTACGGAAAAAATAACTATGTATAAAAATCATAGTCCAAATAGGAAGTAAAATAAACGATGGGGTGCTAGGATTTAAGAAAAAGTGAGTGGGTACAATAAAAATAAAACATTTGTCCTTGGATGCTAGGAAAATTCCTATTTAAGTCAAGGAGTGATAATTGCTGCATACAAAAGTAAATATAATATTCAAATTACTTGGCACATCATTAAGCATAATTTTCTAGAGACAATAATGGAAAAATTATATTGTTTCATAAGTATTTAATCAATCTAGGGCCATAAAATAGAAAAACATGTTGATTGCAGAAGATAAACTAACTTCAAATAACCTTGGCCAGGGTAAAGTAAAGCTTTGCTGACTTAGAGTGGGAGGAAAGATTACACCCAGGACTTGCATGAGACTCTTGTAAGCAGTTGATTAAGATACAAAGTAATATTTCAGGTTCTGATTTCAAAGTTTAAACCATAGCCAAGGAGAAAATGTATGCAATTATAGATAGATAGATAGATAGATAGATAGATAGATAGATAGATAGATAGACAGACAGATAGATGATAGATATAGATATAAACATAGACATAGACATAGATATAGATATAGAAATAGATCAGACAGTGGTAGAAGCAATGGGCTCAAAAGTAGCAACAACTGTGAGGATGGTGCAGGAACAGTTACCGTTTCCTCCTGTTGTGCTAGGGTCGCTATGAAATGGAATGACTTGACGGCACCTAACAATAACAATAACATAAAACGGATCTTTAGTGTCTAGAAACCAGCACAAATTCTTACATTTGAAGACATTTTTAACAATAAATTAATAAATATTTAAAAAATAAAATAATGGAGATGGATGTTAAGTATTTGGATTTGGAGTGGGAAAATAGGTTTTTGCAGAGACATTATGTGTTCACCAAACATGTCATTTCATCCTGGAGAGGTACGAATATTGGTTTTTAATCCTCATATCTCTATTAGGTGCTATATAAATAGTTTGGGCCACCCAAATAGGAGCTCTGGTAGCGTAGTGGTTACGAATCAGATTGTGAACCACAAGGTCAGAAGTTCGAAACAACCAGCTGTTCTGAGGGAGAAAGATGAGGCTTTCTGCTCCCATAAAGATTTGTAGCCTCAGAAACCCTGTACAGGGTCGCTATGAGTCAGAACCGACTCCATGGCACATAACCACCACCACAAAATAGAAGTAGAAGCTAATTAGACCTCTGGCCTATGACCAGCTAAACAGTTAATCTTACTCTATCATCTCAAATCTGTGTTAAGCTTCACTTAGAAGAGAATCATACACCACAGCAGTTCAACTGGGAACAGCCACATCCATTTTTGAGTGAGTAGGAAATGAAACATTTTGTGTTAAGATGCAGAAATATGAAGATTGTATTTTAGAAAAGCTAGAAATAATTGCACTGATTAATTCAGAAGGAAAGAAGACTGTGTATGATAGACTCTTCTAAGTGCAAATAATATGCTGTTATGTATGTATATCATTCTGATGACAATTGTTTTTAAAATGTTAACAAAAGCAAAAGTAAAAAGTCTTTGCAATTGTTATGCATTACCAAAATGGATATTTCTCAAGACCATTATAGGCATCATGCAGGTTTCAGAATTGCACTACATAGGAAGCTTATGATTTAAAATGCATGTAAAATTGTATAGCTCCTATTTAAAAAGAATTAAGATACGTACATACAGTTGTGTATGCTTAATCTTAACTAACATGCCCTACAAGAATTAAGTAAATGTTATACAAGTGAGTATTTCATACACACAAAAACACACAAAGACAAGGTCAATTGTTTATTTTTTAAAAAATTCTATAAATTGAAGGTTCAAAAAAGTATGATTCAATTAATCAGACTGTACAAATGAAGAAAATATGAAAACATATGTGTTCTCATTGAGGAACACACAAAGATTGTTGGTTATTATGTAAACTCAAGGATTATAAGAATGATGAAAACTCTTTTGTTAATGCAAAAGAGTATGAAATATATGTATCTGGAGTATATATTCACAAACCAGAAGGTGATTACTAATTATTCTTCAGTGCACTCTTGCGTATTAGCAAGCCTGCTTTCATATTCATGAACCATTTTCCTTTGAATTGCATTCATCCTACACAATATTCGTAAAGAATAACTTGGCACATTATCTTTAGAAAGATTCACAGCCTGGGAATTATACTACCAGAATATCCCTTTAAGAAGATATAAAAGGTGTTAACGCCAGAATCACAGTGAAAAAATGGGATGTTAACTGGTGTAACATTGAGGAGATTACGATCAATGAAATGAAATGAAGTATATGATGTGTTGAACATAAAACTGATGATCTCTGTAAACATTTACTCAATTCACAATAAAACTTAAAAAGAAAAGGAAAATACATTAGCCCGTAATATTATAAATCATGGTATGGCACTGTCGGTTAATGGGCTGGATTGTAACTTCGTGTTGAACGGCAAGTTCGATGGTTCAAGCTTACCAGTTGCTCCTTGGAAATCCTACACAGGGTCATGATGGGTTGGAATCAACTCAATGGCACTTAACAATAACAGTAACAAATTATAAAATTTGAATCTATCAAAATGTGATAGCTTTGGGGTATTGTGTTTGTGTATCAATATTATTCTCATCTCATAAAATAATTTGGAAAAAACAAAAATGTGTTTAAATCTGACTATGTTGCATAAAAAAACGCTAACACAAATCTTAGTGATTTAAAACAATAATCATTTTATTTAGCACATGAACCTGGGTTCAATGGCAAGATTCTTCTCATCCTGCTTTGTTGATCTCAGCTGGTCTCTCTTGCCTGTTTATGGGTCACGTGGCTGTTTGATGCTCTAGGAGAGCCTAACTAATATGTCTGGAAGTTAGCAGTGTGATACGACAGTAAGCTAAGCTGGGCCCATTTATTTTTGTTTATTATTTTCCTGAATTGTTCAGTAGGCTAACTTTGTAGGATAAGCACTGAACTGTGAACCACAAGGCTGGTGGTTTGAATCCACCAGCCAATCTGTGAGAGAAAGATGAGGCTTTCTGAACCTGCAAAGATTTACAGCCTTGGAAACCCTATTGTTGGAACCAACTCAATAGCACTTAATAACAACATACTTGCATTAACCTTATAATGTCCCATATCCAGAAAAAGTCACATCTCTAGCCTAGAATCAAAGGGTGAAGGAACAGACTTTACCTATTATTGGGAACATCTGCAACAACTTGTTTTAATGGCATGAATGTAGTCAGGAAAGAATCTGCAGCCATGTTACAACCTAACAAATTTAACATCCTTGAAAAGACTAAATCCCAGAAAAGAAGTGTACATACACCATGAGTGTTGTTAACAGATTTGGGAAAAGAAAAACACATTATACTATGTCATATTTATGATATGATATATGAGCATGCTTCAAAAAGTTATTGAAAAATTTCATTATCTTTTCATTCCATTTTCAATGAGCCCTTTGAAGCACCCTCATATATTTTTATTATATATGAGCAACCCTGTACGGGCTTTCCAAGGCTGTAAATCTTTATGGGAGCAGAAATCCTCATCTTTATCCTGTGGAACAGCTGGTAGTTTTGAACTGCTGTCCTTGTGGTTTGCAGCCTGATTCATAACCACTATGCTACCAGAGCTATATATATATATAGTATTTTACATATGCACAAATGGACACAAATGATCCAGATATATTTTTTAAAAGCATAAATTGGCAACATTATAGAACTTACTAATTTTGATTGCCTCTATGGACCTTTGCTCATCATCCAGAAATCACGTCACTCTAGAATGCTACTGGACAAGAATTCCTCATTAAAAGGATACATTTTTATTGACTCAAGAAGCATTTATTTAGAGTGTATCATGTGAAAACACTACTCAAGACACTCAATATGCAAAGATGATGGAAGTAGACAAGTCTGTAAGCACAGCAAGCTTTTACTTTACTACGGGAAAGAGAAAAAAAAATCATTGTAGACAAATGACTATCAAGAATGTTTTTAGATATTCTCAGGAATGCTCTGTTAAGTGTCATCACAAAAATCTAGAATGTCATTTTTTTCTAAACAATAAATATTTAGACATTCATTTCTAGATATTTGATTTCAAGAATTTCCCTGCATTATCTATCTACCTCTTTTTGCTATTTATCTTCAAAAGTCAAATGCAACTCTCTGTACTATAAGCCTACAATGCTTCATCAGTAAGAATTTTCTAAAGCTGTATAGATTTGTATAGCAATAATTAGGGATGCATTACTTTCTACTATTATACAATGACGTCCATATTTTGATAATATTGATATTTCAAAATGAAGTAAACTAAGATTCTCATAGTCCTAAATATCTCAGAGTATTTATGCTTAAATGTTCTAGTTTCTCCATGTTGGTTGAAATGTGTAGTAACATTGAAGGGACAGCTATAAGGTAGAGATTTTTAAACAAAGGAATTTACTGATATTATCATCATTACATAATTGTGGCATAATTGATATAGATTGCTGTATTTTTGTTCTTAGATGTCTTTGAGTTGGTTCAGATTCATAGTTACTCCTGTATAATACAATGAAATTTCCAAGTCCAGCCCATGGTCACAATCATTGTTGTGTTTGAAACTATTGGTGCAGCCACTGTGTCCATTCATCTTGTTTAGGGTCTTCCTCTTTTTTGTTGGTCCTCTACTTTATCAAGTATGATGTCCGTCTCCAGGAACAGTTTCCTCCTGACAACATGTCCAGTATATATGAGAAGAAATCTTACCATTCTCACTAGAAAATAACCTCTGACTGTACGTCTGCATAACAGAATTGGCTTAGTTTTAGCAGAGGATATTTTTCAATGACAAAAACAATAAATAAAACAAATATATCAATTTTTTTTATTAATGTGAAACAAAGAAAAGGAAACTAAAATTTTTATACATAAGTCAAATATCCTCAACACTAAATAAAAATGATAGGGTTCTTACAGATAAGAGATTGAGTGCTAACCACAAAGATCACCAGTGATCTACTCTTGTACTATTGAAACCTGGGGAATTCTTATAGGCAACTCTATTTTTCATACAGGATTTTTGTAAATTAACATGGATTTGACAGCACACAACATAACAAATAAACAGTCAATAAAGGAGTTGTGGTGGTGGTGTTTGTTTGCATGTGGGTCATTTCTGACTCAAAACAACCCAGTTAGGTTTATTATACCGAGAATAATAAATTGAAGAGGAATGACATTACATTAACCATCAAAAACAACATTTCAAGATCTGTCCTGAAGTATAATGCTGTCTGAGAAAGAATACTATCAGTACACTTACAAGGAAGACCATTTAATACAACCATTATTCAAATTTACATACCAACCATTAAAGTCAATTATAATGAAATTGAAGAATTCTACCAGCTTCTTCAATCTGAAATTGATCAAATATTCAATCAAGATGTAGTGATGATTACTGGTGATTGGAATGCAAAGGTTGGAAACAAAGAGTTGTAAAATACCATCATGATTATAGAAATGATTCTGGAAATCAAATGTTAGAAGTTTATAAAACCAATGACTTCTTCATTGCAAATACCCTTTTTTTTTAATAGCGTCAGTGTGACTATACACATATACATTAGCAAATGGAATACAAAGAAATCAGATTGACTACCTCTGTGAAAAGAGACAATGGAAAAATTGCATATGAACAGCCAAAACAAGGCTAGGAGTAAAATATGGAACAGACCATCACTCGCTCATATGCAAGTTCTGGCTGAAGCAGAAGAAAAGTAAAACAGGTAAATAAGAGCAAAAATATAACCTTGGACATACCCCATGTGAATTTAGAGACCATCTCGAGAACAGATTAGATTAATTAAACACTAACAATTGAAGTCTAGAAGAGTTGTGGAATGACATCAAGATCATACGTGAAGAAAGCAAAAGGTTATTAAAAATAGAAGAAAGAATGAATAGGCAAAAATGGCACTCACTCATCTATGACAAGAAATCTGGAAGACAGCTATCTGGCCAACTTATTGGAAAAGATCCATATTTGTGCTAATTCCAAAGTGAGGTTACTCAACGTACTGTTGAAATCATAAGACAATATCATTAATATTGCATGCAAGTATATTTTGCTAAAGATAATTAATAAATGGCTGCAACAGTACATTTAAAGGGAACTTCCAGAGATTCAAGCCAGTTCAGATGAGGATGTAGAATGAGAGATATCATTGCTGACTTCAGATGTATCTTGGCTGAAAGCAGAGAATACCAGAAAGTTATTTAATTGTGCTTTATTGACTATGTGAAGGCTTTTGATTATGAGGATCATGACAACCTATGGAGAACATTGCAGAGAATGAATATTCCGGAGCACTTAATTGTGCTTATGAGGAACCTGTACATAGACAAAGAGGCAGTTATTCCAACAGTACAAGGGAACACTGAATGGTTTAAAATCAGGAAAGGTGGGCACCAAGGTTGTGTTTTTGCTTGATACTTTTTCAATGCTTATGCTGAGCAAATAATTTGAGAACCTGTATTATGTGAATAAGAACATGACAATCTGGATTGGAGGAAGATTTATTAACAGTCTGTAATATGCAGATGATACAATCATGCTTGCTGAAAGTGAAGAACACTGAAAATACTTACTGATGAAGATCAAAAGCCTTTGGCATGAATTGCACTTCAAAGTAAAGAAACCAAACAGCCTCATCACTGGTCCAGTATAAAATAAAAATAAATGGAAAAAAGATTGAAGCTATCAATGAGTTCATTTTGCTCAGATCAAGCATCAACACTCATGGAAGCAGCAGTCAAGAAATTAAAAGCTGTATTACAATCAGCAAATCTGCTGCACTAGACCTCTTTAAAGTGTTCAAGAGCCACAGTATCTGTTTGAGAACTAAGGTGCACCTGACCCAAGACATGCTATTTTGAGTAAACTCAGATGCATGTGAAAGTTGGTCAATGAATATAGACCATAGAAAAATTGCTGCATTTGAGTTATGGTGTTGGAGTTGAATAATAAAACTACCATTGACTACCAAAAGAACAAATAAATCTGTGCTGGAAGAAGTACAGCCAGAAGGGCCATATTTTGTCTCTCCTACTTTGAACACATTATCAGAAGGGGCACATTTCTGTAGAAGGACATCATGCTTGGTAAAGTGGATGGTCAGGGCAAAAAGAGGAAGGCACCTAAGGAGATGGATTGGTACAGTGACAGAGTTTTCTTCTGTTGTGCATAAGGTTTCTATGCATAATTACTGACCTGAGGGTACCTAACTGAAATAGTATTTCTTTTCAATGCTCTTGGAGGCTGGCAATCTTCCCAGAACCCCCAAATTTCCATAAACTTCTGAGCTGACTTCTCCCTTAAATTTAACTGGTCTAACAGGAGTCCTCAAGCTCACAAGCTGCTCCTCGGAAACCCCATACAGGGTTGCTATGGGTCAGAACCAACTCGACGGCACTTAACAACAACAACAACAACAGGAGTCCTAAGGAGCTCTGGTAGCGTAGTGGTTACAAATCAGACTGCTAATCTCATGGTCAGCAGTTGAAAGTACCAGCTGTTCCACGGGAGAAAGATGTGGCTTTCTACTCCCATAAAGATTTACAGCCTCAGAAACCTTATGCAGGGTCACTATGAGTAGGAACTGGCTACAAGGCATATAACAATAACAACAGGAGTCCTGGTATGGTGCTGTGGGTTATTGCACTGAGCTGCAAGGTCAGCTTGAACCATAAGGTTGAAGATTCAAGCTCATCAGAAACTTCTCTGAAACCCTATACAGGGTCACTGTGGGTCAGAACCAACTCAAAGGTGCTTAAAAATGACAATTGCCCTTTTATTTGGAAGGCACCCTACAATTCTATTACTGGGAGACCTGTCCTGCAGTCAACCACTAATCTGAGTCAAGTACGACTATGCTGTGCTTGGGACAAGACTGTTCATGTATGAACTGGAACTGTAGTCACAATACTTTCTGGTTTACATTGATACATAAATAAAAAGCAAGTACTCTGACATTAAAGAGAAAGAATATAATCTATGTAACAATAATAGATATTTATTAAATATAGAAGTAAAGATCAACAGACCTTGGAAATAAAAAGTAATAACAAAATTAACTTCAAAATCTGAATTTTCCATAACAATATTAGGTTTAAAATATTAAACCATTCTTTTGAACTAAGGAATTTTAAATTGATATTACTCTCATGCATTCCATAATATGTTCATTATAATATTACTTTAAATCCTATTGCTTTGAAGGCAATAGTTAATATGACTCTTTATACTTTACTATGCTTTCTTTTAGATGTACTTTTATATTAAGAAACACATGGTGCTCGCTTTGGCAGCACATACACTAAAATTGGAACGATACAGAGAAGATTAACATGGCCCCTGCGCAAGGATGACATGCAAATTCATGAAGCATTCCCTATTAAAAAAAAAAGAAAGAAAGACATGATATAATAATAGTATGCTTTAAACATACTTACATATGAGTGAATATACACCAATATGTGCACAAAGACATCTTTACATGTACATGCATACTTACATGTATAATGATAAATACTCATAATTTTAATGTTCATAGAGCTTATTATGTAATATGGGTTAAAGTATATCTCAACAAATAATTCTATGACTTTAATAATTATCACCATACTTAAATTCAGGACCTAAACTAGGAATATCAGTCGATAAGTATAATTATAGAATATTATTGTTGTTGTTGTGTGCCATTGAGTGGGTTCCATCTCATAATGACCCTGTATAGGATTTTCTAGAGTGACTGTGGGTTTGAATTGTCGACTTTGCAGTTACCCATCCTGTGCTTATCCTACAGTGCCACACTTAATTTAATATCCTTAGTTTTCTTTGTAAATGCTACTAAAACAATTCTAGTGACCAAATTAAAATATATAGCTAAAATCTCATGATCTAAACTTTAGTAAATTTTATTTTTTCCTTTAGGGCAAAGCTCAGGCACTTTTAAGACTTATTTTCAATACATGATATTGGTAGTGATAAATGGTAATGGAGTGTTCATCTAGTCTCTGAAACCATCCAAAAGAGCCTCAATAGCTGATGAATATTAAGTTACCAAGACAATAAATACTGGGAACTGATTCATTATATTTGCCTAAAATAAAATTCTATCATGTGAAAGGATACTTGGAAAACTATGCTTAAGATATAACAAACAGCATGTCTACAAACCATTCTCCAACTTTCTTGTCTTACTAACTGAATATGGTTAACATAATATTTCTTTGTACATGTAAATGTTTAATGTGTATATTTCAAATATCTTTACAGTAGTTTCCTAATATTTCTACTAAGCCATAAAAACATAATTCTTTTGTTTTAAAAGGACATCTTACACTCAAAAATTTTCAGGCACTCTTTCAATTATATTTTTAATGTCTAGGAAATTCCAAGAGCGTTAACATTGGCTTAAAGGGGTACTAAAATATACTGATAACTTTGGACTCTTGAAAGTTTCCAAATAATTTACATTTCTTAGCTATGCTTTTAAATTATAGCTGCATGTATTTTAAGTTGAATGTAATACTAAGGTATTTCTGAATTCTTTATAGATCTAGCATTTAACTGGAATTATGTTCTGTAAATTGAATCGAAACATTTACAAAGTAGTGACTTTATCCTCCTTTTGATGGATGTGAATGAATTCTTTATCATTGTTGCTATTGCACCATAGGAGAGAAATCTAAACAGATAGATGCAATTTTCTCTAAGAACAAGATCAATTTCACTTTTTGGCAGTTTCTAAATTGTGTTTGTCAATTGTTAGTGAAATTATGGAGATAGATGATCACTGGTCTTGACCTTTCATTACTCCAAGGCCACGGTATAAAGGAGCAGGTTGCTACTTTTAAGCTTTCTTGCTTTGTTTCAATTTACAGGATCTCAGGGTTATTTCTCAAAGCACAGAATGAGATAACGGTCTGGGTCTGGAGAGGCCAGGAGATTCCATTCTAACATCATGAGCATTATATCGAAATTCTAGGATTTTATCAATGTTTCCATCCTATTGTTCCTACTTTTTTCAATTTGTTTTAACTATACAGCTATATAGATAGACCATATGGTATGATTTCACTAGGGTTATTCACTGATTATACTTTGTATTGAATTTAATTCATTATAAATGGAAATTTATTTTATATGCAATATCCAAATTTGTCCTTATTTTCCCAAAAATAATTCAGGCTTATAATTTTAAAAGGAGAAATACTTCCAGGTGACTCAGATCCCAACGTTATCAGTTTACTGCTTTATATTACAAATAAAATCAGAAATTAAGATAAAAAATAAACAAATGGTGACTCTGAAAGCAACTCTAGGCACTTTAATAAATAAATCTATTTTTGAGCAGCAGTACATTTATGAAAGGTAACATTTACATTTCTCTGCTATTTATTGATGAAATAAACTCAATATGGTCTAAAAGATTGCTTTGTTATCACCCAGTTATCTGTACCCATGGGAAATAAATAGCTAGTCATTTAAAGATTTCAGACAAGTGGGTTTCCATTTTAATTTTGAGAGGGACATATATCACCATTCTCTCGGCCTCAGCCCTGCTCTTCACACACACACACACACACACACACACACACACGAAAAAGAAGAGTCTTCTTCAGGGAATAGTTAATAATCATGAGTCATTTACTAAAGAAATTGATTTATCAGGTGTGGCATGATTTTCCATCCAGGTTGTTTGCAACGGCAAACAAACTGTTCTCTTTTGAAAGGTTTAAAGGATATTGCAAAATTACCCTCTTTCTTTCAAATAATTTTTCTTTTATAGCACAGCCATACTGAGTGCTGGTGTAGTGTTGTAGGGTAAGCACTAGGCAGCAAGACTGGTTTGAACCATAATGTTGGCAGTTCAAACCCACCAGCCGCTTCTTGGCAACCCTATCCGGGGGTCGCTGTGAGTTGGAACTAACTCAACAGCACTTAATAACAACAATTCATTTCTTGAATTAAGGTATTTTTCCTCAACCATTTCCAGTTAAAATTTAGAAGGGAATCACTGAGAGGCATAAATAGTTTTACACACAACTGCTAGCCAAACTTGATGATTAAAACCCAACCAGAGGTGCGTCAGAACATAGGCCTGGTAATCTGCTTCAGACAGTTCACAGCTTTGAAAACGTTCGGTACTGTTCCACTTTGCACTCAAGAATTCACCAGGAGTCCTAATCGACTGGATTTGAGGACAACTAACAACTACAGCATTGTAACAAATAGATAAAAAAGCAACTACCTTACAGAACATGGAAATTTATCTTTTAAATTCTGATTCCCTCTGGTAGAACTTTATTTATTCCTATACTTGTTAATTCTGGAGCATATTTGTTATTAGGTGTTATAATAAAAATCCCAGGAACTACAGCCCAATTATCTAAAGGTAACTAGGACAATTTTAGATTAAAAAAGCACCTTGTAGAAATATGGAAAAACACCATTTTTGAGGCAAAGAATTACCATTTACTTAAAGGTTATTGTAGAAAATGGTTGCTATTTAAGGATGGGATTTAATTTATCAAAACTTTAATTTACTAAATTTTCAGTATCCCATTTAAAAAATAATTTTCCTGTTTTAGTTTTATATCATCAAATTGCTGTCTATTCAATTCATAAGTCTCAAATACCATGGGTCATGGGTCTCCAGTGTTCTAGAAAATTTCCTCCAAAATAATAGAATGAAAGACAATTATTTTACCTCAGCGGACTCCAAACTCAAAGAATCTGTGTTCCTCTAACATACTTAGTTTAAAGGAGTTTCCCTTGTTGTTGTTATTTGCCGTGGAGTCGGTTCCGATTCATAATGACCCTGTACAGGGTTTCTGAGGCTGTAAATCTTTATGGGAGCAGAAAACCTTATCTGTTTCCAGTGGAACAGCTAGTAGTTTCGAACTGCTGATCTTAGGGTTCACAGCCCAAGTCATAACCACTACGCTAATATTCCCTTATATGCTGTGAAAAGCTTGTAAAATCCCTTACCTCCTCGCCTATGGTTATTAAAAGTTTTATATGGATTGTTATTTTAAAAAGTTCTTCGGGAACAACAATTCTAAAAATAACAATAGTAAACTCTTACAGGCAGTGTGCATTTGGGGTTGTTTTTCCTCTCTTTAAGTTATGAACTCCTAGTATAACAATCTATTTTGCTCCTTTGCTTTCCCTATCAACAGTGTGTGTAGTATCTCAATTTTTGTCAACTGAATAAAAGGACTTTTGAAACCTTCAGTCCACATTTGTTCTATAGAGACCTAAATCTAAACCATTAAGCAGGCTGCTGTATACTCGATTGTCAAATTATTCTACAATGGATTCCACACTCTAGAAACTGGAATATTTTGATTGCATCTCTATTAAATGATGACTAAGAAAACTACATTAATACAATTTTATCTTCATCTTATTTTAAAAATTCTAGTAGGAGTCAAATACAAACCATTTATGTTTTTCTCTTTTCAATTTATGTTCCTAAAAGTCTAACATGTATGGTTTTCTTTCTAGCTTACATTTTGTATTATTATTTTCCCATGTGTGAATAATGAAAGGCAAATACATTGTACCATTTCCATAATTTTGCTGCTATGTCTTAACATTGATTGCATGTTAAACATGCAGAAACAAGTGTCCAAAATGTAACTAAAAGAAATAGAAAAAAAAAGACAACAGATTAAATAAAGTGGAAAACTGGAGACTACTGTGAGAAGAACAGTAAATGGGCATCCTGAAACTCGAGTGTAACTTCTGCCCAGTTCTCCCCGCTGAGGCTTCTTCAAGTACTCCTAGAAGGAATATTTGACAGTGATGCTAAAAAAAAAAAAAGCAATTCATTCTACTTATGTTTTCCTAGAGAAGGTCCATTAAAAAAGAAAGAAAAGTACAATTGAGCAGTGACTTCTAGGGAGATGATCTAGTCCAGTTAAATTTAAGGCAGACTGGTCAATTTAGTAGTTCATGGCAACTTTATTTGGGAACTCCAAAGGGGTGATCTCCATAGATTTTCTCAAAAGACACAGAGCAACCACAGGAATTTGTTATGAAGCAGTTTTAAGAAAATGGAGCACTGCGTTGGTGAGACTAAGACTAAGAAATTGCACTGGTGTTTCATTTCCCATCGTGACAATGAGTGTGGTCATTCTTTGAGGGAACTAAGAGACATCCTATGAGAATTTTATTGGGGAGCCTTACCCCATCCATCATAAAGCTCAAAGAATATTAAAAAGCAATACTATTTGATTCCTTCAAAGATGTCAAAATTGTTTTTGACATTTTGAAGTAGTGTAAATTGAAAAGAGCTGAATTCTTCTGGAAAGGGTTAGATAAGTGGAAACACTATATAGAACTAGATACATGATATGTAAGGAAATACTAGCTTCATATTGATATTTCTGTTTAATAAAAGTCTCAATGATTTTACAGCAATAATTTTTATTTACTCTCCTATAGTATATATGTAACTCTGGTAGCATAGTGGTTACAAGTTGGGCTGCTAATCTCACGGTCAGAAGTTTGAAACTATCAATGTTCCATGGGAGAAAGATGAGGGTTTCTGCTCCTGTAATGATTTACAGCATCAGAAATCCTATAGAGAGTCACTATAAGTCGGGATGACTCCATGGCCCATAACTAAGTATATACCAACTAAGTGTATAGTTGCAATGTTTGGAATGCTCTAGTTTGCAGGCCTTATCCACAGTGCTTTCATGGTGGTGGTGCCGCAGATTCAGTTCTGACTCATTGACCCTATACAGGGTTTCTGAGGCTGTAATTCTTAATGGGAGCAGACAGCTTCGTCTTTCTTGGAATGAGAGACTGGTAGATTCGTAGAACTGACCTTATGGCTAGCAGCCCAGCTCATACCCAGTATGCTACCAGCGCTCCTTAACGTATTAAAATATTGGAGAATAATGCTTAGACTAAAAACCTAAACTGTATGTGCATTAAATAGTGAAATACTTCAAAATAAACCAGATTTAGCAGACTAAAGAAAAACTGAAGAGTACAATCGTGCATTTATAATTATCCTTCTGAAATTTCTTTTTGCAAGATATATAAGACATATTCTAGACATATTTTATGTTTTGGCACTTAGATTTAAGTTGAAAGTGGTGAAGTAAAGGGAAACACACACACACACACACATATATAAGACATATTCTAGACATATTTTATGTTTTGGCACTTAGATTTAAGTTGAAAGTGGTGAAGTAAAGGGAAATTAAAGTAACTTATTTTTATGTACTTTAATTTTTCTTCTTAAGAGCCTAAATAAAATACCCAAGCATGGAGATAGCAATTTTTAATTGCACATAGAAAGCTATGTGCTTGAGGGAAGGATCCTGTATGCATTCTCCTTTATTCTAGTCTCAAAGATAGTTTTCAGGACCTGTAGGTAGAAAGTTTGCCTCCTGGGGACTACTACATTCGGTTAGTTCTTTCTGATTACAGTGTAACAATATCACTGTATTTTTTCAAACTAAGTCAAGTATGTTGAGAAGTATAAAACAGAAAAGTTTTTTTAAAAAAAATTCCAAATACTTTAGTTCCCTTTTCATTTTTCAAGCTCATTTTTAAGTCTACCTCATTCCTCTTCCATATTAACATAATAACTTTTGTTATTATTGTTAAGGGTCATGTAGCCAGTTCTGACCCATCACAACCCTGAAAAGTGTTTCCAAGGTGAAGCTGAGCAGTTTGAATCACAAGGTCCAATGCGTTATCCTGTGGTGCTAAACCAGGACTCCAAGTAGAAACTGTAGAAACATTTGAGACCCTTTAGAATTTTGTTTGTAAATCACAGTCAGATATTTAAGTTCATCATTTACAAATACTACCTTCCACCAAACATTTGAACATAATTCAGACCATTTCTTTACTACTGTATAAAGATTATTATCCATCTTCCATTGTCCAATCACACGTTTATCATTTTTCAAAGTGGCACTAGAAACACATTAAAAATATTTCTAGCAACGTTCTGTTACTGCTGATGTCTGTATTGTCTAAGACAATAAAGAATTTCTATGTAGCTCTCCTCATTTGTCTCTGAGACCCCACCAGAATTAGCCTTGTCATCCATTCTAGCAACAGTCTTTTCTAGGAAAGCAAGGCTTTACCATTTTTGTTTGTGAAGTGCCATTGAGTAGATTCCAACTCATAGCGACCCTGCTAGGTTTGAACTGCTGAGCTTATTGCTAGCAATTCAGTATTTATCCCACAGCCTCCTACCAGGGCTCCTTGGCTTTATCACTAGGTACCATGCTGTTCCTTGAAAATCCTATACAGGGTCGCTATGGGTTGGAACCGACTCAAGGGCACTGAACAACAACAGTCCTACTAAAACATAACTCTGCTCCCTTGTTTGAGAGTTGTCCCATTTTCCTAGTCCATCTGAGAAGCAGCCTCATTCCTTCAGCCTTGTCACACCACATTCTTCTTCACCTTGCTCGAATAGTCTCCTAAAAAGTAGTTTTATAATTGTTGTTGTTAAGTGCTGCGGAGTCTGTTCTGATTCATAGCAACCTTGTATAGGGTTTTTGAATAGCAGCTGGTAAGCTTGAATCGCCGCCCTTACAGTTCAAACGATCTTTGCAGTCTGGTGTATTAACCCATAGCACCACCCCAGGACTGGAAGACTTTTGTAAGGTGATAATGGAGTCCTCAGAATCCTGGTGTGGTGCTGCAGAATAAGCACTAGATCTCAAGGTAGATTTAAACCACAAGGCCAGCAGTTCAAACTCACCAGCAGCTCCTTGGAAACTCTATACAGGGTTGTTATGAGTCAGAACTGACTCGTTGGCACTTAGCAACAACAATGGAGTCTTGGTGTGGCAATGCAGTATATGCACTGGATCGCTAACCTAAGATCAGCAGTTCAAACCCACCAACCACGCCTGGGAAACCCTATACAGGATCCCTATGAATTGCTACATACTCAAGGACACTTTACAACCACAACAATGGCAAAGTCAGGGAGTACAGGTATGGTGCTGTAGGATAAGAACAGAACTGTTAACTGAAAGGTCAGTGGTTCAAACTCACCAGCCACTGTTCAGAAACCCTATGCAGAGCCAGTTAGAACAGACTCTACAACAACTCACAATCACAAGTGGTAAAGCCCAGATTGCTTAGAAAAACTGTTGAGAGAGGCTTCCATTAAATCCAGAGACAAGAGGGCAGCACCGTTGCCCAAATGGTCTCAGAGGAGAGAGGACTGGTTTAAAGCCATGAGAGCTAATGTAATGTGTTGGGCTGCTTCGTATAATTGCTGGGTCTCTATTGTCTCTTCTTTAGTTCCAATTTCTTCATTTCTAAATCTATATTTAATATTTCAGAAGTTCACAGAAGAAATGAAATTTTGCCCAGGATGAAATATGCCTATCAAGTTTCACTCATACTTGATTTAGATAATTCAGAAGATGAGATTTTGGACTTGGAATTGATATAAGATTTTGGGGTGATGGAATAGGATGAATGAACTGTTTAATATTTGGGGTTGGCCCACTAGCTGTTACAGCGACAGCGTTGGGGTCCAGGTCTGGGACGTCAGGTTGCAGCTGGAAAGAGATAGGTAAGGCAACCAGGATTTAGAGAGGCTGAAAAAATTATGTAGGGCATCAAAAAGGAGAGTCATACTATTATACTGTGTATGGTGGCAGCTAGTCAGATAAGCATCTCTCAAGATGAACCTGGAGGAGAATCTTCATTGCCCCACAGCCCTACCTGGGCTGGTATAGGTAGCAGAACAAAGAAGCAGACTGCCAACTGTTTATAACTGACTTACAAGTGAGTTGTATGATGCAGGTGGATCACAAGACAGATAGAGTAAAGCTGTACACAAAGCCATTTACAATAGTTTGCAGACTATTAGATCCTAAGGAGGCAATTACAAAGCTATAGCTATGAAGAGGTAGATGTCCTGGTACCTCAGGTATGGCTTCAAGAGTATACTAATTCCATTACAAATGTAATAGATTGAATTGTGCTCCCTCCAACATATGTGTTTTAAATCTATGCCTGTGGTTGAGAGAAAGATGAGGCTTTCTGCTTTGATAAAGATTTATAACATCGGAAACCGTATACAGAGTTCTCATTAGTCAGAACCAGCTCTACAGCTCTAAACAACAGCATATCTCTAATTATAATCCCATTTAATATTGGATTGTACTTATTATGTTACTGAGATAAGATTAGTGCAGGATGTGTCTTGATTAGGGGTGAGAATTGTTTAAGAGTGTAACTGCAGTCACATGCTCTTATATGTCTGTTTCTTACTATACAACCTAAAGTAAGCTTGCCTCATTAACATCTATGGTTTTTAATTTATAATATGTCAAAAGGAGGATAATTCCACAAAGCACAAATTGATGGTAATTACATCGGATCAAAAAATTGTGATGCTAAGAATTATGGCCTATGTAAGTAGGCACATAACATTAACCATCACAACAGATGAAGCTTGCAAACAGTCCAAGAAAGAGAAAAAAAAAAGGCATAAAATGTACAGTCAGAGTGTACTTTTTTAATCAAGAAAAAATATTTCAGAACACAAGAGAATAACATATTGATAGTGCTGAGGAAATAATTGGCAGTCTAGAGTTCTCTATCCAGATAAATTACAATTGAATTCAGGATGCAAATTAGAAACATTTTTAGACAAACATCAGAACTATTATTCATATTAATGTGCTAAAGGATATACTTCACAAAGCATAGGCATGAGCTGAGGATGAAGAGCAAGCATGTTGAAAGTAACAATGATAGTAAAGAAAGTAACTATTATTATTGAATTGTATGTATATAAATACACATATCTACTTATTTAGAGAGAGAGAGATGATAATAAGACCAGATATAAGCTAAAGGATTTGGTTGTACTTTTTAGTCAATCTCTTTTTGGATAAAAAAAGCTCACCGCGCTCTATGTAAGTGGGCAGTGGCAGCGAATGGGCAGTAGTACTGACCTTCAGTGTCTCGGCTCTAACGCAATGGCACCTTCGAGGAAGTTCTTCTTGTGAGGGGAACTGGAAAATGAACGGGCCATAGAAGGCTTTAGGGAACTCATTACCACTCTGAACGGGGCCAAGAAGCTGGCCCATACCGAGGTTGTCTGTGCACCCCCTTCTGCCTACGTCGACTTCCCCAAGATTGTGTGGCTGATCAGAACTGCTACAAAATAACTAATGGGGCCTTCACTGGGGAGATCAGCTCTGGCATGATCAAAGACTGTGGGTAGTCCCGGGGCACTCAGAAAAAAGGCATGTCTTTGGAAAGTCAGATGAGCTGATTGGGCAGTAATTGGTCCATGCCCTGGCAGAGGGATTCGGAGTAATCTCCTGCATTGGGAAGAAGCTAGATGAGAGGGAAGCTGGCATCACTGAAAAGGTCGTTTTCGAGCAAACCAAGGTCATCGCAGTTAATGTGACCCTCTGGAACAAAGTAGTCTTGGCTTATGAGCCCGTGTGGGTCATTGGTACTGGCAAGACTGTAGCACCCCAACAAGCCCAGGAAATACATGAGAAGCTCAGGGGGTGCCTCAAGTCCAGTGTCTCTGATGCAGTGACTCAAAGTACTCGTATCATTTATGGAGGTTCTGTGACCGGAGCCATCTGCAAGGAATTGGCAAGCCAGTCTGATGAGGATGGCTTCCTGGTGGGTGGTGCGTCCCTCAAGCCCGAATTTGTGGACTTCATGAATACCAAACAATAAGCCCCATCCATCTCCTCACCCCTTCCTCCTGAGCCAGAGACTAGGCAGCCCAGAAGCCTATAGCTGCCCCCCACCCCCCACCACCACATGCTTCTGATGATGTCACCTGTGCCCTCTCCGGGCCTAATCCAAACTGTACCTTCCTTTACTGTTTCCACCTTCCCTTGTAATGGTTGGGACCAGGTCAATCACTTTTCCACTTATTGATAATGGTTGCAACTAAATATGTCACCTAGGTGGTTCTCATTGGCTGAGAGGTGGAAGGGGTGGAGCTTGCCCATTGAGCCCGCTCAGTCCCCAGTGAGGACTGGAGACAAAACATCCTTCTTTTCCTCTCTCACACCAGAGATTAGGGGTGCTACCCTCTCCCGTGATTCCAGCACTGTGTGTGTTGTTTGTGTGAGCTATCCCATGTGTGGAGGAAATAAATATTGGGCACTTAAAAAAAAAAAAAGAAAAAGTAGATTTACAACTCTTTTAATATCTGATATAAAAAGAGAGTGAAAAGAATAGAGAGGGGAGACCTACTATCTTCAAGAAAGAGGCAGGAGTAGAGTGCATCGTTTTTACTTGGAGTTCTTGTACTGTGAAGCTCCTAGATTCAGGGAAAAACTGATGCCAAGACACATGGAGATCTCCAAGTACTAAGTTCATACTTCTAGCCTCCCAAACTATGAGACAATATATTTGTTTATTAAAGCCATCTACTTACGGTATTTTTGTTATAACAGCACTAGATAACTAAGACATAATATGTTAATGCTGGCCTAACAGATACCTAAAATATGATAGTGGTTTTGGAATTTAATAATAAGTAGAGGCTGCAAGAGTACTAAGCTGCTTACCTAATATACAAAGCCTGGAATGCTTTGAAGAGACTGTTGGTGGAAGCATGAGAGTCAAAGGCACTTCTGGGCTCAGAAGGAACTAAGGAGAGCTGTAACACCCAAGATGACATATACGGTGAGAAACATAAGCAGATAAATTGCAGCAGCATAACCGGTAGACCAGTGCAAGATGGTCTGGGAACCACCCGTGGAGTGGTAGAGCTGAACACCCTTGTGTAGGAGGCTTCCTAAAACAGTAGGGTTATCTCTGGGCACTTGTCAGTTCAGTTAAGTTTTCTGACCCACGGAGCAAGAGAGTTGAGTACCTTCTGGTCAAGGTTTTCTTGTGGAGTTAGGTGCCTCTGGACAATTATCAGTAGAGCTAAAGAGCTTTGTGACACTTGTTGAGCCCAGGAGAAACCAGGCTGCCCTTTTCATTAGATCAAGGAACCAAGAAGTAGAAGCTGGAGAGACAAGCAGCATGAGAACCAGAGTTACCTCAGGCTCAAAATGTAGAGTCATGAACTCTGGACTTTCAAAGCATAGAATCATGAACTGTGAAGTTTCCCTAGGTGGGACTGCAGTTTCCTAAATTTCAAAAAGTTAAATCTTCTTCATTAATTTTTTTTCTGGAATGTGGGACTGCTGCTAAGTTGGGGTCTACGACCAAGGTTGAGGGGGCAGTGTTGACACGCACAAGGAGGCAAAAGAATGGGTCTTCTCCAGTGTCAAGGATGTGGGGTCAGCACTCAGAAGGACTAGGAGAACGGCTCTACCTGAAGCTGAGGGACAGATGTGCCATTCCAGTGGGTTGCAGCCCAGGGTTCAGAAACCTCTACCCAGAGTACTACAATCCTGAGTACATGACCAACACCCCAAATCTGAAGGACAGAGTCATTATCTAGATAATCTCAGAGAACGGGGGAGTTTTCAAGCCTTGAAAGCTAACATAACTTTTTCTGCTGTATTTTGTACTTGTTTGGTGCCTGTTATCCTTTCTTTCACTCCAATTGCTCCCATCTGTAATGAAAATGTCTTTTGCCTTTTCCACCATTGTATTTGGAAGCAGAAAACCTGTATTCTGGATTCACAGATGAAGAAGAATTCCCACACCCACACACCACCCCCGCAGGTTGAAGTTTGGACTTGGAAGAATCTTGGGATGATGCCATGGAGTTAGGGCATATTGGGTTGTACGTATGTTAAATGTATCATGTTAGTTGCAAGTATTGGTTTATAAATATCTTTATTTAGAGATTATGTATGGCTTCAGGGGATCTACACAGGTACTGAATTGATAAAGGTGGATTGTGTTAACTAGGCTAGAACAGGGTCCAGAGTGGTTTAGCAGTTAAGATGTAGCTATTGCTTTCATGATGAGATCTACTTAATATGATGCAATCACTGTCTTGATGTTATCTGATGTGATCAGCTTTGATATGATTTTATGTGTTGAAATGAAATCCTTCATTTCTAGTATTCTAATGAAGCCAGATCCAATCTACAGGATTAGGTTGGATTTTGAGCCAATCTCTTTTATGATATAAAAGGAGAGGGAGAGACCTACTACCACTAAGAGAGAAGAGCCAGGAATGGAGTGTGTCCTTTGGACCTGAGGTCCCTGCAGTGTAAAGCTTCTTGATCTAGGGAAAAAAAACGATTCTAGGTCTCACAGAGATTTCCAAGTAACACTGGATCTACAGATGCACTGGTGCGCTGAGGTCATGCTTCTGGCCTCCAACACTGAGCGAACACATTTCTGCTTTATTCAAGTCATCCACTGTGGTACTACTGTTATAGCAGCACAAGGTAACTAAGACAATGGCTTACAAAAACCATGATGGATTTCACTGTCACTGCTGCCAAGTCATACTGTACTAGAGTTCCTAGTGGTAAGTGTTAAAGAGAAAGAAAGAGTGAGAGAGGAAGGAAAAGACAGAGAGGGAGGGAGAGGGAAAGGGAAGAAGGAGGGAGAAAAAGATGAAGGAGAAAAATACATAAGGCAAGTATAATCCTTTTCTCTGTGGGATGTAAATTATTTTTAGAGTACTGGTACTGCCCAACTATCTTGATAATTATTGCAGCCTCAATACTATGATTATGCTACTTGGTTTGAAATAGTATAATTATCACAACATACTACCAAATAATAATAAAAAAATACTTTCTGAATTTTTCTATTTGTTATCTAAATATTTCACTTCTTGTCAATCTGTTGTTGTTGTTAAGTGCAGTCAAGTCAGTTCTGACTTTGATGACCCTGTATAGGGGTTTCAAGAAATGGCTTGTGGGTTTGAAATGCTGACCTTGCAGTTAGTAGTCCAGTGCTTGTCCTATAGTGACACACCAGGACTCCTCTTATCAATCTAGGTATTATTAATTTAATATTTGGAAAAGTAGTATAAAATGGTTAACCGGTCAGAAAGATTTTGATCTTATTTTTAAGTACATTAAGCTTGTCATTAAAATAATTTCAATGTAGTTACCTGGTTAGTCAACTTGGTATCTGGGATATTAAATACAGAATTATAGTCAGATAACAAATAAGTATTAGTTGCAAAAGAGGTAGCTTTTTAGTAACATAATTTATTGAATTATTATTCTAAACTAAGTATTGAACCTGGTGAAGATGATAATTGCATACTATTCATCACCTAAGATACATGGGCTAAAAGAAATGATACCAATATTATTTTCCATTTAACTTAATCATTTTAGTTGAAAACACCTATATTATCCCATTAACAATAACAAGAATGTTTGAACTTTTATCTTCTTATAATTTTATTTTCATTATTTTTTTTCTATGGCATTTTCTGTCAAGTGTTTATTAACCACACTAGAATCTAAAAGTTAGTAACAAGATCCCGACTTCCCTAAAGTGAATTCTCTAGTAGATTTTATCTCAGCATCTCTTTTTCTTGATTTTTTTTTTTAATTATATTATTGATGTTGTTGTTAAGTTCTGTGGAGGTGATTCTGACCCATAGCAATCCTGTATAGTATTTCTGAGGAGCAGCTGGTGAGCTTGAACCTTGTGGTTCAAATGACCTTGCAGTCCAATGCATTAACCCACAGCACCACACCAGGACTCCATTATATGATTAAATTATATTAATATAGAACACATGCTAGTGTTAAAAAAAAATCAAGTTACAAAAGGGTTTACTACTAAAACTAAGTTCACTTATCAACACTGTCACCTGGAAATCTAGCTCCCCACTTTGGACATAACTGGTTACCAGCTTCTTGTGCCTTCTTGCAGAGGTATGCTACATGGATACATACAAAGACAGATATTGACATTCTTTCTGCATACATATTTTACCCATTGTGTATTTAACCTTATATGGTTAACACATAAATATGTGTGCATTTTTCATAAATAATAAAATACTACATATATATATTCACCTGTAAAGGAGCTCTGGTAGCGTAGTGGTTACGAATCGGGCTGTGAACCTTAAGGCCAGCAGTTCGAAACTACCAGCCGCTCCGCGGGAGAAAGATGAGGCTTTCTACTCCCAGCCTTGTAAACCCTGTACAGGGTCACTATGGGTCGGAACCGACTGGACGGCACTTAACAACAACAACAATATTCATCTGTACTATCTCAATTAAAAATGTATCCTGAAGATGCTGCATTATTAGTACATAATAAGCCAAATGCTTGCTAATATGATATGAAGTCAAACATTTACTAATAGTCATATGGTTATTTTGTATACTCTCAACTCTATTAAGCTTTTAATAAACTCTACTAAGCTGGTGTAGCACTGTAAGTTAATGTGCCGGACTGCAAGATCAGTTTGAAGCAAAAGGTCAGCGGTTCAAGCTCACCAGCTGCTTCTCAGAAATATTATACAGGGTCATTATGGGTGGGAACTGACTCAACAGCACTTAACAACAACAGAATAGAGTTAATAAAATAGTTCAAAACAATTTTTATTATCAGTATTCTAATTAGATTATTTGTGAAACTCTTTTTATACTTTTTATTTGAGACCTGACTCAAACTACAAGTACACTCTTTCATGAAGCCAGTTTACAATAAGTCACCCAAGATGGATGTTAGCATAAAAAAAAACACATTTTAAATTCCATTTTTTATTTTATCAGGAATTGATATCACATGATGCATACTTGATAGGTTGGTGGTGTATGAAACCAAGTCAGTTCTGACTTATAGTGGCCCTGTATATAGTTTCTGAGGCTGTAAATTTTTACAGGCACAGAAAGTCTCATCTTTGTCTTGTACAGTGACAGGTAGATTTGAATTACTGACCTTGTGGTTAGCAGACCAACTAGTAATCTACTATGCTACTAGGGCTCCTTGTACCAGGTAAGTGCTGTTGAATTGGTTCTAACTCATAATGACCCTTGTTAGGGTTTCTAAGGAGTGGTTGGTGAGTTTGAAACACAAACCTTGCAATTCAAAGGACCTTGGCTCCGTAATGTCATGACCAATCCACACAAGCAAATTTTGACTTCCAGGAAACATTTTTTTGTTGTTGTTAATTGGTACAATACATATGGCACGTATCAGGAATTTAACAGTAATCTGAAACGCTAAGCCAATGAAATAATCATATTCTAAATGTCCCACTACATCATAACCATTAAAGTAATCAATTAATTAAAATATATATAACTTTAATTTTCTTATGCAAAATGTTAGTAGATGAAGACATATTAATTTGCATTAGAATTACAATAATTCTGTAATAATAAATAGAAATAAAGTGAATTGAATTGTTATTTGATATACAAAACCCCATTTTTAATAAGCATACCATTTTTAGCTTCAACCTTCTAAGTTTGCTTCCTATAATTTATTTCTTTAATAAAATCTGGTCATGAAACCAATAAATAAAATTCCCTCTGTAGTCTATTGAGTGAAATTTGGCTATCCATCATTGTATATTGTACAAGATTTATTGGAAACAGGTGTTGATGTTCTTATAGGACAATCTACTGCCTCAGGTAGAACACCCATCTGCTTTAAAATTTCTAGACACCAATATGTCACATCTCCTCTTCCCAGAAGAACCCTCTGTTATATGTCTCTAGACATTAATGCTTTAGTCAGAATGAGTCTCTTTCTTCTGATCTTTCATTTGTCTGGGAGATTAAAATAACAGTATGTATCATAGATCTTATTCTCTGGAATCAGCCCATCAACTTCCTTCTCATCAGTGACTTTCATTTATACTTTACCTCAATAATTAAAATGCTACATGGGCTGTGCTTGAATCTTATTTCCAATCTTCTCATCTAAGCACACTGGATATGGGTTTCTTTACCTGTAGCTAGGGAAACAAAATAATAAAGTTATTCAATAACTTTTTATCTGTAATATATTATATATCAATACAATTTATACTTTGCTATGAAAAATTATGTATTGATAAATACTATGGTAAAGGACTTGAACATTCACTCACTGTTCCCTATAGGATGAAATTTTTGATACGTCTTTTAAGATGCAGTTGTGGTTCAAGTGGTATTTTCAAAACCATCCCTCAACAGTTTTTGGACATTTATCATGATGACCTTAATATGTCTTCACAACTCAAACTCTGTTGCATCTTGAAGAGCCCTGCTATGGAGTCCCACCTGCTCCAACACCAATGACTGGCCACACGGCAGAGTGTCCATGCAGAGCACCCTTCTCATTTTTGATGTTATTTCTGATGGGTCCTGAGCATTTCCTGAGCAAAGAGGATGCATATGAATACAGTAACCCAAAACACGCTCAAATAATTATATTTGTCCAAAACTCTCTGGTAATCCTTAGTCATATGTTCTGCTAATGCCAGCTCTCCTCCAAGATGTTTAATCCATTGTACTGTTTATGACTTAATTGCCTGCTCCTCTATTCTTTCATGATTTGTTTGTCCTACATGTCCCCTTTTCTTCCAAACACCTCAGTTTATCAGAAGGGCTCTTAATCTTTGAAGCATAAAGTGGAAAGGGTTAACATATCAAGTTCTATTTCCCCAGAAGACAATTTGGTCTCCTTACAGACTTTCCACTCTTTCCTGCTCAAGAAGGTTTTTTAAAGAAGTTGCCTTTGTTAACACACAATAGGTCCTTCTATGTCCTTACTCTGTATAAATGTGCCTTCTGGCATAATATTTGCATGAATAAAGAGGACAATTACATGACTTCCTAGTAGAATAAAGACAGTCTGCCCCAAGGTGACTTTCTGTTTCTAGATGTGGAAGACAAAAAAAAGCCTAAACTTACAGTTTTATCTCCTGAAAGAAATAAGCCTGAGTAATGTGTATCTATTCATATGCCATTTAAAATTATATTGCAATTTAAATGTTTTAGTCTTTTTAAAAAATTAAATGTTTAATAAACAGATTAAAATAGCAAAAAGTAAAATTTAGTCATTTATATTTTAATCATAAATCCTATTCAAATGATATAGTAATAAAATGCTAAAATATCTATAAATTCTGTCTCTATAGTAAACATTAAGGTTATTTGAAGCAGAGCATTACTTTACTAGGTAACACACAAGGACTCCTGGTGTGGTGATGTAGGATCAGCACCAGATTTCAATCAACAAGGTTGGTAGTTCAAACCCACCAATTGCTCCTTAGAAATCCTATATGAGGTCCCTGTCAGAAAGTACTCTATGGCATTTAGTAACAACAACAGGTAACACTGAAGGGAAGATTGATTGTGTATTGTAAATTATACATATTCACAAAATTCATAATTAGCTTGGTGGTGTTGGTGTACTTTCAAGTCGGTTCCGACTCATAGTGACCCAATACAGAGTTTCCGAGGTTGTAAAGGTTTATGGGAGCAGAAAGTCTCATCTTTCTCCTGCGGAATTGCTGATAGTTTCAAACTGCTGACCTTGAGGTTAGCAGCCTGACTCATAACCACTACGCTACCAGAGCTCCTCATAATTAGCTTAACAACTTACTTATATTAACATGTGTAAAACTTAAATATATGTTATAATAATATTTGCCTGAATATTAATAATTTACCTAATTTCATTGAAATGCTATTATTCAGTATCATTGGCTCTTGATCTTATGCTACCTCTTGAGACGGTTGAACATTAGCCACTTCCTTTTGGTACAGTGACTCTATGTATTCCTCCCATCTTCTCTTGATATATTCTGCATCATTCAATAATTTGCCCAGAGAATCCTTCAGTTACAAAAGTTGAGGCTTGAATTTTTTTCTTCAGTTCCCCCAGCTTGAGAAATGCTGAGTGTGTTATTCCTTTTTGGTTTTCTGATTCCAGATCTTTGCACATTTTGATGTAATATTTGGATTTATGTTCTTGAGCTGCTCTTTGAAATTTTCTGTTCAGCTCTTGGACGTCCCTATTTCTTCCATTTCCTTTAGCATCTTTATGCTGGAGAGCAAGTTTCAGTGTCTCTTCTGACATTCATTTTGACCTTTTCCTTCGTACTTGTCTTCTCAATGACTTTTTGCTTTCTTCATGTATGATGTTTTTGATGTCATCCCACAACTGTTCTGGTATTCAGGCTTTAGCGTTAATGTATCAAATCTCTTCTTCAAATGATCTCTAAATTCAGGTAAGATATATTCAAGGTCATCTTTTGGCTCTCGTGGACTTGTTTTCATTTTCTTTGGCTTCAGTTTGAAATTGCATATGAGTAAGTGATGGTCTGTTCCACAGTCTGCCCCTGGACTTGTTTTCACTGATGATATGGAGCTTTTCTACCTTCTCTTTCCACAGATGTAGTCAATTTGATTTCTATGTATTTCATCTTGTG
This sequence comes from Chrysochloris asiatica, assembly GCF_000296735.1. Classification (NCBI taxonomy): domain Eukaryota; kingdom Metazoa; phylum Chordata; class Mammalia; order Afrosoricida; family Chrysochloridae; genus Chrysochloris; species Chrysochloris asiatica. The sequence goes on along the minus strand of NW_006408523.1, from coordinate 29,457,379 downwards.
AGGTCCATGTGTATAGCCCTCTCTTATGCTGTCTAAAGAAGGTATTTGAAATGAACACTTCATTAGTTTTGCAGAATTCTATCATGCGTTCTCCAGCATCATTTTTATCACCAAGGCCATATTTCCCAACCACTGATGCTTCCTTTTTGCTCCCAACCTTTGCATTTCAATCACCAGTAATGATCAATAAATCTTGATTGCATGTTTAATCAATTTCAGATTGAAGAAGTTGATATAATTCATCTAATTCATCCTCACTGGCTTTAGTTGTTGGTGTGTAAATTTGAATAATAGTGGTATTAACTGGACTTCCTTGTAGGCGCCTGGATGTCATCCTATATCTGACAGCGTTGTACCTCATGATTGATCTGGATATGTTCATTTTGATAATGAACATAACACCATTCCTCTTCAATTTATCATTCCCAGCATAGTAAACCATGTGGTCATCAGATTCAAAATGGCCAATACCAGTCCATTTCAGTTCACAAATGCCTAAAATATCAATGCTTATGAGTTCCATTTCATTTTCACAACTTTCAATTTTCCCAGATTCATAATTTGTACATTCCATGTTCTGATTTTCAATGAATGTTTATAGCTGTTTCTCTTCATTTTGAGTTGTGCCCCATCAGCAAATGAAGGTCCCGTGGGCTTTTCTCCCATGGGCTTTACGCCATTCACATTATCATGGTCAACTCTACTTTGAGGAGACATCTCTTCCCCAGTCACATTATGAATGCCTTCCAACCTAAGTGGCTCATTTTCTGGCACTGTATCTGAAAGTGTTTCTCTGCTATTCATAAGGTTTTCAGTGACTAAATATTCAGAAGTAGTTCATCACTCCTTCTTCCTAGTCTGTGTTCATCTGGAAGCTCATCTGACACCTGGCCACCATGGATGACCCTGCTGGTATTTAAAATACTGGTGGCATGGCTTCCAGAATTACAGGAACTCACAATCCACCACAGTACAACAAACTGAACAACACAAGGGAGACCAGTAAATTCCACTATTCCTCAAATTTAAGTAGCAAATATCAAAGCCAATGATGATGAACTTGAAAAATTCTATCCACTTCCTCAGGTTTAACCTGCTCAGAGATGCAATCAAGGTTCATTGATAATTACTGGTGATCAGAATTTGAAAGTTGGAAACAAAGAAGCAGGATCCATAGTTGGGAAATATGATGTTGGTGATAGAAACAATGCTGGACATCGCATCTGAGAAGTTTTCAAGACTAACGTAATCATTTTAGATATCTTTATCAACAACATAAAAGGCAACTTTACATGCGAACCTCATCAGATGGAATAGAATGTAAATAAATTTACATTTTGGGAAAGATTATGGAGAAGCTCAATAACATGAAACATAGTAATGCTTGTGACAGCTATGGAACAGACTATCAATTATACATGTGCAAGTTCAGGCTGAAGCTGAAGAAAAAATTAAAAAGCCAAAAAGGTCAAAATATAACCTTGAGTATATTCCACCTGAACTTAGAGTCCATCTCAAGAATATATTTGATGTGTTAGACACTAGTGGAAAAACACCAAAAGCATTGCGGAATGACATTAAGAACATTATACATGAAGAAAGCAAAAGGTCATCAAAATACAGAAAAGAAAGAAAAAAACCAAAATGAATATTGAAAGATGCTGACATTTGCTTTTGAATACAGAGAAGCTAAAGCAACTGGACAGAATAATGAAGTAAAAGAGTTGAACAGGAAGTTTCAAAGGGAAGCTTGAGAAGACAAAGAATAGCATTATAATGAAATGTGCAAAGACCTGGAATTGGAAAAAAATTAAGGGTGGAACATGCTCATAATTTTTCAAACTGAAAGAACTGAAGGAGAAATTCAAATCTTGACATTAAATATTGAAGGAGTCTATGGACAAAATACTGAATAACACAAGAGTTACTGTGCCTAAAATAGTTGGTCAGTATTCGGTTATTTAATGAATTTCCATATGAATAATAACCAACAGTATAAAAGGAGGAAGTCCACGCAGCTCTAAAGTTATTGGCATAAACAAGTCTCCACATATTAAAAGAATACCTACCAATTGAAATGTTTCAATAAACACAATCTATACACTGAGCAAATAATCCAAGAAGCTGGATCATATGAAGAAAGTGACATCAGGTTTGGAGAAAGACTCATTAAACACCTGCAGTATGCAGATGACAAAACCTTGCTTGTTGGTTGCTAAAAGGACTTGAAAAACTTACTGATGATCCATATGGATTGCTCCTCAATCTAAAGAAAACAAAAATCCTCACAAATGCACCAATACACATCATTATCACAAATAGAGAATAGATTGAAGTTATCAAAGACTTCATTTTGCTTGGATCCACAATCAATGTTCATGGAAATAGCAGTTACAGGACACATTGTTTTAGGCACATCTACTGCAAAAATCTTCCTTAAAGTGTTACAGAGCAAACATGTCACTTTAAGGACTAAGGTGTGTCTGACACAAGCCATGACATTTTCAATTGCTCCATCTCCATGTGAAAGTTGGGCAATGAATAAGGAAGATCTTAGAAGAATCTCTGTATTTGAATTATAGTTTTGGAAAAGAATACTGAAAGCACCATGGACACCCCCAGAAGAAAAGAAAATCAATATTGGCAAATGTATAGTCAGAATGGGAGAATGGCAAGATTTCGTCTCTGCTCCTTTGAACAAGTTGTCAGGAAGGACACTGGCAACAGCAATGGGCTCAAACATAACAGCAATTCTCAGGATGACAGAACTGTGCAGTGTTTTGTTCTGTTGTTTATAGAGTCACTAGTATCAGGAGGGGCCAGTCACTGCAGAGGGATGTCATGTTTGGTAAGGTGGGGGGGTCAGAAAAAAAGAAGACCGCCAACGAAATGGACTGGCCAAGTGGCAGCATCAATGGACTCAAGCGTGGCAACAGTAGTGAGGTTGGCCCAGGATTGGGCAGTGTTTCATTCCGCTGTGGGTCACTATGGGTCAGTACCAACTCCATGGCACCTTACAGCAACAACAATGACTCTGAACCAACTTGAGTCCACCTGACAAAAACGAGAACAATAACCATGCCATGAACATATTTATTTATTCATTCCATTTAATTTTTGATGAATTCCAATTTTCCAATACTCATACTTCATGCATTCCACATTCTTCTTATTAAAGTATGTTTGTAGCTGTTTTTTCACATTTTGATTTGTGTTTCACTAGCAAACGGAGGGTCTAGAAAGCTTTATTGTATCCAACTCATTAATGTCAATTCAACTTTGAGGAAGCAGCTAATCCCCAGTGGCAATTTGAGTGCCTTCCTACCATAGGAACTCATCTTCCAGCACTATGTCAGACAATGTTTTACTGTTATTTGTAAGGTTTTCATTGGCTAACCATTTAGAAGTGGTCCAACTCCATTTCTTCCTGATATGTCTTAGTCTAGACGCTCCACTAAAACCTGTTCACCATGGATGACCTAGCTACGTAGAAAAACTGCTGTTATAGCTTCCAGCATCACAACAACCCACAATTCAGCACAGGACAACAAACTGACAGATGAATTACATTATTTAGGCATTACTAAACAGAGAGTGGTGGAGTCCTGGTATGGTGCTGTGGGCTAATGCTTCAGACTGCAAAGTCGTTTGAACTTCAAGGTCAGTGGATCAAGCTCACCAGCTGCTCCTTAGAAACCCTATACAGGGTCGCTATGGGTCGGAATTGACTCGATGGCACTTAACAACAACAAATAGAGTGTGGAGGAGCTCTGGTAGTATAGTGGTTACAAGTCAGGCTACTAATCTCAAGGTCAGCAGTTTGAAACTACCTGAGCTTCCATGGGAGAAATATGAGGCTTTCTGCTCCTGTAAAGATTTACAGTTTTGGAAACCCTGTACAGGGTCGCTGTGAGTTGGAACTGACTCCACAGCAGATAATCACCACCACCAAACAGTGGAACACTATAGGATAAGGAGTGAACTGTTAATTACAAGGTTGGTGGTTGAGACCAACCAGTCACTCCTTTGAAACCTGATGCAGGGTGGTTATAAGTCAGAACAGACTCCACGGCAGTTAACAAAAACTAACAGTATGAGAAATTATGCCATCTTTAGTGTTGTAGAGGCTTCACAGTACATTTTCTGTATGCCACATGTTGTATGTAGTCACATAAAGTCCCAGAACCATCAGGTAAAGCTTTTCTGACTTTGATTTGCCTGTGTGATGATGTGGATTAATACATTGGACTGTAAAGTTGACTTGAACTGCAATGCCTGCAGTTCAAGGCCACCAGCCATTCCTTGGAAACCCTATACAAGGTCACCATGGATTGGAAGCGACTAGATAGCTAGTAATGAAAATAACATACCATACCAGAGTCCTGGTGTGGCACTGTGGGTTAATTCACTGAACTTTAAAATCAGTTTGAACCGCAAGGTCAGAAGTTCAAGCTCACCAACTGCTCCTTGGAAACTATACAGGGTGGCTATGGGCCAGAACCAATTCAACAACACTTAACAACAAATACTAGGGCTTTCTCTACTAATAACCAGATTTCTGACTAAGTAAGAAGAACTTTAAAAGCCACATTGAAATTTATTTTTTGGAATAGTTTAATTATTAGAAGACTCCTTGGTTGAACTGTGAGTTAAGCATTGGGCTACTAATTACAAGGTTGGCAGTTCAAACCCAGTAGTAGTTCTGTAGAGAAAGACAAATTTTCTGCTCCAGTAAATATTTACTATCTCAGAAACCTATGAATCCATATACATTGCACTGCAGTGGATGTGGGTTGGTTGGGTTCATACTGGAGTTTAAATAGATGAGCACTCCTCGTGGAACAGTGAACAGCAGGATATGTACTATGGTCATTTAGTGACTTCTAGGAAATATACTAAATCTCTTTAGATGCAGGATAAATATTGAAGTACAAAATACTTTGGGATCTGGCCTAACTCAGCAGGGATATGCTGTTTGTGAATGTATTTGCCATAAGAGAGAGCCAGTTGAAAAAGTTATGTAAGAACCATGCCCAGCATCCTAATTTTACTAATACCTGCTTTCATTAATATACTTTACTTAAGATTAGGCTATGCTGTGTTGTTGTTGTTGTTAAGTGCTATCTAATAGCAACTGTATATAGTGATTTCAAGTTGAGACTGGTGGCTTTGAACCACTGACCTTGCAGTTAGGAGTCCAGAGCTTATCCTGTAGTACCAGACTAGGACTTCATGTTACACTGTTGAGGACCAGAAAAACAAAACAAAACAAAAAAAAACCTCATTATAATATAATATAAAATAATAGAAGTTCATTTTTGTTTAATATAAAAGATCAGAGGACTATAATTAAGAGTAAGTATGGAAGCTATACAACCAGGTACTGGCATGCTGCACCAAGCAAAACAAGTTTTGGATGTATCAAGCATTTGAGGATAGCAAGACCTCAGATATACATGAATGGAGGGAAGATCATCAATCATAACAAATGAAGAAATAGTGGCAGAAATTCATGGAAGAAGACTAGAGAATTTCCATTGATGTGACAGCTAGGCTCTCTTGTCATTTGGCATTTTCAATTTTCAGTGAGCATCTTGTCCTCAGTAAGCTTTCAGCTTGAAGGGTACCAAAAATAACAACAAAATGCCCTTGTGTGGCACTATGGGATAATACACTGGTCAGAAAGGTCGGTTTGAACCACAGGGCAGCTGCTCCTCGGAAACTATACACAGGAGTCGCTATGAGTCGAAATGGACTCAACAGCACTTAACAGCAACAGAATGCCCAAGGATAAGCACTGGACCTTAAAGTCAGCTTGAATTACAAGGTCAGAGTTTAAAACTCCTTGGAAACACTGTATAGAGTCTCTATGAGTCAGTACCGACTGGATGGCATTTAACCAAAAGTGCTGTTTTGACATGGTATAAATATAAGAGCACAGAACTCTTTAGAAAACAGAATCCATAATGTTACCTTTCAAAGAGTATAGACCCAGCAGGAAGTATGTTGAGAAGCAAAACTTCACATTTTGATATTTTTGTTTAAGAAAGAGTTCTATGAATTTGTAGCAATACTTTAATTTAGCATGATTTTATTTGCAGATGACAACAAAACATTTATTAACAACATTTAATTAAATAACTCATACAGACATAGCAAAAAAAAAAAAAAAAAAAATGCAATTTAGACCACCCCTTAAATAGAGATAATTGTAAGGTATTGTGAAATCTCCGAAAAAGGAACCTGCAAGTTTGTCTACTAACCCTTCACAGAGATTTTGATAATACACTGGTAAGCTCTGGGGTGAGAAGAAGGCCTATGGGTACACCCAGTGTGACTTAACAATACATGTGGCTAGATCAAAGAGGGAACAAACATAGGACCATATGAAATGTTTGAAAAAGAAATCGTCCTATTATGGACCAAGTATAAATAAATGGGAGTAGGAGGAAGTTTCTTGAAAAGAAGCCAGGAGCCAGATTATAGTGGGGATTTATGTTGAACTATCATAACCCTTTTATATCAATCCTTTTTTCCATTTGTTAAATTTTCTATTTATGAAATCCTTGGTTTTCTATGAAGGAATTTGGGTAAGAGGTAACAAAATCCTTTAATCCTCTGACAAAAATGAAACTCAAACAATTCATTTTCAATCCCCATGTCCAATTAGGTAATATTATGAATTCCCTATACCCTGTAATTGTACAGTGGAAGAATGTCACAGTCATAAATAAATATTTGTGGGTATTTTAAATTCTTTATCTTTCTAATCTATTTATTTTTTGGTAGGTAAAAGTATAAAATGACATCCCAACACCACTTTCTGAGATAAATAAACTTTGTGCAAATTATTCCATCAAACGCTAATCTTTAACAAAACTTGGAAATCTGGTCACTGCTGTGAATCTCTCTCATATTAATATTAGAACAACAATTTCTCACAGTGCAATGGGAGTTTACATTTACAGTTTCGGCTCTTAATATATAGTCTATGCTGACACTTATTTCAATATAAACTAACTTTTGTTTGAACCATGAGGGAGGTGATTCAAGCTCACCAGCTGCTCCTTGGAAACCCCACACAGGGTCGCTATGGGTCGAAATCGACTTGATGGCACTTAACAACAACAACATAAATATTAAAGGTGTGATTTTAAATAGTTAATCATGAATTGACAGACTGCATGCATTATGCTATTTAGTTTGATATATCCTAGACACAAAAATAATCACTTAGTATATCACTACTGACTACTTTATTACAATATATACATAATTTTCATTAGCACTAATTATTATTACTTGCTAATGAGAGCAGTCCTTTGATAATTGTCTGGAAAACTAAATAATAACAATTGTATAAAATGGATTAGTATTTAAATATTAAACATCAAAATATCCCTTCAAGATACTTTATGAATGAAATTATAACTTGATTTCAAATAAGTATATCTAATATTTTGAAGAGTCATGGATCACACAACCCAGTGGTTGTAATCCATGTCTAAATTTTTGTGTTATACTTGAATATGTTCCATTTCTTGCTTGCCACCATGTTTTGACAAACTCTCTAGTTAAAAATATTATTAAAGAATTTATTTATCAGAAGCCTACCAAATACTTGCTATGTCCCAATGCAAACATTAGAAGTGTTAATTTGTTTCAGAACTTAGAAATTAATCAACCTAGTACTTTATGTGTATTAGTGTGTTGTGTGTGAATAGAAATGATAGATCAGTTCCATGTTTAATTTTTAGTTGACTTTCAGACAGTATAAATAAACTTTGTCTTTCATTTATTTATCTGAATGTCTTAATCTTCTTTCAATACTTTGGTCCTAATTGCTTCTTTATACCAATGACTTCTTTGATTGCAAGTCTAGCACTCTGATTCTCTTCAAAATTGATTCCCTTTCACTCTTATCTTCCTAGATAAGATTGTCCCTTTCAGTATTAGTAAAGTTTATAGTTACTATATTTGTAAATTTAAGTACAGTTTCAAATATTATTATTCACCAACCCAACTACTGCTGCAATTCAAATTTTATAACACTCAATTTCTCTTTAAAATATTATTTTGCAACTGAGTATTTGCCCAGTGAAATATATATTGAGTGTAAAACAACTTGAGGACCTGTTGTATCTTGTTCTGATCACAGAATAAATTGACTTATCTATCTCTTCTGCTCTGTACATACTCAGAATATGCATCTAACTCCATTTAGCTCCCAGAGTGCAACAAAACAATAGATTTCAGGCATAAGGAATTTTAGAATTATGATGATCATTTCTATTCGAGATTATCATTAAATTATTACGTTTTCAAGGACTCCTCTGTCCCCACTCTGAGATACAGGATAAGGTGCAAAGTAGACTTTTTGAATGAGTTGAATCCGAACCATATTTGTATTTAATTCAAATGTGAAGAAAAGTTTATTTTAAAATCTCTGAATCCTCTCAGAAGTCCTGATGTGATGCTGTAGAATAAATACTGGACTACTAACCAAAAAGTCACTGTTCAAACCACAGGCCACTACTCAAGACTCCTATACAGGGTTGCTAAGAGTTGGACCCGTCTCAATGGCACTTAACAACAACGAAACCAAAATGATCTCTGTTGGTATTGATAGGTTCCAACAACATAGTCACTCTATGCACAAAAGAACAAAACACTGCCTGGTGCTTTGCCATACTCACAATTGTTGCTATGTTTGCTGCCACTAGGTCAATACATCTAGTAGGAATTCATTCCCTTCTTCACTGACTCTCTACTTTACCAAACATGATGTCCTTCTCCAGTGGCCAAGCCCTCCTGGCAATGTGTTCAAAACATGAGAAAGCATGTCTTGCCATCATCCTTACTTTTAAAGGGCCTTGTAGTTGTACTTCTTCCGAGACAGATTTGCTTATTATTCTGGTAGTTCATGGTACTTTCAATATTCTTCACAAACAAAATAATTCAAATGTATCAATTCTTCTATGGTCTTCTTTATTCATTGTCAAACTTTCATATACATATTAAATGATTGAAAATACCATGGCTTCAGTCAGGCACACCTTAGTCTTCTTTGCTATTCAACACTTCAAAGGCATCTTTTGCAGCAGATTTGCCTACTGCCTCATGCCTTTTGAATTCTTGATTGCTGCTTCCATGAATGGTTGATCGTTCATACAAGCAAAACGAAGTCACGGACAGCTTCAATCTTTTGTCCTCTTTTCAAGATGTTACTTATTATTAGTTCAGTTGTGAGGATTTTTATTTTATTTACACTGAGTTGCAATTCATACTGAAAGTTGTACTCTTTGATTTTTCTCAGTAAGTATTTCAGGTCCCTTTTGCTTCCAGGAAGCAAGGTTGTGTCTTCTGACTAATACAGATTGTTCATGAGTCTTCTCCAACTCTTATACCATGTTCTTATTCATACAATCAACCCAATCTCTGAAGTTATTTGCTCAGCATACAGGCTGAATATATGTATGGTAAAAGGAAACATCCCTATGGATACCTTTTCTGATTTTAAACCACTCATTTTCCCCTTGATCTGGTCAAAGCATTGTCTCTTAATTTTTGTGCAGGCTCCTAAGGAGCACAATTAAGTGTTCTGGAATACCCATCCTTGGCATTGTTTTCCATAGTTTTTTTTTAGAATCTGCATAGTCAAAATGTCTTTTCATAGTCAATAAAGAGCAAGTTAATAAATTTCTGATGTCTTCTACTTTCAACCAACATCTATCTGATGTCAGCAATGATATCACTAGTTCCAAGTATTTTTCTGAATCCAACTTGAATTTCTGGCAGCTCCCTGTCTATGTACTGGTGGAACTGTTTTTTGTTTTTTTTTAATTGTCTTAAGCAAAATTATACTTGCATGTGATATTAATTAAATTGTATTTACACAATGCAAACACGATCACAGAATGTTGCAACTTTTGGTCATAACATCTAAATACTTTAAAGATCATTCCAAAAATTGTTGCTGAAAATCAACAAAAGGCCAATTAAATGCACTTTCCAAAGCTATTTGCAATTCTGTGGTCTTGATTCTGTAATTGGTATGAATAAAATTAACCTTTACCTGTTGGAATTCAATCTAATACTAATAGTTTTAGTTATTGTTCTTTCAATGAGCTGATTATGAACTTTATAAATTCATTCTAATTAAAAATATATTTTGAAATAAAGGTAGTGTTTGATGAAAATGCTTAGCTTAATAATTATATTTTATTTCCATAGTTATAAATACACATATTTAGAATCCTTATTCAGTCACTCTCAAATATGTGTATATATAAAAATATAAACATATATATGCAATTTCAGTTGCACTGTAGAATAAGTACTGGACTTAACAGTTGAAACTTACCAGCTTCTCTGCAGAAAAATGATGAGGCTTTCTGCTTCCATAAAGATTTACAGTCTCAGAAACAGGTTTTCTATGAGTCAGAATCAACTTGATGGTAGCAAGTTTCATATATATATGGGGCTCTGATAGCGTAGTCGTTACGAGTCTGGCTGCTAACCTCAAGGTCAACAGTTAGAAACTACCAGCCATTCCACGGAAAAAAAGATGAAGTTTTCTGCTCTCATAAAGATGAAAGATTTACAGTCTTGGAAACCCTATACACCATCACTATGAGAAGCAACCAACTTCCAAGGCACACAACCACCACTCTCTCTCTCTCTCTCAATTTCTCTGTCTCTCTCTCTCTCTCAATCTCTCTATTTCTATCTATCTATCTATCATCTATCTATCTATCTATCTATCTATCTATCTATCTATCTATCTATCTATCTATCTATCTATCTATCTATCTCCATGTATAGTGGAGTCGGTTTTGACTCATAGTCATCCTCTGTAGGGTTTCTGAGTTTGTACATCTTTATGGAAGCAGAAAGCCTCATCTTTCTCCTTGCTAAGCAGCTGGTAGATTGGAAATGCTGACCTATGGTTAGACCCCAACATGCAGCACACTGTGCTACCAGACTGTTATATATATGTGTGTGTGTGTGTTGTTGTTGTTGTTGTTGTTGTTGCTATTAAGTGCCATAGAGTAAGTTCCAACTCATAGGGACTATTATATGGTTTCCATTGAGCGGCTGGTGAGTTTGAACCACCAACCTTGTGACTCAAATTGAACTTGCAGCCAGTGCTTTATTCCACAGTGCCACACCAGAACTATATATGTTATTTCAAGTCGGCTGTGACTCACAGTGACCCTGTATAGGATTTCGGAGAAACAGGCGGTGAGTGTGAACCACCGACCTTGCTATTGAAACCGACCTTGGTGGGTATGTGCTGTGGAGTCGATTCGACTCATAGCTACCCTGTACAGGGTTTCTGAGGCTGTAAATCTTTACAGGAGCAGAAAGCCTCGTCTTTCTCCCTCAGAACCGCTTTCGAACTGCTGACCCTGAGGTTAGCAGTCCGATTCGTAACCATTACGCTTCCAGAGCTCCTTATCCATATATATATACACATATACTGTTGTTAAGGAGCTCTGGTAGCATAGTGGTTACGAATCGGGCTGCTAACCTCAAGGTCGGCAGTTCGAAACTACCAGCGGTTCCGTGGGCAAAAGAGGAGGCGTTCTGCTCCCGTAAAGATTTACAGCCTTGGAAACCCTGTGCAGGGTCACTATGAGTCGGAACCGACTCCACGGTACTCAACAACAACAACATATACTGTTGTTAAGTTCTGTCAAGTCATTTATGACTCATTGATCATGTATAGGATTTCTAAAGAGTGGCTGGTGGGTGTGAACCGCCAACCTTGCAGTTAGCAGTTCAGGGCTTATCCTACAGCGACACATCAAAAAATACATGGAAAACCCCATTACCTTTTAATTCCATTTTTATCCAAACTTTTTGAAGCCCCCTCATATATCTATGTTAATCTCCAATGAAGTCCTTCATTTGAGTCAGACTCATTGATACCCCTCAAAAACGATTTAACATTCATATTATGTGTATTTTACAAGTGTTATTGCTACTTTAACTTTCATTATGTTGACATGTACTTATGATTTTTTATTTTCATTAAAGATCATAGAATTGGGAAATAATCATATCAGAAACAATATGAGTAGGGTCTTCTCAACCTTAATTAGAATGCATTGTGTTTTAAAATTAATATTTCTATGGTGGTGGTGGTGGTTATGTACTGTAGATGGAGTCAGTTCCAACTCATAGTGACCCTGCATAGGGTTTCCGAAGCTGTAAATCTTTATGGGAACAGAAATCCTCATTTTTCTCCCACAGAACTGCTGGTAGTTACCACAATGCTACCAGAGGTCCTTAATATCTGTAAAATGAGTTCAATTAATATTTTTAGAAAAGATACTTATTGTACAACAAATCACAATTAAATTGTCTTATGGGTAGGTTAATGTCATAGAATATACTTTTAAAAAATCCACACCATTATTCACTTATTATGAAATGAAAATCTGATAAATATTGGCCCTTACAAACAGATAAGAAAATAGGAAATTAAAGTTCTTCTTTAATTTGTTGAAATATTTTAGGACTAGTATCTTGTCAGATGATTGATGTAATAACATAAACTAAACCAAAATCGTTAAAGAATAATAAAGGAAAAATAATAGTGTCACTGGGTGCCTTGAGTCCCTGGAACATTTTGCACAGTAGCTAACATAGCTTTCTCTCAGGCATTAATACTTACAACAGACACTTGAAACAAACAGTACTCTTGTCAGATGGATAAGATCAGGTATAATCATATATTTCACACAGTGGACCAGAGAATAAAGCACTGCTGAGGAAATAGGAACAGAACCACTTTACGTTTTCTATGCCTTAACTCAAGTTGGGAAATAGCCATTGACCCTGAGTTCCATAGAGATGTTTCAAGCACATTTAGGGAGCTATAAACAACCTCAGGAAATGGACACTGCTGATTTTCACACCACAGTTGTCTTCGCCTTTACATTCCAACTTACACTTCTGATTATTGTTGTGAAAAATACTTTTTCTCTAGTTACATGAGTAGATACTGAGAGCAACGCTGAGGAAAACACTGAATGGCAGCCTATCTTTATAAAATTAACTAAAATGTCAGCCTAGTGATTCAGTCGAGGGCTTGGCTTCCAAAGCAATTACTTACGATTTGACCTTAAGAAAAAATACCATTTCTTTGGAGAAAAATGAAAGTTAACAAAACATCAAACAATAAAAAGGCTGAACTGATACATATATATATATATGCTGTTGTTAAGTGCCATTGAGTCAATTCCCACTAAGTCCTGGTGTGGCATGCTGCTGGTTAATGCTCTCTACTGCAAAGTTGGTTTGAACCGCAAGATCATAGGTTCAAGCTCACTAGCTGCTCCTTGGAAACTCTATACAGGGTCACTATAAGTCACAACCAACTCGAAGGCACTTAACAACAACAACATATGTATAGTTGTTGCTAAGTGCTTGCCTAGTTACATCTGACTC
>NW_006408523.1:29419728-29443230 GCF_000296735.1 Chrysochloris asiatica | reverse complement strand
GAGAGACCTGATGTGGCACTGTGGATAATACATTGGACTGCAAAGTATGTTTGAACCACAAAGTTGGTGGTTCAAGCTCACCATCTACTCCTCAGAAACCCTATACAGTGTATCTATGAGTCAGAAGTGACTCGATGGCATTTAACAACAACTATACACACACACACATACACACAAACACACATATATATGTATATCTGCATATAAAACTGCAAAATACTTCCTAAAACTAACATTGATGACAGCAGAGTTTAATGGTACCAAAATTCTTTGGGGTAGTGGCGGTTATGTGCTGTGGAGTTAGTTCTGACTCGTTGAGACCCTGTGTAGAGTTTCCAAGGCTGTAAATATGTGCAGGAGCAGAAAACCTCATCTTTCTCCCACAGAACCACTGGTAGTTTTGAACTAATGATCTCAAGATAAGCAGCCGGACTCATAACCTCTATACTACGAGAGTTCCCTTTGGGCAGATGTTATCCAGGTTCATGACACACATGTGTTATCCATGTCAGTGGAAATATTTACAACTCCATCTTCTTTCATTATTGTTGTTGTTGGGTGTCATTGAATTTGTACTGACTCATATTAACCTCATGTGAAAGAGGAGAGAGCAGATCAGAAGAACTTTCATCTTGAGGTTACTAAGAAACAAAGAGACATAAATGATTTTATGTGACAAACTAGACCACCTCAAAGGGCATAATTGCTGGAACAAACAAATCAGACCATTAAATATTTATGCTGTAAAGATCACTGACTGATGGAATTGTTTTTCTGAGGAAAGAAGTATCCATTCAGTTTGGTGTAAAAATAATTAGCAGGTTGTCTCAGGACCAGCCATTCATGATCATATGGCTGGTTCTGAAGAACAATGTACTGAGACTCTTACCTTATTTTAAACCAATGACCTGCAAATCAGTTGTTACCCATAAACTACAATAGGACACCTGCAGCTTCTCAATTTTTAGTTGAAAATTCCTTCTTGTGGACTCTTTGTCTCCCTAATTGCCATAATATAGTTCTGCTGACATGAAAGTGAAAAGGTTAAAGTAGGGATAAATAGACCTGGGTTGGAATAGCAAATTGGATGTTTAAAATCTTAGAAAAAACATGGTGATTTAATTATTAACAATATTTCAGGATTCTTGTCTATATATGGCAATGAAAATTTTGTCTTTAAACATTTATTGTGAGAAATTCATGATTTAATGCTAGAGAAAAAGCCTTGTTTTTGTTTCTCTTTACAAATATGTAATGTTTCCTTAAAATCCTTTTTAATAAAAATATTTAATGTTTACATTATAAACACAAAATTAAATTTAATGGAATATATTTAAAACAATCTCTGTAGTCATACATAATATACATTACTAAAATGCAAACCCAGAAAATAAATTGCTTTAACTCATTGTCCATATATCATATTTTCATATACTATATATAGATAATTGAAAGGACTAATTAAATATATATTTCTCCCCATTATTAGTTAAAATATAACAATTAACAAAGTCAACAAAATATCATAGATTATTAAATATTAAATATATTAAAATTTAATTATTGAGAATAAGGTTTACATTTATATGGCTCCCCTCTTGAAAACTGCCATTTAATGCCACTAGAATATAAAATCTGTGGAATTTACACATATTGATTGCAGTTATAGTAATATAGATCATATCTGGAATGGATTAAAAAACATTTAGTTCTATTAAAATCCCAACTGTGCTTCTTATATAATGACAATAATTTTATTATATTTATGGATATGCTGTAAACCAAATTTTCTAAGATGCTCATGAATGAAAATAAAGTACGAGTAAAGTAGCACCAGAAACCAAAAATTAACCTAAAGCTCGGATAATTAATACAATAATTTTATTATTGTGTGTTATAATGGCTATAGATATTACGATAATAATATTGTTTAGTTACCAACAGTAACAGTAAGTAAGGGAGTGTGGTGGTCCATAGATAAACATTGGACTGAGAACCACATGGTTCATAGTTTGAGTCCACCAACTACACAGGGGAGAAAGATAAGGCTTTCTGCTCCTACAAAAAATTTAAAGCTTCAGAAACCCTATATTCATAGGATCTCTAAGAGCCAAAACTGACTCCAATGCACGTAACAACAGCAGGGCAATGTAGAAGGTATTGTGCTAGCACAAGCACTAGTAAACAGAACAATGTATAAAAGAGATCACCACATGCTAGTTATATAATATATAGTTAGAGGTGGTTTTCCAGAAAGTAGGGATAATTATAGGTTTTATGGTATTGGTGCGCCATCATTTAGATATCCATGAAAAATTATTAGCCTGCATCCTTCACCTAAAACAAATTATTGTAAGCTAAAAAGCTCTGGTAGTGTAGTGGTTACGAATCGGCTTGAGAACCTCAAGGTCAACAGTTCGAAACTACCAGCTGCTCCATAGGAGAAAGATGAGGTTTTCTGCTCCCGTAAAGATTTACAGCCTCGGAAACCCTGTTCAGGGTTGCTTTGGGTTGGAACCGACTCAACGACCTTAACAACAACAACAACAACAACAACAAAAGACCTATATGTTGAACATGAGATGATCATTCTAAAAAATAATTTAGGAAAAGATATTTATAACTCCAAGGTGAATACGATTTTTTTGTTATTATTAACACCAAAGCAAAACACTAACCATTAATGAGGGTGGATTGTCTAATAACTAGGTAAGTATAGTCTTACCTATGCTTACATATTAAACTGCAGTGAACAATTTTACATTTTTAAACCACATCAATGATTCTGCTTTTAGTTGTGGCTACCATTTGTCTCGCTTTCAAACCTACAGTACCTTCCTAAAGTACAGACCTTCTTTAAAATACACAATCCCTGACAGGAAAGGAGTGCCTAGTGAGCAAGTAGCAATCTGTATTGAAAAAGTTTACATGGATTTTGCCACATCTTATACAAGTAAGCCATGCATATCTTGCTCATTGGGTAATCCAACCCTGAGAAATATTTGATAAACATGATTACATCATTATCAAATTTACTTTTCGAAATGAAAAAGATACCTACAGATCATGTCTGCAATACAGATAAACAATTAAATCTTCTATGTTGTTAGTTCAATTTTGACTCATAGTGAATCCATGTGACATAGAACAATTGCCCGATAAGGATGTCTTTGCTGTAATATTTATGGAAGCACATTCCAGGTCTATCTTCTCTAGAGCCAATGGGTGGAATTTAACCATTAATATTTTAGTTAGTAGTTAAATACTTGCTTAATCATTTGTGTAACCAGGGTTTCTTAAATTCATGCTAGAGAACACAGTAAATTTCAATGGTAAATTGGCAAATAGTGTTTAACAATTGAATGATATCAGAATACTCCATTAAACTAAGTCATTTAAAATAAAAACAAAGAAGCTATAAAATCTGTCAGTACCAAGTGCTGTGAAAGACATGAAGAATATTGATTTAAATGGAACCAAGGAGTTCTGGGGAGTCCTAGTATGGCACTGTAGGTTAATGCGCCAAACTGCAAAGCCTTTTGAACTGTAAGATCAGCCGTTCAAGCTCACCGGCTGCTCCTCGGAAACCCTATATAGATTCACTGTGGGTTAAAACCAACTCGACGGCACTTCACCACAACAAGGAGTCCTGGGGTGTCGCTGTGGGCTTATGCTTCAGACTGCAAAGTCGTTTGAACAGCAAGGTCGGTGGTTCAAGCTTACCAGCTGCTCCTTGGAAACCCTAAACAGGTGATATGGGTCGGAATTGACTCGATGGCACTTGGCTCTTGAAACTGTTCCTACTCATAGGGAATACAGTCACAATAGAATGAAACACTGCCTGGGCCTGGGCCAGCCTCACAATCCTTGTTACACTAGAGCCCACTCTTGCTGCTACTGTGAAAACCCGTCTTGTTGGGGGTCTTCTTGTTTTTCAGTGACCCACACTTTACCAAGCATGATGTCTTTCTCCAGGGACTTATCACTCCTAACAATATGTCTGAAGTATGAGAGACAAAGCTTCCCCATCTTAACTTCCAAGGAGTATTCTGGCTGTACTTCCTCCAACACAGATATGTTTCTTTTAATATTATTCTCCAACACCATAACTCAAATGCATCAATTTTTCTATGGTATTCATATTCGTTGTCCAAATTCCACATATATAAAGCTATTGAAGATGCCATGGCTGGGGTCAGGTCCACTTTCATTCTCAAACTCACATGTTCACCCTTAAACACTTTTAAGTTGTCTTGTGCAGCAGATGTGCCTAGTGCAATACGTAGGTTGACTTCTTTCTTGAGTGTTGATTGTGGATCCAAACAAAATGCAGTGCTTGACAACATCAATCTTTCTCCATTTATCATGAATTTATTTATTGGTCTAGTCATGAGGATTTTTATTTACACTGAATTGCAACCCATAATCAAGGCTGTGGTCTTTGATTTTCATTATTAGGTATTTTAAGTCCTTTTTCACATTCAGCAAGCAAAGTTGTATCATCTGGATATCACAGGTTGTTAATAAAGCCTTCCTCCAATTCTGATGCCACAATTTTCTTCATAAAATCCAGCTTGTTGAATCATTTGCTCTGCATACAGATTAAATAAGCATGGCAAAAGAATCTAGTGCTGGCACACACATTTTCCATTTTTAAAGTACTCTGTGTCTCCATGTCCTGTTCGAATGACTACCTCTTGGTCTATGTACAGGTGCCTCATGAGCACAATTAAGGGTTCTGGAACACTCATTCTCTGTAGTCATATGATATTATCCTACCACAGATAGCAGTATACTTCAAGATAAATCTTAAAATGTCCTTTTTTGATAAATGTGTTGCCATTCCTATTCAATTTGGCATTTCTAGCATTCCAAATAGCTAATAGCAGTCCATTTCAGCTCACTACTGCCTAGGGTATCTAGGTTTATGCATTCCATTTCATTTTTGACTATTTTCAATTTTCCTAGTTTCATACTTTGTACGTTCCATTTTCTGATTAATAACAGATTTTGTAGCTGTTTCTCTTCATTTTGAGTCTTGCCCCATATGCAAATGAAGGTCCAGAAAGCTCTAGTCCATTCATGTCCTCACAGTCAACTCTACTTTGAGAAGGCAGCTCTTCCATACTCATATTTTGAGTACCTTACAATCTGAGGTTCTCATCTTTTGGCACTATTTTTGACAATATTCTGATGTTATTTATAATGTTTCAATATTTAATATTCTGGTGCTATTGACAGTTTTCCACTGCTATTCACAAGGTTTTCAGTTGCTAAATATTCAGAATTAGTCCACCTATCCTTTTTCCTAGTCTATCTTATTCTGGTAGGTCATTTGAAACCTGTCCATTATGGGTAATCTTGTTGATATTTTAAATATTGGTGATATACTTTCTAGCATCACAGCAACTTGCAAGCCACCACAGTACAACAAACTGGCAGATGAGTTGTGTTTGCATATTGAATGAATTTGGACGTTGCATAATCTGAGATTTAGCCTTTTTGCTCCCAGAGAATCATTTAGAGAAACACATCCATGTATGCCCTGGGCATGTGTCCAAAATCTTTTGTATATGATAATTAGGAATTATTTGTTTAGGCATATGCTCATTATGACTAATGATTTTTCCTTTTCTAGTTGCAGAAAGGATTCTTTAATGGCATTATAGAAATCTGTTTGGGATCTTGTTAGGTGCTAATGAGTCAGTTTTGACCCATGATTATGACCCTAGTCATATCCCATTCTTGCTCCATCCTCAAATTATTATGTTTGAGCCCTTTATTGTAGTCCCAGGCTTTTTTGCTACTTCAATTCCAGCCTCAGGAGCCAGGTTGTTGTTGTTGTTATGTGCCGTGGAGTGGGTTCCGACGCATAGTGACCCTACACAGGGTTTCCGAGGCTGTTAATCTTTACTGGAGCAGACCGCCTTATCTTTCTCCCATGGAACCGCTGGTAGTTTTGAACTGCTGACCTTATGGCTCGCAGCCCGATTCATAACCACTATGCTACCAGAGCTCCTCCGGAGCCAGGTAATGCCATTAAACATATTATTTATCTTGCAGATGAATAAAACTTCCAGCACAGTTACTTTAAATAGCAATTTAAAATGTAAGATCTGCTCAAATATTTCATTTCTTTAACAGCTATACATTCTTGAGCTTAGGAATTAAAACTGTATAATCCTACCAAGCATTGGCATTGCTTCTTCCTTTGTTTTTTTTTATTATTATTTTTGTTTTTTTGTTGTTGTTTGTTTTGTTTTGTTTTTGCATTCTTTCCATCTTTGCCCATTCTAAGTCTATAGTATATCTAAACATAACAATAGTGAAATGACCAATTTACACTCTACCTCCATAACCTTGGGAAAATCCCAAGATACCAGTTGGTTTCTGTTAATTTATTGCCAATGTAGTGATCTCCAAAGGACCTGTATGCATGTTAAACACATGAATAAGCTGCTATACTCTTGGTAAGCAAGTGAATGTTAGGGCACTAATATTTATTTGAGATCTCTGTCATTTATAAGCCAATTTTAAAGACTTTTATTATTGACATAACACATTTATATATGTGTGTGCACATGCATTTTTAATGATGTGATATGAAAAGCAAATCTGTGTATCCTTGTACTCAGCCTACACACTGAGATTTTAAATATCTGAATGATTATGTTTGTATGACATTGCCAATCCGTGGTCTCCATTAACAATTTTACTTTTCCTGCCCAAATGGTTTGATTTTCAGTTCATTTCTGTACTAAAAATTGTTTTTTTTTTTTAAAAATCCTTCTCAAAATCCTCTCCTAGCTTTTTCCATCAATCTTAAAATGGTTGTATTTTGATGCCTACCAAAATCTAATCAACTTCTTTGTAAAACTTTAATCATTACTATCTTCTCTAAGAAAATAAAAACAAAAACAAACTTAAAATTTCAGTAGAAATTTGAAAAACTAGTTGGAGAGACTTGCATAGCAAAACTGCAAATTATGAATTTGATATCTGTATTTGACTTTCATAATTTTAGCAACAATATGTATTGATTTTGTAATGTAAATTCTTAACTTATTGAATTGGAATTCTGAAAGAAACACCTGCAGGAATTTTCATGTTTTCAATTATTTATATGCTTTTTTTCTTTAACATTGCTTATAACAATATCAGATTTACAAAGATAAAACTAGGAAAAATTGAAGAGTGGCTTTCATTCTCTCTTTTTGCCAATAACATTTATAGGCAGTAATTAGAACCTTCAGTGATGAGTTTGGACACTTGACTTACATGAAATCTTAGTTTCTTGTATAAGTATTACAGAATACCATGTAGCATGTTATAAGAAGAATGTCTTACGTAGAAAATATTTTACAGCAATATATCTTAAAGATTTTGTATGTAGACAAATAGCTATGTTGGATTGCATTAAATTTTTCAGTAATGTTAATAAACCTTCCCTTACTCCTTTGTTAAGATTATAAGAAATTACTTGGAAATATTTCAAACTAACAATCATGCAAACTTTAATTTTATGTATCCCACTAGTACATTGATCTAACATTCCAAAAATAAATACTACAATGCTCTAGTGATTTTTTTTTTTTTTCCTTTAGAATTCAGCTAAGTGTGTTTCATCAATATTTTATTTAGCTGCTCATGGTTGCAAGTAGCTAAGCATTGAGAGGAGAGATTCGCAGTTTAATGTCTGGAGACTGCTGCAAAAGCTCGCATTTGCTGAAGCTCACTCCTCAGGCTGACCCAGCTAAAGGAAGAATAAAGGCTTTTTGCCTTCCATTCCACTTTCTAAATCTCAAGCACATGACTCTCTTTTACAGAATGAAAAGTTGAACACTGCTGACGCAATCTTTTGGGAAATGCAATTTTGAGACATCCCTTCTCTGTGTAACTGGGGAGATTATAAGAAAAAGAAGGGTAGTTGTCCTGGTGTGGTGCTGTGGGTTAATGCACCAGATTGCAAAGCCGTTTGAACTGCAAGGTCAATGGTTCAAGTTTACCAGCTGTTCTTCAGAAACGCTCGCTATGGGTTGGAACCAACTCAACGACACTTAACAACAACAACAACATAGGCATTTTGTAGGCATTCACTAATTTGATCTTAGGGAACTCAGTGTCACTTAGTGTCTCAAATGCCTAAACCCTTGGTTAGTTGCAGAAAGGGTGACAGTTTGACTCCACCAGAGGTGTCTTGGAAAACAGAACTGATAATCTGCTTCTGAAAGATTACAAAATTGAAAACCCTTTGGGGTAGTTCTATTCTTCACATGATTTGAAATCACTCTAAAAATAACAATTCAATTTAATGAATTATTTTAAAATATAAATTTAGAGTTTGAAAAGTATATCAACATTTAACTTTAATGGCATATTCATGTTTATCTTATTTCTATTTATTTTAGAACTTTAGTTCAGCTGTAGACTATGAAATCTGAAGGCTTTTTGCCTGTGACTGACTCCAGCAAGGCAGAGCTTGCTTCCGTTTTGTGCCTTGGTTTAAGTGCTCAGATGCCAATTTTTCTTGAGTATTTCATGTACCTCTTACAGCTGACCTGCCAGAGTTAGAAACAGAGTCTATTTACAAGTAGGGCAGGGGCCACTTCCCTCAGCAAGTCCTCAGAGGAACATTCCTAGACACACTGCCTTATGGTCACCCTCAGAGCAAGCTTCAGTAGTTCCTTTCCTGCTTTCCATAGGCCAGGCATGTGCATACATAAGTGACTCATGGTTGTGGGAAGAAATTCCTTGGTTCCCTGTGCACTAAAAAAGTTCACCACATGGAGGTGGAACTTCAGAAACTCAATCATGGTATCTGTGCTTTCCCTCACTCAGGTGATATGTGTTTATCTTTGTCTTGAATTTACTCCTATTTAACAGTTAATAAAGAGTCTATAATATTTATATACTTGAAGAAGGGGTCATTTTTGTCTCCTATGATAATACTCAGGATTTTAGTACTTCAGTTCTTTTTTCCAAGTCTTCCTACAGTTAACAGATTTGATTTTTGAAGTACCTAAGCTCTTTGTTGCTTCACTGCGCGTCTAATTTAAACCATCTTATAGAACCTGTTATGCTCATTGCATCACTTATAATGATGAATTGAAATTGTATCACAAGATCAATTTGTGATTTTTAGGTATAAGACTGCACAGATGGGTTAGGCTATTAGTCCATACAGGCAACAGAGGCAGAATTGTATGCTAGATGTTGTAGTAGTTGAAGACCTTGGGAAATGAAAGCAATTTATCAAAAATATAAATTGAGGGATCGTCTTGGCAGAATAGTTGAATAGAACTCCAGTATTCTCAGTTGACTTTATGTGTTTTTGCAGAGGAAGGGTCCAGAATATTACTTGCGTGTATGATACAGAAAGGAAGATGAACAAAGTTTAGCAATGAAATAACGGAACAACATTTAATAGAGTCTTTGAAAAGTCTTCCTTGTTTTATAAGATGTTCTTTATTTGACAGCTGCTAAGTCTACTAAAATTAGACCTCCCCTCATGAATTTCCAGGTTTCATGATGATTTGCTACAAATGTCATTTACCTTGAGAAAAAAAATGAATTATTTAAATAATTGAAAACCAATGTGGTACTGTAGGATAAGCTTGGAATGCCAATTGAAAGGTCGGAAGTTCCAGTTTGAACTGATAAAAAAGTTATTAAGTCTATGGAAAGTGCAGTCTATTTCAAAAAAACCCTACACATTGGTCTGACACCAACTGACTCAATGACAACAAAAATCATTTTACATGATTTTAAATTATAGCCCCTAGGGTCACTATGAGTCGGAAACGACTCCGCGGCACACAACAACAGCACAACAAGTAGATATTAGTGGTATATTTTCATTTATTGTTGTTATGTGCCGCAGAGTTGGTTCAGACTCATAGTGACCCTGTACACGGTTTCCGAGGCTGTAAATCTTTACGGGAGCAGAAAGCCTGAACTTTCTCCCGCGGAACAGCTGGTAGTTTTTAACTGCTGACCTTGCAGTTCACAGCCAGAATTGTAACCCAATACGCTACCAGAGCTCCTTACTCATTTATAAATTACATCTTATAGAAATAAAAATAAACACTCTTAAAGTCTTTAGGTCTCCCTTTCTAAAACTTTCAAATGTAGATATATGTTTTTCTCAAGTCCTTATATATTTGTGGATCTTATCCTTTGGTGCTAACACAACTACCAATGTGGTAGAGCTGCTGTTGGTGGGCACTGTCGAGTCAGTTCTGACGCATAGTGATCCTGTGTCCAACAGAACAAAGCACTGCCTATTTCTGTGCCATGCTCACAATTGCTGCTATGATTGAGCCCATTGCTGCTGCCACTATGCGAATCCATCTCTTTGAGGTCTCCCTCTTTTTCACTATTCTTCAACTTTATCAAGCATGTGTCCTTCTCCAAGGACTGGTCTCTCCTGTAAATATGTCTGATGTATGTGAGACGAGGTATGGGCATCTTGGATTCTAAGAAGCATTCTGGTTGTACTTCTTCCGACACAGATTTGTTTGCTGTTTTGGCAGTCCATGGTACCTTTAATTTTCTTCTCCAGCATCATAACTCAAATGCATCAGTTCTTTACAGTTTCCTTATTCATTTTCAACTTTCACAAGCATACACTAAATATACTATGACTCATAACAGGCATATCTTAGTCCTCAGATTGATGTCTTTGTTTTTGAACACTTTAAAGCGGTCTTGTGCAGCAGATTTGCCTAATGTGATCTGGCATTAGATTTCTTGATTGCTGCTTCCAGGAGTGTTGATGGTGGATCCAAGCAAAACGAAGTCTTTGACAACTTCAATCTTTTCTCTATTTAATATGATGTTATTTATGTAATTCAGCTATCAATGTAGTACAGCATACAGTGGGCAAAATGATGAAAACTTCTTAGATATTATCAAACATCTTAAGGCAGTGAGTTGGGGGCTCAGGCCCATAGTCTCAAGGAGCACCATGGTTAATTTGCATGCTATCATCCATAAAGACAATTCTTTGCATCTTATGAGTAGTATCTGGGATCTTGAAAGCTCATGAGCTACTATCTAAGATGCAAATATTAGCCTCTTCATGTGCAGAAGAAAAAAGAATGATGAGAATTGAAGATACTTAGAATCAATTAGTTCAACAGACTATTGGAATGTGTGAACAAAACTCAATATTATGAAAAAAAAAAAAATTAAATATGACCAGGCTTAATGGTCAGAAAGAGACTGGAGGAAATTGAGACTGGAGGCCCTTGACCACCTTTCAGGTGTGAAAAGGAACTCACCTGCATGACCCAGTTTTCAGGCAAGAAGTGGATAGGTATATAAGGGAGTAAAGTATGTTCACCATGGAATGGTCCATCATTAAAAACTAAAAGGGCAACATTTGCATAAAGACAAAGTTGAGAAGGGATGGGAAGGTGGATGAAAATGGAAACAGAACTGCAGGGAGGCAATAGGAGAACTTGTTACATGGAGGAGATTGCAATCATTGAGATGAAACAAAGGGTATGATTTGTTGAAGGTGAAACTGATGATCTTATCTGGGAACCTTCCCTCAATTCACAATAAAATACAAAAAGAAAAAAGAAAATGTCTCATAGGGTTATTATACTTGTTAACAAGTTAATATTTCTGAAATGCTAAAAGAAGTGTCTAGCATATATTAACCACTAAATATATTAAAGCAAACAAATTATTTGAAGGTTGTTTTGGATTTGAAGCATTCACTTTATCAAAGCAACAGCACTCTGTTTTAACAAGATGAAAATGAAGGCATACTTTTAAGCAAGCTATATCTATAAAAACTAAGGTGTTAATAAGCATGTGCCTTTTATATCTTCATGTACTATGAACAGACATTAAATGGCCTATGAAATAGGCTCTTAACAGTACTATTTTTGAGCTGTAAACTTAAATACCATAGTATTGCATTGGGATAATATTTAAAAATATATGAAATTGGTGGTGGAGGTGGTTGTGTGCCATCGAGTCCCTATTGACTCATGGAGTCCCTGGATGGACTGTCTGAGCTGTAAAGTGTCATCTTTTCCAGTGGAGTGACAGGTACATATGAATTGTTTACCTTGTCGTTAGCAGCCCAGCTCATAATCCATGACACTACCAGGCCTCCTTAAAATAAAATTAAATAACTGGAAAGAATTTTCTTTAATTATTAGTGTTGAGCCCAATAAATTTCCTTTGTGGAGAACATGGAAACATAAATCTGTATGATAAACATAGGCCTGTGAACAACAAGGATGGTGTGGTTTGAGCCCACAAGGTGCTCTATGGAAGAAAGATGAGAATTCCTGTTCACACAAAAATTTATAGCCTAGGAAACCCTATACAGGATTGCAATGAGTCAGAACCAACTAGAATGTGCACAACAACTTGGGAAACACATGGTTGACAAGAAGTATGACTTTTTTTTTTTTTTTTTTTTTTAATTTCTGAAGAAAGAGTAAAAATTTCCTGTTTGCCATACCCTTGCTTGATGCAAAACAGATAATAAGACAAGGTTTCGTATACACTCTCTATATGCCAGGAACTTTGATAACTGTCTTTGAAATAGTTTGTCCTTTTATACCAAAATACAGTTCCTCAGATTAGGAGATTAATCTAAAATACCATTGTGATAGTTAAAGTTTTTTGTCAGCTTGACTGGCCCAGGATTCTCAGTGGGTTGGAAATTGTGATCTTGAGATTTAATATAATGCAATTAACTTTGTGATAAGGTCTGCTAAGAGTAAACAACCAACTGAAAGGAAGCTTCCTGGGGAGTGTGGCCTGCTTCCAATTTATTGGACACTCAAGCAAAGCTTGCCACCTTTTTTGTTGGGTCTGGATCCTGCATTTGGCTCCTCATCTGACTCCGGTTCTTTGTACTTGTGCCAATGACCTGCTCTATTATCTGCCAATCCTGAGAGTCATAAGCAGCTTACCATCTTTCCTGTGTGAACTGCCTACTGTCTAATATGCCTGCAGCTATGTTAGTCTGAAGCCTGTAGCCTGACATTGACCCACAGACTTGGACTTGTCCACCCCTATAATTGTGTGAGCCATTTCCTTAACATAAACTTCTCTTTCTGTATAAGGTGTCCTGGTGTAGTGCTTTAGGAAAAGCATTGGACTGCTAATTGCAAGGTTGGTAGTTCAAACCAACTAACCTCTCCTTGAAAACTGTATTCAGGGTTATTATGAGTTGGAACCAACGCTACAGCACTTAACAAAAATAATCACACATGTTTATCTAAGCTTCACTGGCTTTGCTTCCCTGAAGAACCCAGTCTAAGATCACCCTCTAACAACCCATACAAGGAATTAGCCCACTTTTCTCTCTACTTAATCTGACTACTTATTTATGCCTCATGGTAAGAATAATATTTAGATAAACAAACTGGACTGCTAAGCACAAGTTTGGTGTTTTAAACCCACCAGCTGCTCCTTGAAACCCTATACAGGGTCGCTAAGAGTTGAACTGACTTAATGGCACTTAATAATAACAACAATAATAATGATATACACTTACATGTTTTATAGGAAGGATGTATTCAGCTGGATTCCTAGTGATCTATGAAGGGGCTTCAAAAACTTCCTGGAAAAATTCCATTATCTTTTAAATCCATTTTCCATTAACCTTTTGAAGTTCTTTTGTAAATGAACAAAGGATCAAAGTTTCTCCTAGGAATATCTTTAGGGATGAGAAAAATAACCTTTTTTAGAAAAATAAATTGGTGGGTGAAGAGGTAAGTTACTTTAATTTTTTTTATTTTATTTTATTAAGGATACCCAGTGGCACAGTGAATTAAGCATAGGCTTGCTGACTGAAAGATTGGTGATTTGAACCCACTAGCTTCTCTGTAGCTGTCTGCTTTCATAAAGGTTATAGCCTTAGAAACCCTTGGGACAGTTCTGTCATGTTCATAGAGTCACTGATGTTTTTGTTAGATGCCTTCAAGTTAGTTGTGACTCGGAGGAACTCTATGTACAACAGAAAGAAACACTGCCCAGTCCTGCTCCGTCCTCACAATCGTTGTTTTCTTTAATCCTGTGGTTGCAACCATGTTGTCAGTCCATCTCCTTGAGGGCCTTCTGCTTTTTTGCTGACAATCCTTAAACAAGCATGGTTTCCTTTTCAATGGACTGGTCTTTTTGATAACAATGCAATAGTGTGTGAGAAGTCCTTGATTCTAATGAGCATTGTGTCTGTGGTTTTCCCAAGACAGAATAGTTTTTTTCTTCTGTCAGTCCATAGTACTGCCAATTGTTTTCACCAACACCATAATTCATTGCAGCAATTCTCAGGTCTGTCTTATTCATTCATTGTCCAGCTTCACATGCATATGAAGCTATTGAAAATATCATGGTGTGGGTGAGGTGCACCTTAATTCTCAAAGTGATGTATTTGTTCTTTAATACTTAAAGATTTGCCCAAGGTCCAAAATTTTTCTATGTATACTATTTTTTAAATTCTTCTTTACCACTGAGAGCAATCAGGTATATCAAACCCTTTACTTCTAAATACTGAAGTTTGTGTTTTTAAGGGAAAAAAAATTGCTTATATAACTCAGAGTTTTAATTGTTGAGAAATTTAACATTGAAATAATATCATCATAGAATCCATAAACAATAAGTAAATATCAATTGTTCAAATAATGCTCTTATACTCATTATTTCCCTTCCAGATCACACCTGGCACTTAATTCTCATGGCTCTTTAATATTCTTTAATTCAAAATAGTTCTTTAGTCTTTGTTTCTGACTCTTAATTTGACATTGTTGAAAAGTACAGGTCAGTTATTTTGAATGACATCCAAAATTGAGTTTGTCTGATAATTCCTAATGATTAGATTCATATTATATTATTTAACCAGTATACCACACCATTGGTATACCTTTCCCAAACATTATATATCTTTCCCAGGATAATGTATTTTTTTTCTCCAGTAACAGTAGCATTTTTTTAATCATTTGATTAAGGTGTATCCACAAGTTTTCTAATCTGTAAAGTTAAATTATTAGTAAGTCTTGTTAGCCTGCATTGAATAGAGTTTTAATTTGAGATTTTATAATAAAAATTTCACCATCAATTACCCACCAGCTAGCTTTAGTCCCCACTGAGGTTAAATACATACATTTTCACATGCATAGAAATATACATAATTTTCTATGTGGCACTGTAGGATAAGTAATGGACTGCCAACCACAAGGTCAGTGGTTAAAGCCCATCAGTCGCTCCTCAAAATCCTATACATGATTACTATGACTCAGAAATGACTTGACAATGCTTAACAATGACAAATTTACTTTTTAATTTACTATTTATTTAATTGATATAAGTTTATGAGTTACTGTTTTATTTAATAAGTCACCACATTATTTCTACGCCCATTTTGTAAACTTTATTTTGAAATGAACTTAGCATAGTTGCACTCAAATTATATTCTTTCTCATCTTCCTTGGGTTGAGTCCAGTGTTGGACTTTGTAAGTGATAGCTGAAAAAAACTGAACAACAAAAAAGAAGCAAAGTATTTTTCAACTTACATAATAGGACATTTCCAAAAGCTGAAGGAAAGACTTGTCCTGACTTCCAGGGAGAAACACAAAATGATTCCATTCATTACCGACTGTCGATCTCATATTTTTATACCTTAGGAGATAAAAGCAATGTTTTATAGAACAATAAAAGATGGAATCTTTAGCCAAGACAATAGTTCCTTTGATATCAAGGACTGTTTGCCTTAGTGTAAACATGGACAGACATTTACTGTCACAATGCATTTGGAAAGCCCCTGAGCTCAGTACTGAACGGTACTTGAGTCATGATTATCAGTAGTGGCCATTTTGGCATCTTTAGAATCATTAGCATCAAGCTGACATAGTGAGCTGAAGCAAGTTCAAAGGAAACTGGCAACAGTCATACAGTAGTGCCATATGCATTGTTTCTTCAAGCTCTAAACTCTTAAATTTATGTTGATACGATACCAATAACAAAAAAAGACAAGCTAAAATAGTGTAAACAAATCAACAATTTGGTTAGTCACCATTATGTAAAGTAAGATTTATTATAATTTTCAACTTAATACTTTAGTACATTTGTTTGAATGAATATAAAGTTGCCATTGCTTTTCATCCTTAATTTAAATGTTAATTTTTGGCATAGCACACATGAAGAATATGTATTGATAATTTCATTTGGTATTTGTCTAGGAATTTTTTTGTTTGTTTTTGTAGCTCTGCTTACAGCTGACAGTCAGATGCTCAGATACTTTCTCCATCTTGTGTCACACATCCATATTTTTAAACATATCAGGATAAGTGATTGCAGTGTGAAATTTTCTTTGTAAGGTTTTATGAATATAGATAAAAGTTAATGTGTGCAAAAAATATTGCAAATAAGAGGAAGACCCTCCAATGAGATGGATTGGGACAGTGTCAACAGCAATGGCTCAAGCAGAATAATGATTGTGAAGGTAACACCAGACTGGGTAGTGTTTGTTCTGTGGTACATAGGGTTGCAATGAGTTGAAACTGATTCCATTGCACCTAACAACATTGTTGTGGTTGTTACTTGCCATCAAGTTGAGTCTGTTCTGATTCATGGCAGCAACAGTATCTTCATACTCTAGTATATTTTGTTCATGATTGTACCTATTGTGTGAATTCATCTGAAGGTTTTTTCCTTGTTTTTGTTTACTCTCTACTTTGTCAAAAACGATATACTTTTTCATCAATTGGTTTTTCCTGAGGACATTTTTGAAGTAGACAAGTTTTGGCATTACCATTTTTAATTCTAAGGAGCATTGTGTTTGCATTTCTTCTAAGACTGGTTTTTCATTCTTCTGGCAATCCACAATATATTCAACATTCTTCATCAACACAATTATAATACTTTAAGCTTCTGTCTTCCTTTTTCATTTTTCTATTTTCACAAACATGTGAGGCAATTGAAAACATCCTGGCTTAGATCAGACATATTTTAGTCATCAAAGTGATATCTTGATACTTCTTACATACCATTTTGTAATCCTTGCAACTGAACATCCGAGCTGTTACTACATTCGAGCTGTTACTAAGGAAACCAACTCTGTGTGGAGTCTAACCAATGGAAGTAGATGAAACCTGCAAGTCTTCCCTTGAGGTGTCCATGCACTAATTATTTAAAAGTGGAGACTGGAGTCAATTGATCACATATTCTGCCACCAGAGTGACATTTTCATCAGCTCCATCCATCAGTCACACTGGAGTCAGCCATTGGCTTTCCTTCCTGAAGTTACTTACCTTGTCCTCAAGCTTGTGTCCTCAGATTGCATGCCTTGACTAAATAACAGAAAAACAGCCATCACCTCAGGCTATGCTTTCTGCAAAAGTATCTGAGGAGAGCACTGTGATAGGCTTTATAGATGTTTTCCCCTTGGTTTATATTTAATCAGTATGTAAAAGTTTTAATTTGGTTATTAATAAGGTGGAAAATAAGATATTATCTACTAAAGCATTTTTAAAAAAATCTTCCTTGAATGTTTTTGCTCTTTTCTAAGGCATTTTCTTGGTATGATGAAACATGCATGACTAATAAGTGGTCTTTTTAAAAATGTCTTTTGACTTTAATCAGTATTGTACCAATTATGTTTCTGAGTATATAATTGTCTTCCCTCTCCTGAAAATAAAAAAGAAGCAGTTTTCATGCGACAAAGACTCTGTCCCCAAATGTGGAAAAAAAACCCCACAATTTCTTTAAATTCCTCAATTATAATCATATAGGTTTCCTGGCAAACCATAATTACACAGTCTCCCTATAATTTCTCACAGTGCAGATTTTAGTTCCAGTCTTCTCTATGATCATTGTATAGCAAGGATAATACAATGACTTAGACTCACATGACTCTGCTGTGGCTAAGAATTCCCTGCCCACATTTAGATAGAAGGCAGTGAATGCCAAAAGCTGGAATGTCAATGAGATACGAATCCTTTAAAACAAAAATAACCATTTTGAAAGCCACACTCGCAATTATGACTTGTTTACTACTGAATATCTTATTATCATGATTACTTTTCTGAAGTATTTGTGGGATTAATCATATATTTAAATATCAATCATTTATTTAAATATCAATTTTTAAAGCAGCTATAGAAAACAACACACTTCTGACATGGAAAGACCTGTAGCACTATTTATTTTCTTTTACTGACTCTATTTATGTCACATGTTCGTGAACTACAAATTTTAAGAAATATACCAATTTTGCTAATAAAACATGCACTACATTATGAAATGAGCTTGAAATTGAAATTTCACACGAAAATTCTTCAGTTCTACTTATCACCAGCAGGTGGCAGGATTAAGGCACAAAACACAGGAATCTTTAAGGAAGTTGAGTGAAATGTATTATTCCTTATTCAATGTCTTGGATATTATTTATTTTTCTTCCTGCACGTGCAGGCAACTCAAGCCATTTAAGGAAAACCCTTAACAGCTGCATCCCTATCCTCAAAGTACTGGAGGCTCCCTTGATTAAATCACCACCTTGATGCAGTAACTGTCCATTTTTACCATAAACTAGGTCCAAAGCATATTGTGTGCACACATTTGTATCTTTTTCATGCTAGCTTCTACTAGGACCTTTCTGGGAGAATGAGTCTATTCATATGCTGAATAAAAGACTAAGGTTAAGCAATCTTGCGTGTAAATAATAAAGTATTCTTATTGTGAATAAATAGAACATTTATAGATCATTTTTTACACCAACTGGACGATACATTTATGAACTACAGATTTTCCAAGAAATGATGAAAAGTATCAGGGACCTTGAGCATGGTGTTTCATTTTCCTTCAACCTCTTTTATATCGGCCTGATTTATTTTCATTAACAAAAGTCAAAATCTTGCCTCCGTAGTGATCTTAAGTGATCGTCCAATAGTGGATGAACTGAGTGATATTTACATTTTCCTTTTCACATTTATATTTTCTGATTTCCAAAATTAGATAAATTTTCTAGAAGGGATAGTTGTGCCTGCGTATCTTCTTTGTAATCTTTCTGAGAACTATATAATTTAATTTTAATACAAGGTTATGTTCTAAATTCATAAAATAATTGCTTCTGTAGAAAATATGTAATAATTATTTGTTAATCGAAGAGTTTGAAGCACTTACATTTTAATATCTCCAAGTTCTGAAATCTTTGTAAATATTTGTTTATGAATTAAAATTAGATTGTGAGTTTAAAATACATGGCACATTATATTTTAACATCCTGTTTCATTTTAAGTGTCATCTTGTTATCTAGTGTTTGCTGTTGTTAAGTTGCCATTGAGTCAGTTCTGACTCATAGCCACTTTGTATAGTGTTTCTCAGGTGGTAACTCTTTCTTCTGCAGAGTGACAGGGTGGGGGTGGGGGGGGAGGTAGAATCTCTGATCTTGTGGTTTGAAGTCTCCCTACCCTAAACAGTCACCGTTCCCCCATCCAGTGATTTCTTTTTATAAGACTTTTCTATCTAATGTCTTCTTGTTGTTAGGCAACATCAAGTCAGTACCAACTCATAGCGAGCCTATGCATGACAGAACCAAACACTGCCTGGTCTTGGGCCAATCTCACAATCATTGCTACACGTGAGCCCATGGCTGTTGCCACAGTGCCAATGCATCTCTTAACTCCCACCAAATGACTGGGCGTAAGCATTCAAATGGGTGCAATGAACTTTAATTCTGGGTATTAAAGGCGTCACCTCAGAAGCAGGAAGAGATGACCCAGGACCATCAAGAAAGAAGAACCATGAGCAGATCAGGAAATTCCTACCTGGAAAGTTCAGGTAGCAGAGGTATTGACATGGAGAGACCAAGCAGCTGTGGGCTTCCTGGCCCATGAACCAAGCAAAGCCGAATGCCTAGAAGCCCACTTGCAGATTGTGTCCTCTGGGTATTTACAAAGAGGCTAAGGGGATTTGTGCCACTTACCCAAACCATTTTAAGAGGTAACATATGATTAAGAGCCAATGATACTGAAGGAAGAAATCCAAGGTTCATTGAAGGAATTGGCAAAGAACAAGGCACCAGGAAGTGATTGAAAAAAAAAAAATTGAAATCTTTCAAGAAAGTAAGGCAGCACAGGAGGCACTCACTCATCTCTGCCAAGAAATTTGGAAGACAACTATCTGGCGAACTGATTGGAAGAGATCCATATTTGTGCCCATTCCAAAGAGAGGTGGCCCAATGGAATGCAGAAATCATCGGACAATATCTTTGATGTCCCATGAGAGTAAAGTTTTACTAAAAGCAATACAGAAATGACTGCAAGCATCCATTGACAGAGAACTTCCAGAAGTTCAAGCTAGATTCAGAAGAGGCTGTGGAACCAGGGATATCATTGCAGATATCCGATGGATCTTGGCTGGAAGCAGAGAATATCAGAAAGATGTTTACCTGTGCTTTATTGAGTATGCAAAGGCTTTTGTTTGTGTGGATCATGACAAGCTATGAAAAACATTGCGAAGTATGAGTATTCCTGAACACTTAATTGTGCTCATGAGAAATCTGTACCTGGACCAACAGACAGTTTTTCGAATAGAACATGGGAACACTGAATGGTTTAAAATTAAGAAAGGTGTGCAACAAGGTTGTATTCTTTCACCATGCTTATTCAACCTCTATGCTGAGCAAATAATCTGAGAAGCTGGGTTATATGAAGAAAAATATGGCATCAGGATTGGCAGAAGACTCATTAACAACCTGCAATATGCAGATGATACAACCTTGCTTGCTGAATGTGAAGAAGACTTAACTTATTTACTGATGAAGATCAAAGAGCACAGCCTTCAGTACGGATTGCATCTCAATGTAAAGAAAACAAAAATCCTCACCACTGGAACAATAAACAACATTCTTACCAATGGAGAAAATGTTGAAGTTGTCAAGGACTTCATTCTTCTTGGATTAAGTATCAACAGTCATGGAAGCAGCAGCCAAGAAATCAAACGACGTATTTCATTAGACAAATCTGCTGCACAAGACCTTTTTAAAGTGTTGAAGAGCAAAGATGTCAACTTGAGGACTAAGGTGCATCTGACCCAAGCCATGGTGTTTTCAATAATCTCATATGCATACGAAAGCTGACAGTGAGTAAGGAAGATTGTAAAAGAATTGATGCATTTGAACTATGGTGTTGGAGGAGAATATCAGAAGTGCCTTGGGCTGCCAAAAGAACAAATAGATCTGTGTTGGAAGAAATGCAGTCAGAGTGCTCCTTGGAGGCCAGGATGGCCAAATTTAGTCTCTCATACTTGAGATATATGTCAGGAGAGACCAGTCACTGGAGAAGGATATCATGTTTGGTAAGGTGGAGGGTCAGAGAAAAAGAGGAAGACCCCCAGCAAGATGGATCTGCCAAATGGCAGCATCAATGGGCTCAAGCGTGGCAACGATAGTGAGGTTGGCCCAGAATCAGGCAGTGTTTTGTTCTGCTGTGCATAAGGTCCCTATGAGTCAGTACCGACTCGATGGCACCTACCAACCAAAACAACAGCAACCTCAACAGGGCAGAGGTTGAGGGGCCGCATGTCTGAGAGGCTGAAAACAAAGATAAGGTGTGCCTGCAGTATAGTAGCGAAGAGGCATTCTGACTGGATAACTGCTGCATCCTTAGTTGTTTCTGACCTTGAGTTGTACCCTGTTCACTTCCCTAATAAAGTCTTTAATCATGAGTGTTGCTCATGAGTTCCTGTAGCCACTGCAATGGATGTGAAGCAAGGAGAGCTGTTGGAAGGATGGTTGGTGTTAGAATAGAGTAAAGATGGTTGAAGGGTGATGTCAGACCTACATTTCATAGGAATTGGCCTTGGGCTGATTCTGAGTTTAATTCTCCTCCCCTCTTATGAAGCCAGGGAAATCAGCTATTGTCTTTCTTCTGTTTTTTTTCAGGATGGTTTAATGAACAAATGCCTGCTTTCACAGTCTAGGAGAAGTCTTAAACCAGAGCACAGACTCCGAGGAAAGGTTCTTGTCTCCTTTCAGCATCTGTAGGCCCAGCACTCCTTGGAGAGCTCCAGGTGTCTTGGCATCAATCTTTTATTTCATCTTGGAGCCTCCCAGTACAGTGACCAAGGGCCACAGGACACACTTCACTCCTGCTACCTCTGCCATTGCCAATGCTCCTTATGCAAAGATCTCAGTGTCCAAAAGACCCAGTCCACTCATGGTTCCTCTCTCTTGGTGGCAGTTGTTAAGTGCTATCGAGTTGGTTCTGACTCATAGCAACACTGTATAGGGTTTCCGAGGAGTGGCGGGTGTGATTGAGCCACTGATCTTGCAGTTCGAACTGACCTTGTAGTCCAGCACATTAACCCACAATGCCACACCAGGCTCATCTAAGTTTTGCTTGCTTATTTAACCTCTTTTATATCTCAAAAAAACATTGACTCAGTTACAACCTAATCCTGTAGATTGCATCTGGAATCATTAACATCATAGAAGTGAGAATTTACCACACATAGGTATATTACATCAGATAAGAGCTGATTACATTTAAAAAAAAAAAAACAAAACAGGATGGGGAATGGGGAAGATGATTTCATTATATTAACTCTCATCATCAGGGACAACTAGGTCTTAACTGACTACTCATGACTGGCTAAAGGTGACACAATACAACTAACTGTAACAAGTGTATAGAATCAAAATTCTTGCTTTACTAAAATGAAATACAGCCATTGTAGATAAACATGTATATTATCTATCTATGCTTATATCACTATATCTATAAAATGTTAACTGTTAGCACTACTTTGGGACTTCATATTATTTAAGAAGATACATATTTGTATACATAAATCTATATCTATAGATTTTATTTCATCAACAGGGTCACTATGATTAGGAATAGACTCAACGACACTTAACAACAACTAGCTGCATTAAACAAAACATACTCACATTTATAATATGAGGCAAATGGAAAGAATAGGAAAATGGCAAAATAAATTAGCAAATACTATCAAGCCATGAAAAAAATATACATATTTTTAAAACATAAATTCTTTGGTTAGTCTATCTTTCTCTCATATCTCCATCTAATACTCAGTTTTAACAAATCTTTGAACAAATCTTATCATTTTCAAAGAAGTACTGATTTGAAATTTTGATTTTAGACAAAATGTAGATTACATTATTTCACCTAATATGGTTTTTGCTTTATTCCCAAAGTATATTAATTTTGCAAATTTTTTAACAAAGCATATAGAAACCTACATAAATTGGGATGAGTTTTTGAAATGTCTTGTTACATTGATTTATAGTAAAAATATATTAAACTTTAGATAACCTGAAATTTTATATTTTTTAAGTGAAATTGTGTATAGGGTTGCTATGAGTTAGAACCAACTCAATGGCATCTAAAAACAACATTCAAATATTGAATTGTTGTAGTTGTTGTCAGGTGCCATCGAGTCGGAACCGACTCATAGCGACCCCATGCACAGCAGAATGAAACAATGTCCGATCCTGGGCCAACCTC
>NW_006408523.1:29416825-29418248 GCF_000296735.1 Chrysochloris asiatica | reverse complement strand
GAATCTTTCAATAATGAAAGTCGAGGCTTGAATTTTTTCTTCAGTTCCCCCAGCTTGAGAAATGCTGACTGTGTTCTTCCCTTTTGGTTTTTTACTTCTAAATCTTTGCATATTTTATTATAGCACCTTATAATTGTAGTAGACTTATAATTATTTTTTTTTAAAGTTTAATGTTGAATGTTAAGTTTGAATGATAAAGAAAGAGTAGGAGAAGGAAGCAAAGAAAGAAACATGTAACAAAAATGAGATAAAAACAAAAATTGGCAAGATATTTTTCCTATTTATATATTCTTCAGAGATAATGTTAATATTTAATATATTTGATTTTTTAACTCATGTTTGTAGTAAGATCATCTTTTGTTGTTTTGTTGAATGGCAGTAGTCTTTCTGGTCAAAACCAAATTTCTTTCAGTTTGCATTTTAACAAATAAATGTAACTGATACATTTAGAAAACATAACAAAAAACTCTCAGACATGGTGTAAGTATCCATATTTCAAAACAATATTGGCTTTAAAAATATTGTGAATTTAATGTCTAATGAGTTACGTCATACCTTCACATGTTTTGTAAAACTTGCTTTTTCGATAGTCTCATTTATTTACTTTGTATCCCAGTTGTTACCGCAACAGATTTAGCTTTATGGTTTGTTTGGTAAGACAATCTAAAAATAATAGAATAACCAGAACTTGTTGGATCACACTTTAACTTTCCCTCTGAAAAGACACCATATTTGTACTATCTTGGCAGATTTATATTGATTTCCTTTTTCAACTGGAATTATCTCCAAACATATAACTCTGGAAGATTTTAGCCTTCTTTCAGTGATTAACTGTGCTGGAATCCCCATACTGTCCCGGATGTCTAAGGAAAAATATCACTTGTGCAACCTTACATCTTTGATCATTGCTTTGTGAATTATGCTGCGTTCTACTGGGAAAATGCATGTCTCAAGGGCTTTTGTTGTGGTTGTTATTATTATTGTTGTTGCTGTTATTTTCCTTCCTGTTTACATTGAAAGCATTGTGTTTCTTACGCTCTAAAGTATTTTTGGGCATTCAGATTTTATTTTCTAAAGAATGTTTTACTAATCTTAGATACTTTTTTATATACATTATTGAAATGAAAGATTATGTGGAGTAACTAATTTGGTTTTGATAAGTGTATTAAATTTGCTCATATACTGTCATTTTAATTATATTATTAAAATATTTTCAAAAAGTGTATGTAAGTAGTTTTATTACAACTTAACTATTTGATATCAGAGGCAAATGGAGTTTAGAGAAGCTGGAACCTGTTGAGTTCTGTATTTGTCCAGACTTGTCTATAGCAATGAGACTTGAGCAGTGGTTTCTGCCTTATTGCCTAAATACACTAGAACCACCATCACATTTGATCTTTACTTATTTCTATTTTAGAATAGT
>NW_006408523.1:29415215-29416059 GCF_000296735.1 Chrysochloris asiatica | reverse complement strand
GAAATGGCTCACACAATTGTAAAGGCGGCAAGATCCAAGTCATCCATGGATTTGATGTCAGATTGGAGACTTCTCCTGACTCATGTAGCTGGAGGGACTGGAGACTCCCAAAATCAACAGGTCAGAAGTCAGGTTTCTCTTTGCTTAGGGGAATGAATCCAAGGATAGCAACCTGCTGATCACTTCTAGGTTTGACAAATTATCCCTTTGACTAGTGGCTCAAGTCCAAAGAACTGAAGGTCAGAAGAAGAGCCAGATGCAGAATCCAGATCCAGCAAAATGTAAGCAAGCCTTGTCAGAGAGTCCACATATAATCAAGCCAAAACCTTGAGGAGACTCCCTTACAATTGAGTGAATGTGCTCCCACAAAATATGTCCCTAATCCTAATTCCTATGGTGGTGCAGTGAGTTACGCACTGGACATCTAAGTGAAAGATCAATGATTCAAATTTCAAGCACACCATGGGTGTTGTTGAGAAGACTTACAGCCTAGGAAACTGTAGAGAGCAGTTCTACTGTGTCCTATCGGGTCAATATGAATTGGATTTGACTCGATGGTAGTAACTTTGGGAGTTTTTGTTTTGTTTTTCTTTTGTTTGGTATCTTGTTAAGTGCTGTCGAGTTGGTTCAGACTCATAGTGACCTTGTATACGGTTTCTGAGGTTCAACTGGTGAGTTTGAACCATCAACTTTGCTGTTCAAACCAATTTTACAGTCCTGTGATTATCCTGCATTGCCTCAGCAGGATTACTTGAGAGTTTCCACTTGGGAATGTAAATTGTATTAATGAGACAGTATTTACAGAGGAATTACCTAATAAGCAAATTAAATACAGACTTTCTTG
>NW_006408523.1:29411031-29414424 GCF_000296735.1 Chrysochloris asiatica | reverse complement strand
TTCAGCAAGCAAGCTGAAATTTTCCTTCATAATTTGGTATAGAATTTTCTTCAAGGCCTTCCATAAGAACTCTCATTCTGATAAAGCACCTATGGTCTGATACAGATATTGTTATTGTTACTGTTATTGTTAGGTATCATCCAGTCAGTTTTGACTCATAGAAGCCCTAAGTACAAAATATTGCCTGGTGCTGTGTCATCCACAAAATTGTTATGTTTGAGCCTATTTTTGAGTCATTGATGCAGTTAAATCCACCATGTAACATATAGAGATGTATTTAGATCACTCTATACTTCCAGTAACTATGATGGTAACCAGTCTTAAATTTACTCATAGATAAATACACACTCTGACACACATATCCCAGTCTCAAGAAAAATATTATTGAATATAGTGGATTTATCAACAAATAGGACTTAATCTCCAGTTGACAAGTCTTTCTGTCATAAAGAGATTAGTTCATGTAATAAATATTTGTCATTCATCGCCACCCAATCTTTTTTAGTAAAGAATTCACATATTTTGATAAATTTAATAAATTATGCATGTGAATGTTGGACAGTGAATAAGGAAGACCACAGAAGAATTCATGCATTTGAGTTATGGTGATGGAGGAGAATAATAAAAGTACCATGGATTTCATA
Organism: Chrysochloris asiatica; assembly: GCF_000296735.1. Taxonomy (NCBI): domain Eukaryota; kingdom Metazoa; phylum Chordata; class Mammalia; order Afrosoricida; family Chrysochloridae; genus Chrysochloris; species Chrysochloris asiatica. The sequence continues at coordinate 29,413,780 of NW_006408523.1, read as the reverse complement.
AGAACAAGCAAATCTCTGTTAGAAGAAGTTCAGGCAGAGTGCTCTTGGAAGCCAGGATGGCCAGACATCATCTCTCATACTTCAGACATAGTGTCAGGAGGGACCAGTCATTGGAGAAGGATATCATGTTTGGTAACATGGAGGGTCAGAGAAAGAGAGGAGGAACCCCAACAAGATTGACTGGCACAATGACAGCAGCAGTGGGTTAGAGCGCAGGACCAGACAATGTTTCATTCTGTTGTGCTTAGGGTCACTATGAGTTGGGTCAAACTAGATGGCACTTAACAACAATAGCATGTCTGATTTACTAATCTATAGTACAATAAATAATAAGTTCTAAATACCTTATATATAAGCAATGGGTGTAACATAAGTCCTAAGTTAAACCAGTTCGGCCATCTACGCTTTGGTTTATATGGTAGCTACCTAAGGAAAAGTTAGTTTGCATAACGTATGCCTGCTCTGGTAGCGTAGTGGTTACGAATGGGGCGCTAATCTCATGGTCAGCAGTTCAAAACTACCAACTGTTCTGCAGGAGAAAGATGAGGCTTTCTGCTCCCGTAAAGATTTACCACCTTGGAAACCCTGTACAGAGTCGCTATGAGTCGGAACCGACTCCACGGCACATAAGAACAACATGCATGCACTGAAGAGAGATGATACAGAAATCTAGTATCCAAAACTACTAATAGAGATTGTGGTAACATCAGATTCCTGATAGTTGTAGGGGTTTGAAGTGAATCACATTAGAGAATTACATGTGGCAATGACACTGTTTCCTTTCAAAACTGTAGTGTGATTACAGTTGTCATTCATTAAAACTGATCATGAGTCTTTTTCTTCAGCTTCATCAATGATTTTCTGAACTATCTAATTTGCATTAACCAATTCCTGTTTCTTAGCAGCAAATCAAAATGCAAGTCAGAATCATAGTTTACACTTTATTTAGTAATATTTTAAATTATTAAATATAGAATTTGATAAAAAAAAAAGGAACACTCATGTGGCACTGCAGTGATACACACTGGACTGTTAACCAGAACATCAGCAGTTCAAACACACCAGACACTTTCAGAAACACAATGTTATTGTTGTTCATAGTGTTGTGAAGTCAGTTCAGCCCCATACCAACTGCGTATAGGGTTTCCTAGGAGCAGCAGGTGAGTTTGAATGGCTGTCCTTGCAGTTCAAACTGACTATGCAGCCCAGTGCATTAATCCATAACACCACACCAGGATTCAGCTATATAGGGTTACTATGAATTGTAACCCACTCAATGGTACACAACAACCACATGATTAAAAAAAAAAAAAAGTAAATAAAATTGTTTCCCAAAAAAGGATAATCATATGAAGATGGGTTGGTAAACTAAACTGTTGGAGTTTTTAAAACTTCATATGGATATTATATTCTTGGTGGTCTATGATACATAGTAGAGACATATCTACTTAAATGATCATCTATAGTCACAGAAAGTGACTTGTATTTTGAAGTTAAGACCTTAATCACACAAATGAAAGTTATGAGCAATAAAATGATTGTTTGGTGAACTGATTCTTCTGATTGCACTAAGGGTCTAAAACAGGAAAATCACATGGTAAAGTTGGAAATTTTAAGCTGAAGGATAATCAGTTTTTAATTAAGAGACTCACTTAGTCACTTTCATGTCAGAATCATTGTAAAAATTTTTTAAAATTTTTAAAATTGTAATATATATATTGACATTGTTGTATAATATCACTAAGACCAAAGGCAGAAGACTTGTTGGGTGACATCAAGAACATAATATAGGAATAAAGTAAAATGTCATTAAGAAGATAAGGAAGAAGTAAAAGATGAAAATAGATGTCAGAAGAGACTCTGAAATTTGCTCTGCAGCATAGAGATGCTTAAGAAAGTGAAAGACATAAGGAGGTACAAGTCCTAAAAATAAAATTCAAAGGTCAGTTCAGGAGGACAAAGTTAAATATTATAATGAAATGTGCAAAGACCTGGAGTTAGAAACCAAAAGGAAAAACACACTTAGCATATCTCAGCTGAGGGTACTGAATCAAAAATTCAAATCTCTACTTGTGGTACTGAAGGATTCTATGGACAAATACTGAATGATGTAGAAAGCATACAAAGAAAATGCAAGGAATCCACAGAGTCATTGTACCATAAAGAAATGGTCTATGTTCAAGCGTTTCAGGAGGTAACATATGATCAAGAGCCAATGATTCTGAAGGAAGAAATCCAAAGTGCATTGAAGGCATTGGCAAAAAACAGGGCACTGGGAACTGATGGAATACAAATTGAACTCTTTCAACAAAGTGCTATGGCACTGGGGATACTCACTCATCTAAGCAAAAAAAATTTGGAAGACAACTACCTGGACAACCAACTGGAAGAGGTCTGTATTTGTGCCCATTCCAAAGAAAGGTGACACAATGGAATGCGGAAATCACTGGACAATATTATTGATACCCCATGCAAGTAAAGTTTTACTAAAGATCATGCAAAAAGGCTGAAACCATACATTTACAGAGAACTTCCAGAGGTTTAACCTGGATTTAGAAGAGGATGTAGAATGAGGGATATCATTGCTGATGTCAGATGGATCTTAACTGCAAGTAGATAATACCAGAAAGATGTTTACCTGTGCTTTATTCAATAAACAAATGTTTTTGATTATGTGGATCGTGACAAGCTATAGACAACATTGCTAAGTATGAGCATTCCTGAACACTTAATTGTGCTCATGAAGAAT
>NW_006408523.1:29409243-29410741 GCF_000296735.1 Chrysochloris asiatica | reverse complement strand
CCCAGCCTTCCATATGGCTCACATCTCAATGTAATGAAAACGAAAATTCTCATCATTGGATCAATAAACAACATGTATATAATGAAGAAAATGTTGAAAACAAAGACTTTGTTTTGCTTAGATTACCCATGAACACTTACTGATGCAGTAATCAAGAAATCAAACGGCATATTGCATTGGGCAAATATGCTGCACAGACCTCTTTAAAGTGTTGAAGAGAAAAGAAGTTCAGTCTGTGGACTAAGGTACATCTGACCCAAGCCAAGGTATTTTCAGTAACTTAATATGCATACGAAAGTTGGGCAGTAAATAAAGAAGATAGTAAAATAATTGATGCATTTAAGTTATGGTGTTGGAGAAGAGTATTGGAAATACAGCCAGAGTGCTCCTTGGAAGCCAGGATGGCCAGACTTAGTTGCTCATACTTTGGACATATTGTCAAGAGGGACCAGTCACAGGAGAAAGATAGTATGTTTGGTAAAGTGGAGTGTCAGAAAAAAAGAGGAAGTCCCCCAGCAAGCAATGGATTCAAGCATATCAATGATTGTGAGGTTGGCCCAGGACTGGGCAGTGTTTCATTCTGTTTTGAATAGCATCACTATGAATTGATACCAACAACAACAGCAATGCTATCAAATTATTTTACTACTTCAGCTGACTGTCTCATTAGTTCACTTCTCTCAATATAAGATCATCAATTGAAAAAAATATGGTAATGAGATTAGAGACATTTGAGAAGAATATGGGATATGAGTGACCTAACCTTCTTGCCATATTGAGCCTCTGTTGTCAAAGAAGCCTTTCCATCTCTGTCTCTATATTGTTTGAAGATTTGTAATGTTATTCCATGAAACAATTGCCTTAAGACACAAAGATAATTGCACTTATTTCCCACATCTACCAAACTTTGTCAGATCCAAACAGCTGTAGAAATCTAACTGTAGTATAAAGTCTAAATTAAGTGTCAATATTATGAGCTGCCTTCACATAAGGATAAAAGTGGAAGGGTCTTATATAGCCTTATCAGCTACCCTCTTCCATTTATCTCTCACAGATAAGGTTCCTGTCTTAGATTCCTAGTGCTACTTTAATAGAAATATCAATAAATGTGTAGCCATAAAGAACAGAAAATTATTTCCTCACAGTTTAGAAGGCTAGAAGTCTGAATTTAGGTGAGCTATCTCTCTGTTTTTCTTTTGGGTCTAGGGAAATACTCGTGTTTCTTTCTGCTTCTGGTGCCCAGCCTCTCCTCAGTTCCTTGGCAATATTGATGTGAGATCTATAGCCCACCTCTCCATTTGCTTGCTTCACTTTGCCCATGCTAACTCAGTGGTAATTAGATTTAGGACATACCCCACAATAGATAACACCTCATTAATAAAACACATGGTGTTGCCAAGTGTCACAATTGACTTCATATATGTTGCTGCTGTTAAATGCCATTGAGTCAATTCCCATTCATAGCAACCTGTATGCTGAGCAAATAATACGAGAAGCT
>NW_006408523.1:29405575-29408449 GCF_000296735.1 Chrysochloris asiatica | reverse complement strand
CTGTGCATGGGGTCGCTATGAGTCGGTTCCAACTCGATGGCACCTGACAACAATAGAGTTTCTAAGGAGCATCTAGGGGGTTTGAACTACTGCCCTTGTAGTTCAAACTGACTTTATGGTCCAGCCCCTCTCCAGCTCTCAGACTTGATGTATAGAACTTGGGTTATATGCTAGGTTACTAACTGAAAGTTTCAGATCTACCTCAGAATCAATGAGGTATCTTGGAAGAATGGCCTAAAAATCTATTTCCACAAATCACAACCACTGAAAATCCTATGGAGTACAATTTTGATCTGAAACACATGGTATTGTCATGAGTTGAAATTGACTCCAAAGCAATTGCCTTTTATTTATTCAAGATCTCTTGGAAACCCTATGCAGGGTTGCTCGCTGTGAGTTGGAACCGATTTGTCAGCACTTAACAACAATAATCAGAGTAATTTGATTCTATTAAACAGAGTTCCACCATAAACTAATATGATATATAGAAATTATGACACCTAACCGAAAATTTAGACCTGAAACAACAGACAAATATTGAAATAAATTCCTCTGGACATCCTTAACAACAATAACAACAGCAACAACTTTAACAATAAAAGTAAAATACAAGTGAAATACTAAAAGAAGGCATTAAAAAGAAAAGAGTAACATATGTGTTTCTAATTAGTTAAATGACAAAGTATTTAGATAAATGCAAAGCAACATTCTTAACTATGAAAAGCACAGCTTTTATGAAAATCGTTCAGTGTTGCCGAGTCAGTTCTAACTCATAGCAACCCTGTATAGGGTTTCTGAGAAGCAGCTGGTGGATTTAAACCAATGACCTTGCATTTCAAACTGATCATGCTGTCCTACAAGACTATACCAGGACTCCTATATGAAACTAGGCTCATAAAAATTTGATTAAAGGAACTTTTTAAATTTTTATTTGAAAATATCATGTTCTTCACAACATATTTAAAGTAAATTTGTGTTATTTTAGCTTTTTTTTTTTTATTACGTCACATTACAAGTTGAGGATCTAAATAAAATGTTACTAAACTTAAAACCCTATACAGATACTAGCAGCCTTTAAAATTTTTGTGGAAAAATCCCTTTGTTTTTTAATTCCATTTTCTATGAATTTTTGAAGCCCTGTTGTATCTTCTATTAACCTATATATTAAAAAATAAATTTTAGCATTTGTGGTAAAATAAATGAATGACAAAAACAATACTCCAAAAGTATTCATTCTTACATTTTTTAACTAAGCATGAGGTTGTTGTTGTGTGCCAATGAGTCGATTTTGACTCAGTGACCCTGTATAGAGTTTCTGAGGCTGTAAATCTTTATGGGAGTAGAAAGCCTCATCTTTCTTCCCATGGAGTGACTGGTAGATCTGAGGGACTAATCTAGTGGTTAGGAGCCCAGTTTGTAATCCACTATAATCCCAGGGGTCATTTAAGCATGAGGAAGTCAACAAAATATTTAAGATACTTTCCTCAAAATTTTCAATTTTAGGTCATAGCTAATTTTCCCCCTCTACTAAACTTTGTAGCATAGTGGTTATGAATTGGGCTGTGAACCTTAAGGCCAGCAGTTTGAAACTACCAGCTGTTCTGCTGGAGAAAGATGAGGCTTTCTGCTCCCATAAATATTTACAACCTCAGAAACCCTGTACAGGGTCACTATGAGTCTGAATCAACTCCACAGCACATAACCACCTCCACCACTAAACTTAAAAAAAAAAATAGATTGATCCTTAAATTTTTTTTTTAGTTAGGTCATGCTGCTGTAACACATATACTACAATTGTGGTGTTTTAAAGAACATTTTTTTTTTCTCATAATTCTAGAGACTAAAATTCAAATCCAATTATGGCCCTGTTGATTTCTACCTGCAATTCCTTGGTTCCTTGTATATGCTCATATGACATCTGTCTTCCTCAGTATCTGTTTGCCTCTGTGTCTAATCTTCTCTGTTTATAATTTAGAAGTGATTAGGATATTCTGACACATCTTATACTAAAATGGACTTACTAACACAGTAAAGAAAAGCACCTTCCAATTGGTTTGTTTTTGTTGTTAAGTGCCATCATGTTTGTTCTGCCTCCTAGCAACCATGTATTGGTCATAAATCTTCACAAGATCAGAAGCCTCATCTTCCTCCTGAGGAGCAACTGGTGGGCTGGAACCACTGGCTTCATCTCTAGTGACTGACCACTGGTGGTTATCCTACAGAGATTTCACACTTTCAATATGTAGCTAGAGTGGTCAGAATTCTAATATATAGTTTGGGTGGACACAGCACATTTTTGTGTTATAATCCCAAATATCTATCATATAACTTTTGTATAATAGATGTTCACAATATACTTATGAATTAAATTGAATTCTTGTATGTAGAAAAGTATAGCAAGGAAACGCCAAGAATGATCACCTCTAACAATACTGTAAAAATCAAACAAATTAATATTTAATAGCAAATTTCTTATTTACCTTTATAGGGAAGTGTGATTAAGTTTCTGAAAACAAAATCAATATTTTACCAATAAATATTCTGTAACAGTGTTATTTCTTGAATCAATATGTGTCAGAAACTCTAATATTCTTTAAGTAAAGTTACTATACTTTTAATTTAAAAATAGTGAAAGGAACAAAAATGTCTTATATAAGCTTACAATCTTTATTTCTAGTTTTATTGTTGTTGTTGTTGTTAGGTGCCATCGAGTTGGTACTGACCCATAGTGACTTATGAACAGCAGAACGAAACACTGCCCGATCCTGGGACAACCTCACCACTGTTGCCACACTTGAGTCCATCGATGCTGCCACATGGCCAATCCATCTTGTTGGGGGTCTTCCTCTTTTTCTCTGACCCTCCACCTTACCA
>NW_006408523.1:29380709-29404629 GCF_000296735.1 Chrysochloris asiatica | reverse complement strand
TGCTTTCAACCAAGATCCATCGGACATCAACAATGATATTCCTCATTCCACGGCACTTTTTAATCCAGCTTGAACCTCTGGAAGTTCTCTGTCAATGTATGATTGTAACCGTTTCTATATTACCTTTAGCAAAACTTTACTCGCATGAGCTATCAAAGAGATTGTCTGATGATTTCCATATTCTAATTTTAGTTTTATTTCTAGTTTTAAATTTTACCTTAACAGAGCCTTTATAAAATTTTAATAAATTAACCTACTCCAATTTAAAATCTGTTGTATCCAAATATTCACCAAAACATCGCCTTTGTGCTGCTGTAGAATCCACATTTTTTACACCATAGAGTAAAGCATCTTTTATTTCCTCCATGATATCTCCTCTGATTGTTTCACATAATCTTTATTTCACCTCTCAATTGGGATTTTAATGAATTGACCTTTTATGAGGGTACAATAATCATTGACTTTTATTTTTAGCTTTAACCGCAATATCCAATATCTGCCGTATATCTTTGTATGAAGGAACGTTCACCATGTTTGTAAGACACGTCCTGCTTGACTAAACCATGCCTGTAAGACCACACTCCAGAACTCCCTGCTGTTTACAGGCTGTACCCGACTTTTCCATAGCGAGGAGACTATTAGAAAAAGGGCACCAATAACTAATATGGATGGCTACATATACATCACATCCTGATCAAATCATACTCTGAATGCACTTCAGTACATTGGAAGTAAGTTTTCTTACATTAGAGAGTCGGACAGGCAGCATGCATCAGGAAGAATTTCACCATGAACACTCTCTGTTCAAGAGCAGTCTGGGCAGAGATGATGACGTCTTTGTACAGCACACTTTGTGCTATAGGTGAGGGCTTAAATGGATATCTAGCAATTGCTAGTCTTTCTCTGGATAAGATGATCCCCTAAGTATACCCTATCAACACTACAGCTGAGGAGACTAACTTCTTAGCCTAAGTGACTAATTGTATCTTTTTAACCGAGCTAGTAAACATTCTACTGCATCATGTTCCCTGACTTCCTGAGGAGTAGAGGTGGTTAGCCCAGAATTGCATCTTTTTAATCTTGCTAATAAACAACAGGTCTCAGTGGGGTGGAGGTTTGTTCTGAGGCTTAAAGATACCACCAGGGAGAGGAAGAGATAAAACCATGGTCACAGCCAGTCTTGTCCAAAGGGCTTGTTCCTCATAATACCCTTACCAATTCAACTGAATTTTAATGTGAACAAATGAGTTACAATTGGTTGTAGGATGAACACTCTTGTTTTGTTCAGTTTTATTTGATTTATGGGTCTCTTGACTTCCTACATGGAATTTATTCAGGGAAATAAGCTATGGTTTTTATTTTCACATGCTATTTCCTTCTGCACATCAACACCAAGATGAATTTAAATTAGTCTCTTGATTATTAATCATTGGCTGATTACAAAACAAGTAAATAAATATTCAGAAATAATGATATTTGATACAAGATTTACTTTCTAATTTCACTAGGAAAAAAGTGGCTGGAAGGATTTTCTGTAGGACAAATAAAACAAGAAAGAAAAAAAATTTTTTAATTGAGTATGTAACTGTCTATTTTCAATTTAATTTCAAGTATAAATTGAAATATGAGTATTATTAAGTAAAATAACAGATCATTTCAATAAAATGTCAATGTGAAAATCTACATAATATCAAAAAGAAAATTGCAACCTAATTTAATGCAAATAATTTCTTTATCAGAGAAAAATATTTAACCCTAAGTAGATAACATTCCAATATATAATATGACAAAGATATATTTTCTCCCTTTCAGCCACCTACTGAGGCCAAGTGTTTCATGTCCTACAATGCTCTGCCTTATTTTCTGTCATGAGAGGCTGTCCTCTATAAACTGCTTAGCTTGTGCTCTTTCCTTTCTGTCTTTAATTCAGGAATGACAGATAGAAATAAAACATTACTAGAGGAAAGAAACTCATTTGTGAGTTGGAAATATTTTCATTCATTACTTTCTTCAAAGTGAATAGTTTTATCATGATAGTTTACTAATGAAGGGGATTTGGTGAGCTGAGAATGAAAAATGAAAGTAAATACATGCATAGCTATTGTTGTTGTTAAGTGCTGTCTTGTCGATTCCGACTCATAGTGACGCTGTATAGGGTTTCCAAGGATCAGTTGGTAAGCTTGAACCTTGCCATTCAAACTGACCTTGCGGTCCAACACATTAGCCCGTAGTGCCACACCAGGACTCCTGCAGTACTCAGTGAATAATTGACCCAGTGGCAATATCACAAGATTTTATTACTTATACAGTAATTAGGGTGAAAAGGAATTGCATACGATTCAATCTTGGACCAGTTTTCCTTTGCGCTCATCACACAATGAGCTAACAAGTCTCTGCACATACTCCCATGAAGCCTCAAAGGAGAAAGACCGAATGGGCAAAGGAAATCAGAGTTTATATAGTGGAAGGGATCTGCATAAGTGGTACATAGGAAATGATGATGAAGACAAAGAGGGGAGGCACTCATTGATGCAGTCTGAGCTCTGGTTAGTGAGGGTCTTGTTTGAGGTCGTTATCTCCAGTTTTGAAAGAGAGAAGAGAACAAATCCACCTAAAATGGGATGTAGGGTGAGAGACTGCAGCATTAAATCATTTACTCAATCATAATATGCCTTAACCTTCAGATACTAGTGAGGAGGGCCTGCTAGCCTTATATTACATTTCCTTTATATATTTGTCATAGTGGTTGTGCTGTCTAGTCAGTCTGACTCAGAGCAACCCTGTATAGGGTTTCCAAGGAACAACAAGTGGATTTGAACCTTTGAAGTTTTTGGTTAAACCAACCTTGTAGTGCTTATCCTACAGTGCCACACCACAGAAGAAGTCATGTAAACAGTGTGATATTAAACTCTTGAAGGGGATAGACAGAACAATTGAAATGAGCATCAACAAAACAAATGTGGGTCATCAGTGAACTAATGTTAATCTAAGGAGGAAGAGGACTTTCGGGTGCCATGTAAATTTTACTCTCCCTCACTGAGCACTTACCTGAGTGGAATAGTAAGTATCTAATTGCATTATCTTATAAACCAACACTACTTCAGTTAGAAATTTGAATGCATTCTGAGCAAGTGAGGAGCTAAGGACAGACACAGTAAGTATTTTGCTTCAAATAGTAATATAACACAAAAAGAAAATTAAATAGAAGAAAAGCATTAGTGAAGACAAAACAATAGGAAATATTCAGTGAGACTGACTAAAGTAATACAAAATTTATCAAGCACTGGAATGCTAACTGAAAGGTTAGTGATTCAATCCCACCAGCGTCTCCTTGGAAATCCTACACAGGATCTCTCTGAGTCAGAACTAAACATCGCACAACTATAATACAACCATCACCACCATTTTCTAAGCAATATGACTATTTTTATGAAATGGATAAAAATAACTAGGAAATCACAACCCGACTTGAAAATAAATAGGAAAATAAAAATAAAGTAATACATTTAGAAAACAAATTTAATCTGATATTAAAAAACATTTTACAAAGGAAATTTTGTATAGGGATGATTTCACTTTTGAAGATCAATCAACAAAACATTATACCGTATTTTCTAGAAAATGCAATGGGAGGAAATCTTTCCACATTTACTTGATGTGGCCAACAAAACCTTGATAACAAACAAGACCATATTACACAGAAGACACTATAACACCCAGTAACTAATAAAAAGATAAATAAATTTCTTAACAAAATATCTAATGAAAAACTAAACCCAGCACTGATTTAGATAAAAATAGCAAAACATTTCGTTGTAGCTATCTGAGTCCTGGTGTAATATTGCACGATAAGCACTGGAGCACTAACCAAGGTCAGCAATTCACACCCCCCAGCCACCTTCAGGAAACCATATACATGGTCACTATGAATCAGAAGGGACTTGACAACACTAACAACAATGAAAACTTAAAGGATATCCCAGAAATGTGAGAATACTGAAATACAGAAAAGTAGCAGAATACGGGTGATAAAATGATTGTCTCAAAAGATGCAAGAAAATCATTTGATAAGTTTAAACATATAATCATGATAAAAAAAAAATTCTTTGTAATATAGTACACCATAGAGCTTACTTATACTATAAAAGAGTTGTCATGCGATGATTTACTGGCCATAGTCAACCCATACTTGTTTTATTAAATAAAGTTATATTGGACCATAGTTACTTTTATCATTTACATGTTCTCTCAGGCTGCTTTTGTTCTCCATTAGTAGAGTTGTGTAGTTGTAACAAAGACTTTGTGGCCTGTAAAACTGAAGATATATAGATCTATCCCTTTACAGAAAAAAATTGGTGAGTTATTATTTACAGTAATACTGTAAACCAATAGTGTTACGGTTATTGCTTTCAGGTGATATTGAGTCGATTCCAACTCATAGCAACCTTATGCATAACAGAATGAAACACTGCCCAGTCCTGCATCAACCTCACAATTGCATCACTTTAGCCCATCGCTGCTGCCACTGTGCCAATCTACCTCGTTGACCCTCCACTTTAGCAAGCATAATGTCCTTCTCCAGGGACTGGTCCCTGCTGATAATATGTCCGAAGTGTGAGAGATGCAGTCTCGCTGTCCTGGCTGTACGCCTTCCAACACAGATTTGTTTGTTCTTCTAGTAGTCCGTGGTGGTTTTTAAATATTCTTCTCCAACACCATAACTGTACAGCTAGAGCTCAGCTCCTGGAAGGCTCACTTTGGATTCAGAGAAGCCGAAAAAATTATGCAAGAAATTATGAAGTGGATTCATATCATTTTATTGTCTCCTGAGGAGAATCCACACCACCTCTCAGTGCTGTCTGGCTTATATGGAAAGGAGAACAAAAAAGGCAAATAGCTAGCTATTTCATAAGTGTATGTGATCACCAAGTCACCAGACAGATGGGGTAAAGCTGCAAACAAAGCCACTAAGAGGTGGATGCACTGGTACATTAAGCACTGTTCCCAGAACATGCAAGTTCCTGGTGCATTTCCACAACATTCCACCCCTATAGGATATCACCTCACAATCTATAAGATCATCTTTTGCAAGGGACCTTGTGCTAGTAGATGACTAGTACATTGTAACCAAATGTCACGGCAACAGCAAACTGAACAACAACATACAACACTAATACAGCGTGCAAAAAGTGTTATAAGAGTAATTTTCCATCAACGACCTAGGGCAGTCCACTACTTCCCTAGGGAGCCTGAGTGTAAGACTTCAATAGCTTGAGCTTCATATTTTAAATCTCTTAAAGCTAAACTAATATCACGGGAAGAGTCAAGAATAAAAACATAGCTTTCACTATGCAGATGGACACATACTCTACCTTGGATGGCAGTAAGGAGGTCTAAGGCCATGCACTTCTGCAAAACCACTTTCCTCATTAGGGTCATTTCATCTGTCAGACTAATTGCCCTACTGTGTGTTATTTAAGGCATTGGCAGTGTGTACTGTAAGGGCCTGCACTCTTTGCTCAGTAACTACACCATCACCTTGGGGCAAGAAGATTGCCAAGGGGTACGACCACTAGGGAGCTCTTTTTACATGATGTTGGTGTTTGAATAGTATCCCAGAACTCCAAGGGCACCCAACCTACCCTCTTACCATTCTCCAATTACAGAGATTCTATCCACAAAGAAACATTCCCCACAGTTTCAACTTGTATAACCATAAGTCAAGCCAAACCATCATACACCGAATGAATGGCCAAGCTACATTTCACTTGTTCTCAAACCAAAATCTTTACATGGTCTCAGTGTCATTAAACATACTATTGTGGCTGTTCCAGGCAGTTGTACTACTAACAGGCAACTAAGAGTCCACCCAGCAATTGGACTCAATGACCACTGTTTCTAACACAGCAGCCCATTCAACATAGGTGTTTCCAGGGACCACTTTAGGAATGATAAGACAAGTGTACAGGAACAAACAGTGTCAAATCCCACCCATCCACTAATATACAAGTAAACATTTTGTCAGTGGACAAGACTGTGGCCACTTTAGGGTTGTAACCTGGGCAGGTGTACCAACCAGTATAATCTTCTTAGTAGGCACCACTGAGGTAGTCACATGTAAGGCAATAGGTGAGACATGCACAAGACATAACAACAAAATAAATGTGTTCTATAACAACCTTGATGTTCCTGTATGTGTCATGACCACCTCAGGGGTCAATGGGTTATGACCTATAGATGAACCACTAGATTGGCTCCAAACCTTGGCCCCAGGGGGCCAACAAAGCACACCATTGCTTCATGGAGGAAAAAGGCCACAACCACATAAGGGTTACCGTGTGTGAGAGGCAATGGCTACAGATGCTGAGAGTGTCGACTGCAGGTCATAGAGTTCATCTTTGGTCAGGACCTGTAATTGAAATGGGGTATCTCCAATGGTGACTAGTGCCTCTAAGGGAAGAAGACCACCGGGCCATGGAAGCTCATTGAGAGTCTGTATCACATTCCACAAATGGGTGCTCTACCTCTGCAGAGAGTGGGCATCTGTCCTCAAAGCTTTCTTCAATAGGTCATTGTAGCATTCAAGGATCTCTATAGCCTGTGAGTTATATGGCACATGGAACTTCCATGTTATACCCAAGTCCTTGACTCATCATTTCACTTTGGCTTCAGTAAATGGTTTCATTGGTCACTCTCTATTTCCTGAGGGCATCCATAAATGAAGCATAGGCAATGAAATCTGGCAATTGTGGCCAGCTGGTCTGCATACCTTCTAGAGTAGGCTTACATCAGTCTAGTTGCAGTGTAGATAAAAGTTGAAGCATAGTGGACCACTTGTGACATTGGTAATGGTCCAATAAAATTGATTTCCCACCACTCTAGGGGAACGTGCCCTCTTAACTATATTGTCCAACCTGATTGAGGATCACTACACATTAGTACAAGAGCAAGGATACAAGCTTGATAAGCATTCAGCATCTCTTTATAAGTCTGCAGCAATCCTCATCTTTTTGTGACCTCCCGCATAGTCTTTTGGCAAGCATGTAGCAACTTCTTGTGTAGCCATCCTGCAATATCAGAAACAGTGGCTTGTTCGAGCCAGTGCACCCTCGTTGGAGTATCTGCTTCATTATTTCCTGGAAGGTCAGGTAGGCATGGGCAGGGACATGATACAGCATAACCTACTTCTCTGTCCCTCAGTCCAAAAGTCTCCCCATAGAGTTTGTTCTCATACTGGCCAATATTGCACTAGCCAGTTACCTGTGAACCAGCTGAGAGCCACTGCAGAAAAACCTTAAAAACAGCTCATCTGCCTGTACAAATGGTCAGAGGCCCTGCTTATGCATGACAATAAGCCATACTGCATATAGCTCAGGCCCTTGAGTACTCTAGCGGCTACCTTCATCTACCTGTGCTAGTCTGGTACGACGCCACCATTTAGGAGACTGACCCTTACTAGATCTGTCCATGTACCAGGCGTCAGCTAGTACAGCACTTTGCTGTCTGTGTATGGATTGGACAGCAATGTGAACTCCAGGGGACTAAGGCCCTCTGAGGAAGTTACCTAAGTCACTTATCCCGGAAATTGCTGTAGTTCAGCACTGAGGGGACTTGTGGTGATCATACACGTCTGTTGCACTTATGCGCCCCACTTTGTGAGGATAGATGTTGGGCCACCTCACTCATGGATTCCTTCTTTCTCTTTGTGGTGGTTATCCGCCACACCTCCTGAGCTTTGCCTCCCCACAAACAATCTTCTGTCTTTTGCAGGACTGTGAGAAACAACCATCCTCCTGCACCTACTGCTGTCCAAGCCCCTTTTGTTCTCAAAGGCGCCCCTAGTGAGCATAAGATCTCCTCAAAATCCTGAGAATTTTCCTAAATTTACTGTATCCAAATCTTGGGTGGGGTAGCATCCAAGTTTCCAGTACTGTAACCAGAGATAACTACATAGATGTCTACTCTTGGGTCTAGTTTAGTCCCAGGTGAATCCTGTCAACTCCGCCAGTTGTATTTCAGGAGCTCAGCTCCATGAAGACTCACTTTGGATTCAGAGAGATAAACAAAACAAAACAAAATAAAAAACTATGTGGGGTTTCACAAAGGGAATTCATTTCACTTTATTGTCTCTGAAGGCAGTTGGTTGGTCCAGCTTCTGCTGAGGAAAATTTGTACCACATCCCAGGGCAACCTGGTTTTTATGGACAGAAGAACAAGCCAGGCAAATATTACATATGTGTATTGAGTCCAGGTGTGGCACTGTTGGATGAGCACTTAACCATGACAAGGTTGGCATTTCAAACTCACCAGCCACTCCTCAGAAACTCTATACAGGATCACTATAGGTCTGAAATGACTCAACAGCACTTATCAACAACAACACTATGCAGTCATCAGGTCACCAGACAGTTGGGGTAAAGCTTTAAACAAGGTCATTAAAGTGGATGCCTTGGTATATTAGGCACCATTCCAGGGACATGCAAATTCCTGGTGTATTTCCACAATATTAACTCAGATTTATCAACTCATCTAAGTTCTTCCTTATTTATTGTTCAACTGTCACATACACATGAAGTAATTGGAAGTACCATGACTTGAGTCAGGTACACCTTATTCCTCAAATGATATATTTGCTCCTGAACACTAAAAATATTACCTATTCTTTGCAATGTTACTCATAGCTTGTCATGATCCACACGGGCAAAAGACTGCACAATCAATGATGCATAAGTAAACATCTTCCTGGCACTCTCTGCCTTCAACCAAGAACTATCTTAACATCAGCAATGATATCCTTAGTTCCTGAATCCAAAGTGAGTTACTATCAATGCATTGTTTTTAAAAATATATTCAGCAAGATTTTGCTTGCATGTGATAATTATGACAAAATAAAAAAGACAGTAGTCTTCCATATTTCTTGGCTAGACGATTGAGCGCCTCAACTACTGCATTGGTTTGTCAAAATTTTTTAATTTGTATTCCATCAATTTGTGAAGCTTTGTTTTCACCAATACCTTCAATGGATCTTGGACTTTTCCCTTCAGAACCATTAGTTCTTGATCATGTACTACCTCTTGAAATGGTTGAGCACTGGCCATTTCTTTTTAGTTTAGTGACTCTGTGTATACCTTCCATCTTCTTTTGACGCTCTCTGACTCATTCAATAGTTTTCCTATGAAGTCCTTCAGTACTACTTGCCAAAGCTTGACTTTTTTCTGTAAATATACTTTTGCTGCCTTTTTTACTTTATCTTCAGCAACATTTTGCTGCATGTGATATTAATGATACTGTCTGATGATTTTAATATTCCATTGGGTCACCTTTATTTGGAATGTTCACAACTATGGATCTCTTACAATCAATGGGCCAGGCAGTTGTCTTCCAAATTTCTTGGCAGAGGTGACTGAGTACCTCCAGTGCTTCAGAAGTTTTTAGAAAGATTTCAATTTGTATCCATAAATTCCCTGAGCATGGTTCATTGCCAATGCTTTCAGTCACCTTGGTCTCCTTCCTTCAATACTATTGTCTCTTGATCATATGTTACCTCTTGAAATGGTTATATATCAGCCATTTCTTTTTGATATGGTGATGTATTCCTTCCATCTTCTTTTGATGTTTTCTGCATCCTTCAATATTTTGCCCATAGGGTTCTTCAATACTGCTTACCAAGGTTCAAACTTTTTCTTCAGTTCTTTCAGCTTGAGAGAGTTGCTTGAGTTAGAAGTGAAAGAATTTTAGATTTCAGTTTACTTGACCAATTATTTATTGGTAGATAGTGGAATATACAGACAGCTAAACAGCACTCATGAAAAACTATGAATGCACTTAAATTCTGTATATATTAATGGGATACTGTAACTAATCTCCATAAGAAAGCTTTAGGCTTTTTTATTAGAAACTGATTATGAATGAAGACTACACTCTGCCAAGACATCTGAGGTTTTATAAGAACTAGTTAAAAATGGAGAAACTATTGAAATTGGTAAGGATTTAATTTTATGTGGATCTATAACCAATCCTCTTGTAGACAATAATCAAAAAATCAAATGATACATTGCATTGGACAAAGAGCTGCGTTAAAGATGGAACATTGAGGACTAAAGTGCACCTGACATAAGCTCATGGTATTTTCATTTGTCTTATATGTATGTGGATGCTGAACAATGAAATAAGGAAGACTGAAGAAGAGTTGATATGCATGAATTATGGTGTTGACAAATAATATTAACCTACCATGGAGGTGCAGAACAAGGAACAAATCTGTCTTAATGAAGAATAGCTGGAATGCTGCTTAGAAGTAAGGATGGTGAGACTTTTTCTCATGTACTTTAAACATGTTACCAGAAGGGACCATTCCCTGGAGAAGGACATTATGCTGGGTAAAGTAGAGGAACAATGAAAAAGGGGAAGGTCCCTGTGATAGTTTAAGTGTTTTTGTCAACTTGATTCTGACAGGATTCTCAGTAGTTTGGCAGTTAAGATGTATTTATCCCCATGGTGAAATTTTAAATAATTCAATAAATTTTATGATTAAGTCTTCTATGAACAGGCAATCAAGTGAAGGGACGATTCCTTGGACATGTAGTCTACTTCCAATAGATTGGACATTCAGGCAAGTCTTGCTTGCTTTCTGTCATGCATCTGGCTTGTCCTCCAACCTTCAGTTGTTTAATAACATCTTGCTTTCTTACCTGTCAATCCTGGAAGGTATTAACAACTTACTTTCTTACCTGCCAGACCAGCCTGCCATCTGTGACCTGCTAATCTTGGTTCATCAGCCCTGCAGTAATGTGAGTCAGAAGCCTTCAGCCTGACATCTAAACTATGGAATTGGAACTACTGATTTCTACAACTATGTGAACCATATTCTTGAAATGAACCTTTTTTTACATGTACATATATATGCTTCACTGGGTTTGCTTTGCTAGAGAATCCAGCCGAAGACAGCCCTTAATGAGGTGGACTGACATAGTGACTGCAACAATGCAAGGATGACACAGGACTAGACAGTGTTTTCTTCTGTTGCACACAGGGTCTCTATGAGTTAGAACAGACTTGCAGCATAGAACAAAAACAACTGTGAAAAGAGCTGTTTCTAAATTAATTTGACTGATATGTTTATTTTTATAAAAGATTCTTAACAATGTGAAAAGTTCACTTAGACGCAATATGGATATTTCTTTTATAATAAGTGCCAGATAACAATTGGAATTGATTTTTTAATAAGTCTTGCTTCTTTTTAAGTTCAATTATTTCACCCATTATTTTGACATTATAAAAACATGAAAATCTACAAATTCACAAAATCAAGGTCCAAAGAATCTCTGACACCTTGAAATAAGAAAAAGGAATTCTGAAATTTGCTCATGTTTGTACAGAATAAATAAAAAATGTTAAGTAAAGGAATATTGCTACTAGGATTCCTGTTACAGTTCATACAGCCACAGGTTTATTACAAACAAAACATGTTTAAATATGACTATGTGGTCAGTGAATGGCTCCAAACAATTCTCTCAGTAATACACTAGTCTTAGTTTCATTAGGGCACCTTCAATAAAAGAGCAGACTTTTTGTGTGATGGAAAGAAAACATTTAGATGTCAAGGCTAATAATCAAAAAATAAAAATTTCTGCCCCCATAAATATTTGCAGTCTTGTTGGATTATTATATGTAAAGAAATGATTTGAGAGTCCTAAATCAGTACATACTCTGTTGATATTTAGAATATCCATGGCATAGCTTCCAGAGTCACAACAACTCACAAGCAACCGCAGCAAGGTCACCCATGGTGGACAGGTTTCAGATGAGCTT
Source organism: Chrysochloris asiatica (assembly GCF_000296735.1). Classification (NCBI taxonomy): domain Eukaryota; kingdom Metazoa; phylum Chordata; class Mammalia; order Afrosoricida; family Chrysochloridae; genus Chrysochloris; species Chrysochloris asiatica. The sequence continues at coordinate 29,392,818 of NW_006408523.1, read as the reverse complement.
CCAGATGAAGACAGACTAGGAAGAAGGAGTGATGAACTATTTCCGAATATTTAGTCACTGAAGACCTTATGAATAGAAGAGAACACTGTTAGATATAGTGCTGTAAAATGAGTCCCTCAGGTTGGAAGGCACTCAAAATGGGACTCTCTCCAAAGCAGATGCAAAATGGAGTAAACCCCTGGGAGTAAAACCGTTGGGACCTTCATTTGCTGATGGGGCACAAGTCAAAATGAAGAGAAACAACTGTAAACATCCATTAATAATAGGAACATGGAATGTACAAAGTATGAATCTAGGAAAATTGGAAATTGTCGTAAATGAAAGGGAATGCATAAACATTGATATCTTAGGCATTGGTGAGCTGAAATGGACTAGTATTGGCCATTTTGAATCTGACATGCCAGGAATGACAAATTGAAGAGTAATAGTGTTGCATTGATCATCCAAAAGAACATATCCAGATCAGTTATGAGGTACCACGCTCTCTGTGATAGGATAATATCCATGCACCTACAGGGAAGACCAGTCAATACCACTAGTGTTCAAATTTACACACCAACCACTAAAGCCAGTGAGGTTGAAATAGAAGAATTCTACCAACTTCTTCAATCTGAAATTGATCAAACATGCAATCAAGATGTAATCAAGGCCAGTCAGAGAAAAAGAGGAAGACCCCCAGTGAGATGGATTGACAAAGTGGCAGAATCAATGGACTCAAATGTGGCAACAATTGTGAGGTTGGCTCAGGACCTGCCAGTGTTTCGTTCTGTTGTGCGTAGGGTCACAATGAGTTGGTACCAACTCAATGTCACCTAACAACAACAACAGCATTATGGTCTATGGCTGTTGCAAATAGTTAATGTGATTGACTGATACCCAAAATGTTGTAAGTATGATTTATCTCAGAGGCACCTTGTAGTCTATTTCTGAGAGAAAACAAACAAAACCTCAGGCACTGAAAGCCCTATGGAGTAGAGTTCTGCTTTGATACATGGGATGTTATGATTTGAAGCCAACTTAATTGCAAATGCTTAGTTTTTGTTATTGTATCTACCCTAGTCATCAAATCTCCTGGTTTTCCTTTTCTTATTGGCAAAAACTGTTTCATTTCCTTTTGCCTACAATTAAGTCATGGTGGATTATCGGTAGCCTTCTATGAGACCTAATTCTTGGTTTATTTTCTTATTTGCCAACTCTGCTTCTGTGTTCCTCTTGTGATCCCAAAGAAGTCTAAGTGATAGGGCCCACTACTTGTAGTTTATTGATTAGCAACTTTCAACATTTTATTTGCTCTTTGATTCTCATGGATGAACATTAACAATTTTATTTATTTCATTATAATTAAATATCTAGCTCTACTTTTAATTCTATTTTAGTCACGTAGCAAAAACATATTGGTAGTTAAGATACAAGCAATTATTTTGTGTCTAAAACTATTTTATATAACCTATGCATATTTAATATGGACTCCTGGTACGGTGCTGTGGGTTCCTGGGCTCAACTGCAAAGTCAGTTTGAATCGCAACGTTGGCAGTTCAAGTTCACCAGACGTGCTTCAGAAACCCTATACAGGGTAGTTATGGGTTAGAACAGACTCAATAGCACTTAACAACAGCAACAACATATTTAATATATACATAAGATATAGCTTGTTCATTCAAATGCTTATAGCCTAAACCACAGAAGCTACAGTGTGACACAAATAATACAGGCTGTGATAGTAATTCCTATCATATACTTCCACAAATTTACAGACAGCATTATGCTTATAACAAAATGTAGGGTTTTTTTTTTTTTAAGTATAAAACATCACTAAAATTGAATTTAATTGCATCCAATTAAATGATATGGTTCGCTAGAATAATCATTGGACTGGTAACAACATAGTTGGCAGTTCAAACCCACCAACCACGCCTCAGAAATCCTATAGAGGTTTGCTATAAGTCAGAGCAACAATAATCACTACTTGTTTATTATTTATATCAGAATAATTATCTGTAATTATGCTGTGAACCTTAAGGTCAGAGGTTCGAAACTACCAGCCGCTTCGCGGGAGAAAGATGAGGCTTTCTACTCCCGTAAAGATTTACACACTCAGAAACCCTGTACAGGGTCGCTATGGGTCGGAACCAACTCTACGGCACTTAACAACAACAACATTTCAGAGTAATCCTAAATTAAAGTGTCTTTTCTGTATCAAGTATACAATGGTACTGACCTCAAACAAAAAAGGTTTCTGTGGACAAGTCAATTAAATTTGTTAGGAAATAGAAGTCAAAATCCTGGCTGTGGCGGTGTCAGATTTCTATATTCCTGTCCCTGAAATGCCTGAACACAAGATCCAGCCATCTGGGGGCCCACTGCCGATAACAATGAAGATGGTGCCAAAAATGCTTTCACCTTTGGTTAAAGACTGGGCTCCTAAAGTATTTATAATTTTCTTTAAATTGGAGACTGACCCCTCCATTGTAATTGATCGTGCACTTAATGCTTTGCGAGTGTATCAACATCAAGTGGTGTAGCCAATATCCTTGAGTCACAGACTTTTGTGGTTATTGTACCCAAGACTCAGAAACCAAGCTGTTGCCATTAGAGGAAGAAATAGAGAAAGGCATAGAGATAGAAGAGAAGATAGTAGGTAATCTTCAGTCTCAAAGCACAGATTTTATATGTGAAAAAACTGAAGGTTGAAAAAATCCTTTTAGGATTGTTCAGTGGACCAGGGCTCTTACAAAGTAAAATGGTGAGAACAAGAATGAATCCTATGCACTCATAAGGCCAGAGAAAAGCAAAAGCAGTAGCGTGCACAAGAGTGTTTGGTATTTGTCTTGTAACGGTTATTTACTACTCATTAAAAATAGAAACAAAGGGAAAACAGTTCTGAACAAACCACCTGGTATACGGATCTCAATGCCATCTTGATTTTGAAAATGAATATAGGAGTCGTTTCTGACTTTTTACAAAAGAATTTATTGGGAATTTCTAGTGTCCCTGAGAATATGCAAGTGGACCTAAGTATCAACCTTCCACATGGTATAAAAAACATTTACGGTTATATGAGTGATCATTCTTGAAGAAGAAATATTTGTTGAGTGCCTACTATGTGCCAGACCCTGTGCTAAGCTTTGTGGATTAACAAGATGAATAAACATGTCTAGTTTGGGAAATTGAGTGCAATAAAATATGCTCCCCAAAGCTGAGAGAAAAAAAAGCCGGGGAACACTCCAAACTCAATTATGAAAATAAAAATTGTAAAATCCAAATAGAACATGAAGGTAATATATATCAACTTATGTAGTAGGGGCATGTATGGCCAGAAATTTAATCTGTCACACACATCAAACATGAAGCTTCTTCCAGAAAAAGTAAAAAAATACGAATGCATCCAAAACAAGAGATTGCTTTCTTACAATCCACGGATAGAAAAGTAAACCCTTATAAATGAAATGATTCCAAATGAAATCGAATTCCTTCAGCAGCTGTCCAGAGTAGTGTCACATCTGAATCAACAAACAATACATTGTGACCATGACAAAGAGACCTCTCAACTAATGAACAAAAATGTCTTATTTGAAAATAGAAATTATTTTCCCCTTGGTGGCCTGCCTTATTTCTATGAATAGTCAATTATTTTATTATCATCTAAAGCAGGAGTGGAGAAGGTATGTTGCTGTTAAGTGCCACTGACTCTGTTTGAACCCATAGCAACTGTGTATAGGGTTCTCAGTAAGGGACTGGTGAGCTAGAAGCGCCTAGGAGTACTGGTATGGTGCTGTGGGTTAATGCACTGGATTGCAAAGGCAGCACCACAGGCCCACTCAATCATTTGGTCTGGTCCTGCCAAGGCAACCGCAATTCCAGTCATTACCTTTTTGTTGCTAAGTGCCCTCAAGTTGGTTCCCATTAATAGTGACCCAATATAGGGTTTCCACAGAGCAACTAGTGAGTTTGAACAGCTGACCCTGTGGTTCAAACCAACCTTGCAGTCCTGCACTTATCCTACAGCACCACACCAAAAGTCCATAGCCATCACACTGTTGTCATTGACTCGGTTTCTACCCATAGACACCCTGTATAGGGTTTCTGTGCAGCAGCTAGTAAGCTTAAACCTCCAACCTTGCATTTCAAACTGACTTTGCAATCCAGTGCATTAACCCACACCAAGACTCCTAGGCATCACACTGCTGTTGTTGTGATGTGCCGTAGAGTCCGTTCCTACTCATAGCCACCCTGTATAGAGTGTGTGAGGATTCCCTGGTGAGTTTAAAAAGCAGACATTGCTGTTCTAATTTACCTTATAGTCCAGCGTATTAATCCACAGTGCCACACTAAAACTCCATCACATTGTTGTTGTTGTTGTTGTTGTTAGGTGCCATTGAGTTGGTACCGACTCTCAGTGACCTTTTATGCACATCAGAATGAAACACTGCCCGATCCTGGGCCAACCTCACTACTGTTGCCACATTTGAGTCCATCGATGCTCCCACTTAGCTAATCCATCTCTTTGGGGGTCTTCCTCTTTTTCTCTGACCCTCCACCTTGTTGTTGTTGTTGTTGTTAAGTGCCAATGAGTCAGTTCCAACCCATAGCTCCAAGGAGCAGCTGGTGAGCTTGAACCACCGACTTTGCAGTTCAAACGGCTTTGCAGTCTGGCACATTAGCCCACAGCGCCACACCAGGACCCTCCACCTTACCAAACATGATATCCTTCTCCAGCAACTGGTCCCTCCTGACAATATGTCCAAAGTATGAGAGACAAAGTTTGGCCATCTTGGCCTCCAAGAAGCATTTCTTCCAAAACTGATCTATTGGTTCTTTTGGCAACCCATGGCACTTTCAATATTCTCCTCCAACAACATTAGGGGGTGAGTTAAATGCTTGACCAAATATGAGGAGATAATTTTTAAGTTGATAATTTTATATGGCCCTGAATGATATTATAAATTGTGGCAGTAAAAGAGTTCCCCATCCCTAATTGAAAGGATTAAGAATCATTAGAGAAGTCTTCTACGTAAATTTATAATCCATTGTTTCTTCTAACAGGAAACATATTAAAATGTGAATTATAGCTGCTCAGTTCAGATGAAACTTAAAAAAGGTTTTACAAGATTCATAAAAGCATCCTATTATACTCCATTCTTGTTTTTCTCTACCAATTAAATTACAGTAAATTTTCCCTCTCCATTGAATTTAACTCATAAACAGGGATTGTGGATTTATTGAACCTTGGCTGAAAACAGTAGATCAAACTGTCAATGAAACATGAAATTGCATAGATGTCCTACTTTAGAATCTCTTTACTATTGGAAATTGAGTAACAATTGTAGGATTTTTTTTTTCTTCTTCCTTGAGGAAGTGGGGGTCGATTGCGATTGTGTTTGCCAGAAGATGTCAAAGATACTTGCTTTGGGGGAAAAAAAAAAACAAAACAGTAATTAATATATGCAGTGCCACTATGGCAAATATACTTTGTGTTTTTACATTCAAAGTTTCTCTTTACCTGTAACATTTCCCTCAAAGTGCATATAAAACTTATTCAAACTGGACAAGCCAGTTGATATACCAGGAAGTCATGGAGAAGCTCATGATTCATAACCCTTCACAGATAGTTCTCACTATACAATCATTTTGAAATGCAAGAAATTCAAATATATCTTGAGTAGAATACTGGTATCTTACTGTAGGATAATCACTGAACTGTCAACCACAAGGCCAGCACTCCTCAGCACCAGTCGCTCCTCAGAAACCCTATACAGAGTCACTGTGAGTCAGAATCTACTATATGGCACTTAATAACAACAAATATCTTGAGTGATAAGGTGGGAAGTCAAACACTAAGCAATAGCATGGGAGACTAGTGATTGCTTTCTGACCTGTTGTTAAGGCCTTTATGTCAATTCTGACTCAGCGAATCTGTGTAGGGCTTCCCAGGAGCAACCTGGTGGGTTTGAACTGCCAGTTAGCAGTGTTCAACTTACATCACCATACCAAACAATTAGACATCTAATTGGCATGTATTAGGGCACTCTGTGGCTCTGTAGGATAAACACTGGACTGCTAACCACAAGGTCAGCAGTGCAGGGTCACCAGCCTTTCTGAGGGGGAAAAACAGACTTTCGGCTCCCCTAAAGCTTTACAATCTTGGAAAACTTTTACACGGTTGCTATGAGTTGGGATCACTTGATGGCACCTAACTGGCATGTATTCATACTGATTTTACAAATGAAATGCATCTTGGGTTCAAAGATATTGTATGTACATGAGAATTACTTGTCAGAACAAATGAATTTTTTTTCTAAAGCTGATTAATATTGATGACTCATAAACAAAATTATGTAAAGGGAGAAAATAACTAAAATATTTGAAACTAAGACACATTCAGTGAGAGATGATTAATCCTGTTTTAGGAGAAACAAGTTGTAGAATCTGGGAATTGAAAGTCACCTCCAGGCATAGCTATGCTTATCTACTTGGAGCAGATGTTTTAAATCCTATATTTAAAGTTTTCTATGATTGGTATCTTATAACTTTCTTTAGAAATGTAGCCCTGCTTTTGTCAACTGTCTAATCAATAATAACCTCCTAGGTCAAAAGTTTAAAATTTTTATTATACATAAGAGTCACTGAGAAGTCTGTTAATAATGCAGATTGTCAAGATTAACTCTAAGAATTCTGTTTTGGTTTTGGAGGAGATGGTGATAGGTATCACAGAAACTTTTAGATAAATCTGGTAGCAGTGGCTTGTGGGCCATGCTTTGAGAAATACTGCATCAAGTCAACAGAAAAAGTAGAATGCCCTTTGTAGTGTCCTGCCTTTTTCCTGACTATAGCATCTCACCATACCAAATATCCAAATACCTCTAATAACAAGTGTAAATATAGACATGCCATAAAGACCAGGGAAGTATAATATTTCGGGGTCCAATATTAAAAAGTAAAAGAATAAGGAAAGTGGCAACTTAGCTTCAGGACAGCTTTGCTCTTTATAGTTATTCTGTTTTTATGATTTTGCATTTGTTTAATTACTATGATAAGTTGCATGCCTGTTTTCTATTTCCAGTATACATTACTTATCAAGTGGTGATAGTGGTGGTTATGTCTCATGGAGTCGGTTCTGTCCCATAGCAACCCTGGGTAGGATTTCTGAGGCTGTACATCTTGATGGGACAGAAAGCATCATCCTTCTCCCACAGAGTAGCTTGTAGATCCAAACTGCTTACTTCTTGGTTATCACCTCAACTTATAACCCACTATGTTACCAGAGCTCTTAACTTATCAGGTAGATGTAGCCTTCCTAAGACTTTAGGCCTTTCTTGCTGTTTCTAAATACATATTGAATTTTCTAATCACATTTTGTATTATGGGTCAGTACTTGCTGTCAAATTATTGACAGACAACTCTCCAGTAATGTTTAACTGTCCAATGTTACATCTGTGTGCCTACAACTCACACATTACCAGGACCTAAAACCCCACTTCCAGGAGCTGATTCTGATTCATACTACCTTATAGACAGAGTGGAAGTATTCTGAAACTCTAAAGGAGGGTATCTAAGCCTATAAATCTTTACAGGAAGAGACAGTTCGACTTTCTCCCTTGGAGTAGTTAGTGAGTTTGAACCACTGACTGTCAGAAGCCCAACATTTTTTAAGGCAAGGTCCTGAAATTCTCTCTGTATCTGGAAGTGTTATGTTTAGGTCAGACACTTTTGCAAGACAGAGCATTCATTTTCAGTCTGCATTAATAATTTATTTTAGAATGATTTGCATGAGGCAAGACCCTATGAGCTGGAGATTTAAGATATCCCAACTGTCTGACTTTCCAATGTTCTATGCCTCTCCATAATCCTTGATATCAATCACCACTCTTCTCCTCCCTCAAGTCCGATGGTTCTGCAACACACTGCAATGTCTCACAAAACTCACAACTGCCAAAGGAAATGGTTCCCGCAATTGTGGAGGCCGGTAAGTTCCACCCACAAATTGTGGAGGCTGGAATCTTATCACCCACCTAGTCTCAGAACCTGAGGAACTCAAATTAGTAGGTCAGACAACAGGCTTTTAATGTATGAGGATTTGGGAGCTGGTGAGTTGCTGAAAGGCCCATGAACTGGAGGTCAGATGTAATGAGTCAGGTACAAGATCCAGAGCAAGAGAGCAAACTTTTCCAAAGCTGATCTCTCAATTGGATTTAGAGCATTCCCTCAAGGGAACCAAAGGGTGGTGACTTGAATCATACCATTCTAGTAAGGTAGTGCTGCATCCTAATCCTTAGTTCTACTGTACTTGTCATTCCTTGGTGATGGCGGTGGCTGTGTGCCATGTAGTTGGTTCTGAATTGTAGTGACCCTGTATAGGGGTTGAGACTGTAAATCTTTACAGGAACAGAAAACTTCATCTTTCTCCCACAGAACAATTGGTATATTCGAACTACTGACCTTATAATCTGTAGTCCAATTCATAACCCAGTATGCTAACATATGCTAACCCAATATGCTAACATATTAGCCACAACTTAATCTTTACTACTTAGCAACTCACTTCAAAATGAGTCCATAATCATTGGCATAAGACTAAGATTTACAATCCATTACAGAATAGAGACATTTGTCTAAAAGGTCCATAATAAATAATTAACTGCCCTGAACCATCAAATAAAGGAAATCTCTCCCTAAATCTTTGTTCTTCCTTTTTACAGGTGGGAAAGAAAGAAACCATGTTTGTCAGAAGACAAACAGAATTATTAAGTACCATGCATTTAACTGTTTCCAGAAGCTGTAAGGAAAATACAACTGCCCAGAACTTGAAAAACAGGTACATAGAAAGTGATAACTCTTCTTTCCAGAGAAAATAAAATCATCAATGATATTAGAAAGTGTGAGCCATTGTACTGATAGGAAGGAAGAGCCCCTTATCCTCATTAGGACTGAATTACTACCATAACAGAATTCAGTAAGCATTCTGTTGTAAGGTGCCATCAAGTCAGTTCCAACTCATAGCAACCCTATACACAACAGAATGAAACACTGCTCGATCATATAGCATCCCCACAATTGTTGTTAAACTTGAGCCCATTGCTACTGCCATCATGCCAGTTCAACTTGTTGGGGGTCTTCCTCTTTTTTGCTGACCGTTACTTTACTGGGCATGATGTCCTTCTCCAGGGACTGGTCCTTCCTGATAATGTGTCTGAAATATGAGAGAAGACATCTCACCATCCTGGCTTTAAGGAGTACTCTGGCAATACATTTTCCAGCACAGATATGTTTGTTCTTCTGGCAGTCAATGGTACTTTTAATATTCTTCACTAACAAAATAATTCAAATTTATCACTTCTTTTATGGTCTTCTTTATTCATTGTCCAAATTTCACATGCATATGAGGTTATTGAAAATATCACGTCTTGACATAGTTGTATTTACATGTTTCACAACCATATTCCAAAAATGGGTTTCAATAAAAAATTTTTTTAACCTTACATATGAGATAAAATGATATAAGAAATGGGCTAAGTTTCAACATTTGTGGTGTAATAGCTTTCCTATGCATTTATTAGACATTCTAGTGTGGCACTGTAAAATAAGCGTTGGACTGAAAACCAAAAGGTTGGCAGTTCAAACCCACCAGATGCTCATTGGAAACACTATAAAGGGTAGCTATGAGTTGAAATCAACACAATGGAACTGAACAACAATAGTGTATTTATTATAAAAATAAAAATTATACAAATATATTTGCTGTTGTTGTTAAGTGTCATCAAGTTAGTTCTGACTCATAGCAACGCTGTATAGGGTTTCTGAGACTTTTAAAAATCTTCACAGGAGCAGGAAGCCTCCATTTTCTCCTGCAGAGTAGTGCTGGGCTCAAACCTTGAATTTTGTGGTTCCAAGTCCAGTGCTTATCATATGAAGCCATCACATCCCCAAACAAGTATATATTGACAATTTTTTTTTTAAATATGCATTAAAGAAACATAAAATCACTACAATTTTTCAATTAAAATAAATTTATAGGAAACAGATAAATGGCCAAATGAAAAAAGAATTAAGAGGCAAATATCTGAAGACTGCATTTAGTTTACATATTATTGGTGCACTTCAGGTCATCTAATCATTTTTTTTTTCTGCTTTTGTTTTTAATTCTTTAAAGTGCAGCGCTTGGACTTTATGCTCTCAAGTTCACTCAAAACATTAACATTGTGTGTGTTTGCGATTATTTCTTCAAGTAATCCTCTAAATTTAGCCACATGCCAGGTACTAACTGATACGTTGTACTGGATATGTATGTTCTGTGTTGGTAAAACTCTTCTTAACTGAGTTTTACACACTTTCCTTAAGATGAGCTGCTTTGGGTCCCTCTCTGTAAACAATATAATATTGCTATTATTGTCTGTTGCCATTGAGTCAATTCTGCTCCTAATGACCAGAGATGTGAAGAATAGAACTGCTCCATAGAATTTTAGGGAGGAGAACACCAGTCCTGTCTTCTGAGATGCCTCTGAACAGAAACTCTTTAAGCTAATACTTCAGAACTTAACTGTTTTTGCTACCAAGAGATTCCTTACACAGTGGAAAAGCCCCACCCTATAATCTATTATAGATTGGTGTTATAAGGATGAATCATTCCCTGGAGAAGGACATCATGTTTAGTAGTGGAGTGTTGGTGAAAAAAAAAGGAAGATCACCAAGGAGAAGGATTGACTCAGTTGCAGTAGCAATGGATTTAATGTAATAACAATTGTGAGGATGATATAGGGCTGAGCAGTGTTTTATAAAACTGTGCATAGATTCACTATGAATCAGAACCAATTAGATAGCACCTAACAAAAACAACAACAATACAATAGTTTATTTAACATTTTGCTAACAGCTGTTTACTAGCTCTGGAAGACTCTGAGTTTTCTTTCCCTCACTCTATTCCTATATAAAGATTAAGAGTTGCATGCTACCTCCTCCTCAATATTTTATATGACTGGGCTAATTAATGTTTTCCAATTGCCTATTCATGAGGCTCAACTCATTGAGACACTAGAAGCCATTTTATTTTATTAATTTATCATTTTAAACATTTCCATTTTCTTAGGGAAAATGTGGAATAGTAATACTTTAATGAGGACTCTTCAACACAAATTAATTTAGAATGACTACAACAAAGACACAATAAACTGCCTAATACAGAATGGTGTTAAAGTTGTGTGCTTTCCAATTGTGTGCTGAGTTCTGACTCAGAAATTCTGTATAGGGTTTCTAAGTAGTGGCTGGTGGGTTTGAGCAACCAATCTTGTCGTTTGCAGGCCAAAGCTTATCCTAAAGCACCATACCAAGTCTTCTAAAGCAGAGTCATTTATTAATTTTGCAAAGTTACTTGGTTACATAGCTGATGACAACTTTGTGAGGGGAAAAAATGGATAGAAGAAAAAGCAAATATTAGTAAAGCTAAAAATTCATCCATAACTCAGAATTTACGACTATAGGAAGAGGTGTTTGTGATGGATCTCAGAGGTTTTCTTGGAAAGAACAAGAAACTCTAACAGAAACAACTGTAACACAGGGTAGGGAATAGACACATCATGGTTCAGGTGATGGTGAGGGCAATACACAATAATGGGGAGGGAGATGGAAGAACAAGTTAGACAGGGCACCATGGAGGCAGGTTTGCATGGGCTAAATGGAACAAAGGTAAATAGTGATGCATGCTCAACCTTGGAACAATAGGGCTCTGTGATACAGAGATCGAGGCATAGACTGAATGTGTAAAAGAGGGAAAATAATGTTAAGATACTTTACTGTCAATGAATATTGGTCTCCTTTGTTTAGTACTGTAAAATAGACACTAGAGTAGGATAGAAAGGAATATCGGGAAACATGATTACAGAAAGCTTGTAAGCCTGTCTTCAGCCTATAACTGATTGTTGTTGTTGTTAGGTGACATTGAGTCAGTGTCGAGTCATAATGACCTTATGCACAGCAGAACAAAACACTACCCGATTCTGGGCCAACCTCACTATCATTGCCACACTTGAGCTCATTGATGTTGTCACTTGGCCAATCCATCTCACTGGAGGTCATCCTCTTTTTCTCTGACCCTCCACATTACCAAACATGATATCCT
>NW_006408523.1:29375777-29379647 GCF_000296735.1 Chrysochloris asiatica | reverse complement strand
TCAAAGGCATCAATTCTTCTACGATCTTCCTTATTCACTGTCCAGATCTCACATCCATATGAGGTTATTGAAAATACATGGCTTGGGTCAGGCACACCTTAGTCCTCAAGCTAACATCTCTGCTCTTCAATACTTTAAAAATTTCCTGTGCAGCAGATTTGCCCAATGCAGTACTTCATCTGATCTCTTGACTGCTGCTTCCATGAGTGTTGATAGTTGATCCAAGAAGAATGAAGTCCTTGACAGCTTCAATCTTTTCTCCATTGGTAAGAATGAGTTGCTGTGATTCTTAGAACTCGACTAGAGGATGATGAAAATGAGGGAAACAATGTAAATTGCTACAATTTGATGAACTTGACCTATACTTGTGGATGTAGTAGCTCAAAGTGCCAAGTGAGAGGAAAGGAGTCTTCATATCAAGTATCAATCCTATTCCCTCTGTACACAAAGTTGATAGGGATGGGCAACTTAGACATTGGCTACCTAAAATGGGAGGGGTTATAAAGGCACTGAGTGACTGGCTTACAAGTTTTCAAGAGGGAGTTTAGTTTCAGAGTGTGTGTGGGAAGGTAGAATCCCCATGGAATAGTTTTCATCTTGTCTAGATGAGTCTGATGAAAGGAGATTGGAATAAGATTCTTATGATTCAGTGGTGAGTAATTGTTATCATGACCAATTGGGACTGTCACAACTGTAAAGGTAGAAGTTTTATAACAAAAATAGGGAAGTAGTTAATTTTTCAGTCAGTCCAGGAACAGAGAACTCTAGGATCATCAAGGGAGAGGAGCATGAGTGGAATGTGGGACCCTATCAAGAGAAGCAGTGGCACCAGAGATAGAGGCAGAGATGAGAGCACGGAGAGAGATAGCAGCTGAGAACTCTAGACTCATGGAAAGAGAAAGGCTGTGTGCTGGCAGCCTGGTTCTGGTGGCCAGCAGACAGGCTTGCAGAATGTGTCCTTTGGTTATTTAAATGATTATATATTCCTGAGTGGTTTTGTGTTCACCCCGCCCGTCCCCCCCCCAAAAAAAAAAAGAAAAACTGAGGGAATAAAGGCAAATACTGTTGTATGATGTTGCACAGAGGATCATTGCAATGGAATGATGAGTGTAAAATTGATGTTCCCCCATGTAAACTAATGACTCAAGTCACAATAAAAACTTAAAGAAAGAAACAGCTGTAAAAAGAATCCACCACTTGTCTGTTAGTTTGTCACACTGTGGTGGATTGCATACTGCTATGACGTAGGAAGCTATGCCACCAGTATTTTAAATATCAGCATGATTTCCCATGGTGAACAAGTTTCAGCAGAGTTTCCAGACTAGTCAACACAGAATAGGAAGAAGGAGAAGTGGACTACTTTTGAATGACTAGCCACTGAAAACTTTATGAATAGCACAACTCAAAATGAGAATAAAGAACTGCAGATATCTAATAATGAGAACATAGAATATGTGTTTGAAAATTGGAAGTTATCAAAAATAAGTATGTGTCTAGGAAATTTTGAACTTATAAAAAATGAAATGGAATGCATGAAGGTCAATATCCTAAGCATTAGTGAGCAGAAATGGACTGGTAATGTCTATATTGAAGTAGATGATCATATTGTTTACTATGACTGGAATGTTTAAAGAGTGAAAAGGAATATTTCAAGATCTATCTTGAAGTACAATGTTGTCTGTGATAGGTTAATATCCATATGTCAACAAAGAAGACTTTATAATACCACTAATATTCAAATTTATGAAATAACCAGTGAAACCAGTGATGAAGGAATAGAAGCACTCTACCAAGTTTTCAGTCTGAAATTGATCAAACATGTAATCAAGATAATTTGATCATTATTGTTGTATTAGAATGCAAAAGTAGGAAACAAAGAGGAAGGATCATTAGTTCGGAAATAAGGAATTTGTGATCGAAATCATGCTTAAGACAGCATGATGAATTTTGCAAGACCAATGACTTACTCATTGCAAATACTTGTTAAAAAATATATAAAAGTGATTATACATATGGACTTCAGAAAATGGAATATATAGGAGTCAAATTGACTTCATTAGAGTCAGTGGAGCTCAATAACATCAGCCAAAACAAGGTTAGGGGTGATCTTTGGAACAGACCGTTAGTTACTCATATACAAGTTCAGGCTGAAGCTGAAGAATATTAAAATAGTTCCAGGAGAGCCAAAATATGATCATGACTATATCCACCTGAATTTAGAAACCATCTCAAGAACAAAGACAATATATAAGACACAAATGACGGCAGACCAGAAGAGTTAGGAGATGACAAAAAATACATCAAGAATGAAGAAAACAAAAGGTCATTAAAAAAGTCAGGAATAAAGAAAAGGTAAAATAGTATGTCAGAAAAGACTCTGAAACTTGCTATTGAGTATAGATCAGGAAAAGTGATTGGAAGAAATGAGTAAGTCAAAGAGCTAAACAGAAAATTTGAAAGAGCAGTTTGATAATACAAAGTCAAGTATTAAAAAATGATATATGCAAAGATCTGAAGTTAAAAATACAAAAGGGAAGAACATGCTCAGCATTTCTAAAGCTGAAAGAATTTTAGAAAACTTCAAGCCTAAGTTGTAATATTGAAAGACTCTACAGGTAAAATATTAAATGATGCTGAAAGCATCAAAAGAAGATCAAAGGAATACACAGTTATCACATCAAAAAGGATTGATCAGTGTTCAACTATTTCAAGAAATAGCATATGACCAAGAACCAATGGTAGTGAAGGAAGAAGTCCAAGCTGCACTAAAAGTATTGGTGAAAAACAAAGCTCCAGGAATTGATGGACTATAAATTGGCCTGTACCACAAAATTTGAAGACAGCTGCCATATTCACACCCTTTCCAAAGAGAGGTGACCAAATTGAATGCAGAAGTTATCTAACAATAGCATTAGTATTCGATTTTCCTTATGTTTGTATATTTTGTATTAGATCCTGCCTTTTTTTTTCACTTATTAGAGTGTTTATTCATGTCATTAAAATATTTTGTAAACAATAATATATATATTTATTTATATTTATATATACTGTTATATATATTTATCATTAGTATCACATGCAAGAAAAACTTTGCTGAACATAATTCTAAAATGGTTGCCTCCCATTGACCTGGAGATGAGAAAGAGAAGAGGAAGGACTGGTTGGTCCAAATTGTGGTAAGACCTGGGGACATGTCCTGAGCTCATGGACAACGACATAGCCACAGAGGGTTAGAGTTGAGAGTGAAGCATCCAACTGATATGAAGGGAGGGGAGATGCACAAGAACACACAAACTTGCAGATAGAACCCATTTCACCTAGCCTTGATGGCTTGGTAATTAGAATTCAACTAGAGGAAGATTTAAAAAAAAATTTTTTTTTTGATAAAGGAAACAAGGGTATATTGCTACAATTTTATGAACTTGACCTATACTCATGGAGGTAGTAGCTCTAAATAGTAACAGAGAGGGAAGGCGTCTTCACATCAAGTATCAATCCTATTTCCTCTGTACACAGGGTTGATAGGGATGGGCAGCTTAGACATTGGCTACCTAAAATGGGAGAGCTATAAAGGCATAAAGTGACTGACTTACACATTTTCAAGAGGGAGTTTGGTTTAAGAGTGTGTGGGGGACGGTAGAATCCCCACTGAATAGTTTTCATCTTGTCTGCACAGATCTGGTGAAAGGAGATGGGCATAAGATTCTTATGATTCAATAGCGAGTAATTGTTATCATGACTAATTGCAACTTTCACAATCGTAAAGGTATAAGTTTTGTAACAAAAACAGGGGCTTATTTAATCTTACAGTCCAGAAACAAAGGACTGTAGTACCATCAAGGGAGAAGAGCACAAGTGGAATGCGAGACC
>NW_006408523.1:29371576-29374802 GCF_000296735.1 Chrysochloris asiatica | reverse complement strand
AAAAAAACAAAGAACATACAGCATTATGTAAATCTGCTGCTTAGGATCTCTTGAAAGTGTTCAAGAACAAATAAGTCAGTTTAAGGACAAAGATGCACCTGGTCCAAGGCATCATATTTTCATTTGTTTCATGTGCATATGAAAGTTGGACAATAAATAAGGAAGAACATATTTGAATTGCTGGAGAAGAATATTAAAAGTATCACAGACTGCCAGTTAACAAACAAAACTTCCTGTCTTGTTAGAAGAGCAACTAAAATGCTTTTTAGAATCAAGGATGTTGAGACTCACTCTCTCATAGTTCAGACATTAGGAATCAGTCCCTTGAGAAGGATATCATGTTTGGTATAGTAGAGGGTCAGTGAAAAAGTGGAAGAATCGCAACAAGATCAATTTACTCAGTGGCAGCAACAATTGTCTCATGTATCACATCAATTGAGAGAATGGTGCAAGATCAGCAGGATTTCATTCTGTTGTGCATAATGTTGCTATGAATTGGAATCAATTCAATGACACCAAACAACAACAAATAAAAATAATGTGCTAGATTGAAAGAAGAGTCCTGATGTGATGCTATAAGATCAACACTGGACTGCTAAGCAAGGTCGGTGGTTCAAACACATCAGCTGCTCCTGGAAACCAGGACGATCCAGGACCACTATGAGTCAGACTGACTAGATAGCACTTACGAACGGCAACAACAACAGATTGAAAGAGGCAAATAACTCATTCAGCTTCTCATACTCTTAGTCTCTACTCTTCCATCAATACCTCCTACTGAACACACCCTGATAAAAATGAGTTGGTATAGGCTTCTGAGACACAGCTTGAGTGAGTGATTTACTTAACGATATTGAGAAAACATTTAATATATATATAAAGAACTTCAGAGTAAAATGCATACAAAGTGAATATACAGCCCTTACACCATAAACATTAGTTAACAGTTTAAATATCAATAATTATTGAACCAAATATACTACAAATAATAACAAAAGTAGATAAATGTAGATTATAGATATTTGGGACTAATTTTAGAATTTGTAAAAGTATTTCTAAATATTGATGCTCAATTATTGAATAGAATATTAGTTATGGGCAGACTGTGAGTCAATAAAACATAAATAATATAGTTAAGACATATTCAAGAGACATGAAAAGTTGAGTTAAATCTTCCTTTGTAATAGTAGAATATCAGTAAATATTATCTAAATTTGTTAAACAATTATTGAAAGCTGTTGCAAATTTAAAACAAACCATAATCATGTATCATTTGGTAGGCTAATCTAACACAGATTTTTCCGCCCATAATTTCAGTTGGTGGCTGACCCATGTTCTGTCCAAAGGCTCTACTATAGGATTATTTCTTGCCTCTTGCTAGTTTCTAATGGTTATAATCTATTCTTGGCATCTTTTACCTTTGTGGACTTATCATTTCAATCTTTGCCTCCATCATCACAGTGAGTTATTCCTGTGGGTATTTATGTTTAAATTGACCTCATTTATAAATTAATCAAATATGACATTAAGAGCTACCCTTATCCAGTATTATCTCATTTTAACTTCATCGTTTCTTTGAAGACCTTATTCCTAAATATAGTCACATTCAGAGTTACTAGAATTTAGAACTTTACTATCTCTTTGTGGAAAACCCAAGTTAACTCTAATTATCAAAAGTACAAAATGAAAGTCAAAACATAAATCCAGTTATAATTACACAAGTCTTTATTTGGTAAAAATTCTGAAATGTGTATCTTCTTTGTATCAAAATATTTATCTAAGGTGTAATAATTTCTTCAGAATTATTTTAGTTTCTTTTTCTTCTCAATGTTTAGGGTAAAATATCCATATTTTAACATAGCAGTTTTAATGATAGCCTTTATACAAACTCGGTTGCTTATATTTGCCTTTCTTTGTACCTTTGTACATATACAAAGAGATATAGATGGAATGATCATCATGACATAAGGAGGCATCAAAAATTTCATTAAAAAGTGGAATTAAAAGATAATGGAATTTTTCCACAAACTTTTTGAAGCCCGTGTGTATGTCAGTGTTTCTTATATCTGAGTGGTGGAATACAGTATGCTTTCTCTTAGGGTACATAACATAATAAAGATTTTCCCCAACTGCATGGTTTTTAAGAAAAATATAACTTTTACTTGCATAAAAATAATGTAATTGCCCCCAAATTTGGGAAAGACTCTTGCAAAAACCAATAACAATTAGGTCATAATAAAACAGCTACTTTTGGGCAGAAGTGCTCTGAGAACTTTCCAGTCCAGCATGATTGCATCAGTTCCCCAATGAACTGAAGAGTATCAGGGCTCAATTCAAAGCCAGCTGCGTTAAGCCCTTCAGACTTGCTTCCCATTTAACAGCTAGAGTTATCTAAATTGGTCTGTTCCCACTTGTCACAATTGATGGTCAGAAAGTAGCATTTGGCTCTTCCTTTGCCTTTTTAATTGATGCATTCATCAAACATTTATTGCATTTACTATTTACTAGGCACTCTGCTAGGCACTAGGGATGAAGAAATCAAGTAAGACTGTGTCCCTGGCTGCAAAGAACTCATAACCTAATTTACAAGTCTAAATATGACTGCCAAGCCCCTTAAGCCTAAGGTTCTCTCCAGGACAAAAAGGGGATGAGTACTTTCTCTCACCTAATACAAGTTAATATATGTGGTAACACTCTTTGGGGGAAACATGAGGTTAATATTGGAATCTTGTGGCAGATAATCAGTCAACACATTTGCATATTTCTTTATATGCTTAATGCTAAGTAATTTACAATAACACATTTCATTTTATATTAATAAATAAACTCTTCAGTAAATTGTACCCTTTCTGCTTTACATTGTTGGAAACTAAAACTTAGAGTCAAAAAGTAATTTTTCAAGATGCCTCAGCCATTTGTGGCTGATTAAGTCCAGGTTATTTCCTCCAAAGTTCATGCTCTCCTACATTCTATTATACCATTTTGCAGTGTAGCTATTTGGAGGCAAATCCATTTAGGGTGATGAGGATTTCTCTAAAGCATTCATAGATAATGGTGCAGATTCGTTTTATTCCTCAATTCAGAATATACAAAGTTGGGGTAAGGAGCAATTATTCATAGGAGGAAGCAGAAATATATTGTGGATGAGGTAAGGTTAGTATTAGAGATATCAGAGCCTTATCTGACCTGTCTGGAGTATATATTGTTGTTATTGTCAGGTGCCATC
>NW_006408523.1:29352908-29371331 GCF_000296735.1 Chrysochloris asiatica | reverse complement strand
CTTTTGGCAGTCCATGGCACTTTCAGTATTCTCCTCCAACACCACAACTCAAAGGCATCAATTCTTCTATGATCTTCCTTATTCACTGTCCAGCTTTCTCATCCATATGAGGCTATTGAAAACACCATGGCCTGCGTCAGGCACACCTTAATCCTCAAGCTGACATCTCTGTTCTTCAATACTTTAAAAAGTCCCTGTGCAGCAGATTTGTCCAATGCAATACGTTGTCTGATCTCTTGACTGCTGCTTCCCCGAGTGTTGATAGTTGATCCAAGAAGAATGAAGCCCTTGACAACTTCAATCTTTTCTCCATTATAAAAATGTTGTATATTGGTCCAGTGGTGAGGATTTTTGTTTTCTTGACATTGAGATGTAATCCATATCGAAGGCTGTGCTCTTTGATCTTCATAAGTAAGTGTTTTAAGTCCTCTTCACTTTCAGCAATCAAGGTTGTATCATCGGCATATCACAGTTTGTTAATGAGTCTTCCTCCAATCCTGATGCCGCATTTTTCTTCATAAAACCCAGCTTCTCGTATTATTTGCTCAGCATACAGGTTGAATAAGTATGGTGAAAGAACACAACCTTGTCATACACCTTTCCCAATTTTAAAACATTCATGAAAAATGACTTCACAGACAAACAAACTAGGAAAAAATGCATGGTATATCTTCTTTCTTATTTGCAATATACACCAGAATACTATTAAAACTTCTAGAACATCTGAAGCCAGAAATAAAATGAATATAACTCACTTAGTAGTGCCTAAATCAATCTAAAATCAGAATGGCTTTTGTTAATTTGTAGAATATTACTTTGCAGTTCTATAGACAGCAGTCTCAAAGATGCTAATGTAAAGCTGATATTTTTATTTTAAAATATAAGCACAAGCTTAGTCAAGCAGTCATTTGTAAGAACTAAGTAATAATATATTTAGTTTAATATATAAGTCTAAGTCAAAAAATATTTCTATTAAATCAAAGAATCCTGTAATAAAAATATATATCCAATTGTGAAGCCATTGTTTATTGAAATATCCTCCATCTAGGTCTAAACACTTCTGAAGTGTTTCCATTTCTCTAACCCTTCTCTGAAAATTTTTACTCTCTTTGATTTACACCACATCAAAACAGCAGTTTTAATATCCTCAGGAACTTAAATCATGTTCCTTTTTAGTGTTCTTTGAGTTTGGGTAACAAAAGAGACCTGAAGTAAGAAGAGCAGGACTGTAGCTTGGATGGAGTAAGGCTTCCCAACAAAATTCTTTGCTATCCTTGAAGCATGAGCCTGTGCATTGTGATAAAAAATTAATGGGGCCAATTTTCCTGGCCTTTTTGTCACAGTGCAGTTTTTCATTTTCTTTTAACTTCTTCCTAATAATGGATGAGACCCAAGATCATCCATCTGTGTTTTTCAAGGAAACCTATCAAGATTTTTCCTTTAAAATTCCAAAATTCACTAACTATAAACCTGAGCTGACCTCTCAGTCTCACATTTAACTGGCCAAGATCCTTTAGGAAATCACTGTTGAGATTGAGTCTGGCTCACTGGATTATAAAAGTAAATTCAAGATTCATCCTAGTTACAATTTGTTCCATAAAGCCATATTCATTAGCTTAGATCTTGCTTAAAAGACTGAAAAATCAGCTCTTTGAACTAGTTGATCAGCTAAGATGTTCATTTAAAATTGAAATTGCTGAACCATGTGAATTCCCAACTTCTGTGCTATAATATCAATGATAAAACTATGGCCTTCTTCAAACAGTTTCTGAACTTCAGCCACAATTTTTTCATCCATCGAATTTAATGGTCTTCTCTCATCTTTGAGGTCTCCCTGATGTTCTTTAAAACATCTGATCCATCTAAAAGCTATTGCTTATGTGCAACAGCTTTCCTAGTTGCAAATAGGTCCACTTGAAAAATTTCTTGAAAATTTGAAATTAGTCCTGACCTCAAAATAATTTTTTCCATGACACAAAAATATCTCTATTTTATTTGGAAGGCACCCTAATGGAACTGAGACAAGTTCCATTAGGGATAAGTTATTGTCAGAACTTATCAGCAGTTATCCAGTGATCACAGAGTCATATGTAAACGTGTTTTCTTTGGAATAAGCCTGTGTCTGTAGGTACTGGAACCCTAGTAGAAATACTTTTTAGCTTACTCTTCTATTTATAATGCATTATATGCTAGGTATTCTTGTATGCACTTTATAAATAAGTTGTTTAATCTTCATACAGGGAAAATTACAGGGAAGTAAACTTTTTACCTTCATTCCACCAATTATAAAGATAACATACAGAGAGGTGGAACAAACTGTTATGTATATAGCACAACTATAAAATTCTTCAGTTAGCATATGAATTCATACTTTGTAGGTTTAAAGTCTGTGTTCTACAAGTAATATTGGACATTATCTCTATTTTATCCTTATTTGATTTAGTTCATTTCTTTTCGTTGACCAAAGATAATAGAATTGGTTATATAAACCAGATTGAGTTAACCTGTCTACACTTGCCTCCCTAAAAAGAAACCACAGAGTATTCCACAGCAATGGTACATTGCACAAAATAATGTAATTCCAGACACAATACAGAGTGAAATTTTGAGAAACTGATGACAATGGATTGTGATAAATTCTACTGACAGCTAAAATCTATTGTGAGAGAAATTTAAACCAAGAAATGACTAAATTGAGTGGACTTATTTGTGATCCTACAAAAAGTACTTCCTTGAAAAGTCCAAAGAAGAAATTTCATAGGATGCTAGGGATTCTGTATTAAAAGGGGGGGAGGCATCAATAAAATGCGAGCGTCTGTTGTTACTGTCAGTGTGCAACTGTATTTATGCCTGAGGTAATTCCTGGAAATTCTTATAACTTACTCTTCTTTGTATCCTGATCATGTTAAAAAAATATACAAAGAACAAAAGTTCCTAAATGATGGGACATTGATTCTACTCTAAACTAGAAGGGTGTTCCATGAATTGCAATAGAAAGTTTTATTGCATAGAATGTAAAAATAAATAATGTTTTGTTTATTTGGCATTTAAATCAGATCTACCCAGATCAATGTATGCCTTGTTCAAAGTCTTCATACTAACAATTGAACTGATTGGGGCAAGAATTGAATGATTAAGTGTGCCAAGCCTGAGCTAAAGAGACTGAGTTTTTAAGTTGATCTTTCAATTACTGGTGATATGATTTTCAAAATGTTATATGATTCTTTTGCTTTTTAGATTTTGTTGTTTGTTTCTTCTTTCTCTCATTAAGAGCATGAAGCTGCTTAATTTTCAAAGTTATTGACTATTTCAAGATTCTTTTTAAGTAAAATATTAGATTTTCTTATGTGTTTATAATATATTCCTTGTCGTCAAATAGTCAGACACCAAAGGGAAGTGAAATAAAGTTTCCTTCATGTCTTACATTGAAGCTCACTGTGTCAATACAGTGGTAGCTATATAAAAATATCACACTGATAATCTTCCATACATCCAAAAATATTGATTGTCTACTCGGCACCACATATTATATTTGTCTTAGAGAGTTGAGAGCTAAATATAATCCCAGTTTCATAGTAGTTGTGCAATTAAGTACATAAATAGGTTTAATGGTCAAGAGCACTATATGCTTGCTTATATGGGCAGGAATAAATAGATGAGCTACCAAAGAGTTTGTGAGTCACTGTGGAATTTTTTCCAGTATTGAAGACATAGAGATTTCAGACATGAAAAATAAATGATTATCCAGGTGAAGAATGGAAAAGTACTTAAGGATAAAGAAAACAGAAGCATCTAGGCCTGGAGGTTTGATGAAGAAGGTTTGGGGAAGTGCAAGTATTTTAAAGTTTGACTGCATAATTAATCTTAAGAATAAAGAGTAGCATAGATGAAGCAATATTTGTAAGTAGAATCCATATTATTTTAGATATATCCTCTGAAAAGGTCTGAAAGTGAAATGACCTGTTTAGGATGCAATGATTCATATGTGCATAAAGATGGAGAACAGCAACTGATCTTGATTTCCAGTGTCCCTTGAAGCCCAGTGAGGTGGATAAAATTAAATGTGTCATCATAGAATATTAGTCTACTCATGTCTTTCTTTTTCTAAACTTTTGTTCCCTAGGGATAAGGAACTCTCATGGGTACATGTTAGCTGTTTTAGAATAGCCATAGTGCAAAGACAAATAGAATGAAATTGGTCCCTCCAAGTGACACTAAATTGTTTAAGGCTGCATCTAGTGCACTAAGTTTAGCTATCTGCTGGGTTCATAAAGGAATCCAATCATAGCAAACTCCTCTGGAACAATCTAAGGGTGCTCGTGAAAATGATCTCAGATACCATACACAATTTGGATACTTATTCATGCAGCTTTTTCATTCAGATGGGGGACATTCTAAAATTATCCAATTTACAAGGACTCTTACTCCCTGAAGTTCTTCTTTTATATTTATTTATTGCAGAAAAGATGATTTGAACACTCTTACATTTTTTGACATTGTATCTTTTTAAATGCTCACTTCTAGTAAGACTTTAGAAAACATGGGTATAATTTACTTGGAAAATATTTTTCTTACTACGTTTCTTTCAGTTCTTCAAATTAAAATAGTGACAATTTAATTGTGTATTTTTTATGAACACTATATGAACCATGCAGCAAAGCTATGCTGCTGCTGCTGCCGCTGTTAAGTGCCATTGAGTCCATTCTGACTTATAGAGACCCTGGATAGGACTTCTGAGGACTGCTAGAGAGCAAACAACTTTGCAGTCCAGTTTTTATCCAACAGCACCACACTAGGACTCCGTGGTAAAGCTAGAGAGAGTATATATTTTAAAGATCTTTTTCCCATGCATTTTACAATAATCATAATTTGGGGAGTGAAATATTTAAATTAGCCTGAATTTTAGAAAAGACAAGAAGCAGAGACACTTTTAAAGCATAGCTGATATGATTTAACAACAACAATGTGATTAATGATGGTTAATTAATATTTCAAGCCTGATTTAGTAGCATAACTCCAATATATAATAGAGGTGTCTGCTTGTTTTAATTAAAAACATTGCTTTTTGTCTATTCTAAGAACACATTTCAGCTGTGATATAGCAATGTTTGTTTGTTTGTTTTTTACACCAAAACTATTCAAATTAATATATTCTTTGACTACTTATTTGGGTCAATATATTTTTTAAAGTATCAATATATGCCTTAAATTATGCACTGAACTTTTGATGTTAAACATTAATATCAATAATTAAAATGTCAGAATGCATGTTATATAAGCTTGTTCACGCATAAAAAAGTGAAAGTTTTACTTTGAGATGCCAATTATAGATTCTCTTGAAAATAGTACATTGCATATTAAAATATTCAAAATCTTATTTAAGTTGAAATTATTATGTAAAATGCCATTGAAATCGCTAACTCTCCTGACAATCAATGTTCATTGGAAGAATGGATAAGTTAAATATTTTTAAATCTTTCAATTTACTGCAAATGGTTATAATAAAAACTTTTAATTATTTTGACACACCGCAATTCATTATACAATATAAAAAATAAATGATGTGTATAATAAACTTGGTTCTAATATCATATACAAATGTCTTATGAAGTGTGAAAGTTAGCAATTGTTTGAAGTTTTAATGCACAAGTTAATAAAGAATCTTTTTTGGGGTCGATGTCTTAGAAAATCTTAGCAAATAATTTCACCTCAGTCCTTTAAAATCTATAAAATAAAATAAAAATAAAATTAAAAATAAATGAAAAATGATGATCCAATTTCACAGGTTTCTGTGAGTAAAAATGTGAAAATCATGGGTGAAAGCATTTACCAGTGAGAGACAGAACGTGCCAGGATTTCTGTGTTTTCCAGTCTCCCGAGATACAGTTTTACCACTTTCGTGTCACTCCCAATTACAGGAAAACGATTGAGTTTTCCTTCTCTGGCAGGTTTTCATCTTATACAGGTCTGGCTTTAGCAGGTTTTGCTGTATTTTTAGAAGTAAACCACATGACTTCTTTTAAATAAGAACTAGTAAAATGAATAAAATGTTCTTTCTTAGAAAATGTTAAAGATTAAATGTTGTAACTTAACGAAGCCAAGAGCTAGATTATGATAGATTTAAAGCACTGAAATACAATAGTCACAGAATATAATAAATCACTTCATTGTTTAACAATATATTTTATAATGAAAAAATACCATTCAAAATATCCTACAGAATGTATCGTGGTGGAGTGATTGTGTGCCTTGGAGTCGATTCCCAGTTACAGTGACCCTCTGTAGGATTGTTGAGGCTATAAATCATTGTGGGAGTAGAAAACCTCGTTTTTTCTCCTGAGAAGTTGTTGGTAGATTCGAACTGCCACCTAGTGGTTTGCAGCCCAACTCATAATCCACTATGCTGCCAGGGCTCTTTTCATAACATACAATGAAGACAAATGTGTTGCGTACATGACATTTAACATTATTTTATGTCACCTGTGCCAAATCTTAACGCGATTAAACAGTTACCAATTCAACATGTCTTTCGCACAGTGGTCTCTGTGTTAGTATTTGTGTGCTGCTGTCATCAATAGAAATAACACAAGTGAGTGACTTTAAAGTAAATATATTTATTTCCTCACAATTTTAAAAGATAAAAATAAAAATTCACGACATTGGCTTTAAGGCAAGGCTTTTCTTCTCTGTTGACTTTCTGGGAAGGTCCTTGTGTCTTTTCAGATTTGTTCCTTGACTATCCTTATGTGGTCAGGCACATATTATTATTTCTGTGCTCAGTCTTTTTTTTTTTTTTGCTTCAAAGATGATTGATTTAATATCTACACTTATATGACCTCATTAGTATAAAAAGTAAAATTCTATTCCTAAAAGAGTTTACATCCTAAACTCCAACTCCTAAAAGAGATGATTACATCCAGAGGTATGCTGTTGTTGTTGTTAAGTGCCTTTGAGCCAGTTCCAATTCATAGTGACCCTGGTTTCCAAGGAGCATCTAATGAGTTTGTACTGCAGTTAATTGTCTTTTAGCCACACTAAGTCTTTCATCCACAGGTATTTTGTTGTTGCCCAATTCTTTTGAGTAGATTCTAAGCCACAGCATCCCTTATAGGGTTTCTGAGGAGAAACTGGTGGGCTCGACCTGCTGACATTGTAATCAGCAGTCTAGTGCTAATCCTACAGTGCCACACTCCATTGACAAGTATAAAGGTTAGGATATACAACATATATTTTGGAGGTTCATCATTCAATGCTTAACAGTATCTTAAAAGAGACATTTATATAGACTGACTGAAAAGATTGAAGTAGTCAAAGACTACATTTTGTTTGTATCTACAGTCAACATTACAGGAAGCAGTCGTCAAGAAATCAAAGGATATATTGCATTAAGCAAATCTGCTGCACAAGAACTCTTTAAAGTATTGAGGAGCTAAGATGTCAGTTTGAGGACAAGGGTGCATCTAGTCCAAGCCATAGTATGTGCAATTACCTCATATGCATATGAAAGTTAGACAACTAAGTAAGACTGTAGAAGAGACACTATATTTGAAGTATAGTGTTGTAGAAGAATATTTACAGGACTGCCAGAACAAACAAACATGTCTTAAAGAAGTACAGACAGAATACTTCTTAGAAGCAATGCATTTGAATTTTGATGTTGAATATTGAAAATACCATGGATTGCCTGAAGAACAAGAAAAAGTCTGTATTGGAACAAATCCAGTCAGAATACTACTTAGAAGTGAAGATGCCAACTCTTTGTCTCTCTTTGTTTCGACATGTTATCAATCAGTATTAATCCCTAGAGAAGGACATCATGCTTAGTCAAGTGTAGTGTCATCGAAAAAGAGGAAGACCCACAACAAGATGGACTGACACAGTGGCAGCAACAGTGGGTTCAAACGTAACAAATAATTTGAGGATGATGCAGGACTAGGCAGTGTTGCATTCTGTGGTGCATAAGGTTGCTATGAGTCAGAACCTACTTTACGGGGTTGTAAAGGTATAGAGAAGTTTTGTTTGTAGGGAACCTTGAATAAATACCACTTAAATTTAGTGAGACAATATTGGAATTTAGGAAATAAACCCTGCAATTTGACTAGTGTAGCATATTCTCTAAAAGGTAAAGAACTTTTAAACATTATATAATGTAAATTGTGAAGCTATCATTGTAAAAATAAATTCCTTTGTTTCTTCTAAATTTTTCATACTTCTTAAACCAAAGTTTTACATAAATTAATTCTATTCACTAACTTCAAAGTCAAGTTAGAGTTTAATCCATTTTTTTGCTTCCTTGGTGGAGAAGCATATTTATAAAGCTAGATGAAGATCTGATCTAAATTGACAATGACAGTTTCAAAGAACAGTTCAAACTGACTTTGCAGTCCAGTGTATTAGCCCACAATGCCACAGCAGGACTCAAATTAAAAAAAAAAAAAAAAAGGAAACTTTCACAGGGGAAAATGAAGATATAAAAGGTTAGATAATCATCCTATCTGAATGTTCATGTTCAGGGTCAAAGTGACTTTGTATTGCTGTGATAAGCAGAGATTATGAAATAAAATGATGTGAATATCTCAAGGAAAAAATATCATGTCAGATTTGTCCCAACTCTCTGTCTTATTTCAGATAAAACAGATTCATCAAAAATGAAAATAATTTCATTTGTTTTGTTGTTTCTTTTTTTGTGTGACAAACAAGAAAGGCAGTGCAAAAACTTAGAAACTACACTGAAAAGAGATCGAAATGATACAATTTGAGCAAGACATAAAAGTTACATTATACTCAATTCTTGTAGAAAAACAAAATCAGTCATACATTAAGTTGTTGGATATAAGAATCTATTTTGATGTATAAATTTTAAAACCTTGGGTTTTAGCATCAAAGGAAAATAATGATCAAGTGTGAAAACTGTTTAATTCAACGTAATCTAGTAAATTTGACAGTATTATAAGCACACATTTGATGCTCTATAAAAACTTTTAAGCAGATATGGTGGTAATGGTGTGCCATAAAGTCGGTTCTGACTCATGGAGCTCCTGCATAGAATTTCTGAGGCTGTAAATTTTTATGGGAGCAGAAAATATCAAGTTTCTGCTGTTGAACAGCTGGTAATTTCAAACTGCTGATCTTGAGGTTTGCATCCTGACTAGTAACCACTGTGCTACTAGAACTCCTTTGGCACTCATTAAATTACAGAGAAAGCATGATATATATGATATAAATTATATATTCATAAGGTTGCTATGAGTTGGTACTGACTCGATAGCACCTAACAGCAACAAAAACAATGTATGATTAATTATTCAATTTGCTAGAAAATGATTTGTGTAGAATACGATATTTTGAAACTGGATTACAAACATTTTATATAGCTCATTGTAATTCATAGATATTCATCAGTAGACATAGCAATTATTAAATCCTCTAATGTTCTTATCATTCATTGTTTTTTAAGAAAACTATTGAGAATAGAGGTAAGATTTCCTGAGAAGATCATCAGTTTTCCATTCAACAAATCATACACCCTATATGCCTAACTATTATTTGGCTGAAAATTATACCATGAGGATATGTTGCATTCCTGACCTGAAAGGTAGTCCATGGCCATAGTCTTAGATTCCTTCAGACTATTTTTGAACAGTAAGCCAAGACTTCTTTTATAATTTTAGTTTTGTTCCATGGTTCCACCCACTCTCTGAAGGATGCTTTAATATGATCCTTTTCACAGCTGGTGGTAGTAATAGCTTGGAACCATCCAGTTCTTCTGGTCTTAGAGTTGTGGTGACTGATGTTCACATGTTTCATTGATCTATTGAACTATTTGATTCCAAGCATCTTAAAATTTTCACTACTCTTATAACTTCTACACAGGAAGACCAATGGTTTCACCATAGATGGCCTCTCATGAGCTATTAGGATCCCAGTTACTACTCAACAAAGTAAGATGTAGAACATTGTCTTTGTTGACTATATTATGCAAATTGACTATAGTGTCCCCTGAAGCTGTAATCCTAAAACCACAATGCCAGTAACTCATTCCCATAAGATATTTGATAATATCTAACAATTTTTTTTATCATTTTGCCCATGATATGCTGCATAAAAATTGTAGCATGGAACGTACACAGTGTGAATCTAGGAAACTGGAACTTGTCAAAATGAAACAGAATACATAAAGATTGATATCCCAGGGATTAATTAACTGAAATGGGCAGGTGTTTGACATTTTGAATCTGACAATCATATGGTTTACTATGCCAGAAATGACTAATTGAAAAGCAATAGAATCACTTTCAAAATAAATGAGAGCATTTCAAGATCTATCTTGAAGTGCAATGCTGCCTGAGATAGGAAAATATCCATATGTTTACAAAGAGAATCAGTTAATACCAGCATTACTCAAATTTACACACTAAGTAATGATGAAATTGCAGAGTAATGCCAACTTCTTCAATCTGAAATTGGTTAGAAATACAATCAAAGTGCATTGATTCTTGTTGGTGTTGGAATACAAAGGTTGGAAACAAAGCTGAAGATCAGTAGTTGAAAATATGGCCATGGTGGTAGAAACAATTATGAAAATTCTTCAAACACACTAATTTGGGCTTCCATCGATGTAAATCTCCTTCTTTGCCATTTGAATGTGTTGTGTATTTCTAAAAGCTTAGTATTAATCTTTTGGATTACGATTTACAGGTTTTGTTTTGTTCCCAATCTTTATCTATTTTGTTTTTGTTCCTGTAGTATTCATTTGGATTCTTCCTCATTTTCTTTGACCTTTCTATCAATTTGGAGATTCTTAAATATAATTGTTTCAAATCTTTTTCAGGTACTTCCAAATCATTTTTTACCACAAAAAATGTTTTCTAGCTCTGCCTCTTGGGAGAGACAATCTGTCTTGTTTCTTCTTGTGAACAGAAACTGTCCGTTGCTTTTGAGACATTCCATTTTTTTTAATATATACTTGTTTTGAATTGATAATTTAATTAGGTTATTTGGGTTCCTGGGGGGTGTGATTTAGGAGTGGAGTCATGTGTACCATTTTCTGCTCCTGTTCATGCAGCACAGTTTCGGATGCATTTGGATGATGTTGCCTGTTGTCGTTGGTCTAGTGTATAGTATCTAGTATTGGTTCTGCCCAGTGGGTGAGGTTGCAGAGGGTACAGTTTTTGCTTGGCTGTATAGATGTGTTTGCTGTCCTGTAGGTGAGGCAAGAAAAGAAAATGCATGAAAACAGCAACAAAAAGAAAATGGTAAAATAAAATTAAAAAAAAAAAAAGCAGGCAAAAGAAAAATAATAAAAAATGCTAAAAAAGAAAGAAAATGTAGAGAAAGAAAATAACACAAAAGTGAAAAAAAGAAAGTCATTAAAAAAAAAAAAAAAAAAAAACTAAACACACAATTATGAAGAGAGATGAGTGAAAGGGAAAGATATCAGAGAGTAGTAATGAAAAGCCACAAAAAGAAAAAGAATCAACAGCATATCAGAAAGAGAAGGAGAAAAACATAAGCACAAATAAAAGTGAAGATGTTGCTGTTGTTGTTAAGAGCCGTTGAGTTGGTTCTGACCCACAGTGACCCCATTAGGGTTTCCAAGGAGTCTCTAGTGAGCTTGAACTGTCAACCTTGAAATTTAAACCGACTTTGCAATCCAGAGCATTAGCCCACAGTGCCACACCAAAGGATAAAAAGCAAGGGAAGTATAAAGAGAGGAAGAAGGAGGAAGGTTAGAGAACAAAATAATATGTGGAAACTCAATAACATAATGCTTTAAAGTTACTGGGTAATAGAATATATTAAAAAGTACGAGGGTGAATCAAAACATATGTGTAATCTGGTTATATTAAAACACAGTCCATGTTCACAGTTGATTACAACATCGAATGTACGTGTGAAATGATTCTGACGAGTAGATCAATGACAGTAGATTATATGGTAAATGATTTGCAAATAAGCCATGGGTCTGTCTATTTAATAATCCATGACAGATCTGGGTTTAGAAAAGTATGTGCGAGATGGGTACTAGAACAACTCATGGAAGAGCATAAACAGAAGCATTCGGACATCTGCAAACAAAATTTGAACTGATAATTGAAGGAAGATAAAAGATTCTTTTAAAAAATTGCTACTGGTGATGGAACATGGATTCATCACTCTGAGTCTGAGAGTGAACTGCAGAGTATGGAATAGAAACATACTCGATAGCCAACTAAGAAAAACTCATTCAAAAGTCAATCATAAACTGGAAAATTGATGTTTACAGTTTTCCAGAATTCTCAAGGGCCAGTATTGGAACACTATCAAGAAAAAGACTCAACAATTAACAGTGCGTGTTACAAGGAGATGCTCACTGAAGTGCTGAAGCCTAAATTTGGATAAAATGCAGAGGACTGCAATCCACTATTCAAGAGCATTGTGATCTTTCATGGCAACAAATATCCCCACAACTCTGTCCACATTGATGACACTCTGCAAAAACATAATTTTGAGGTGTTAAAGCATCCCCCCTATAGTCCTGATCTTGCTC
The DNA here is from genome assembly GCF_000296735.1 of Chrysochloris asiatica. NCBI lineage: Eukaryota > Metazoa > Chordata > Mammalia > Afrosoricida > Chrysochloridae > Chrysochloris > Chrysochloris asiatica. Next base: position 29,358,802 of record NW_006408523.1, on the reverse strand, counting down.
CACTGGACTTTCATCTATTTGGCCCCCTGAAAGCAACCCTTTGAAGACAAAGATTTGCCTTTCATGAAGAATGGAAGACAATGGTGCATTTGTGGCTCACAGCTCAGCCTAAAACATTTGAATAAGGGATATGAAAAATGATTGACAGATGGACAAAGTATACTGAAATGCCAAGGTCAAAGTGTATTGAATAGCAAGGAGATTATGTTGAAAAAATAGGTATTTTTCTTTCATAAAATTTGATTAAAATAACTTCCACAGCCAGTTTGTAGATAAATTTTGACACACCCTTATAAATAATAATAAAAAATTAACCCTCCTTGAATCAAATAAGAATGATAGCACAGCATGCCAAACCCTTTGGAACAAAGCAAAAGCAGTGCTTTGAAGGTAATCTTTAGAAAGAAAAAAAAAATGCACACATCCAAAAAGAAGAAAACAAAAATCAACACATTAACATAACATCTTCAACAATTAAGGAAAGATCAGCAAAGTAAATCTACAGTCATGAGAAGAAAAGAAAAAACAAAGATTAGAACATAAATAATTGAATTAGCAAACAGATAAACAATAGAAAGAATCAACAAGACAAGAAGTTAGTTCCTTGATAGGATTAATGAAATTGACAAACCACTGACAAAACTCACAAAAGAAAAGAGGGAACAATGAAAATATCACATGTAAGAAAAGATATGGGTGATATCACAAAAGAACCTATGGACATAAAACAGATAATAACAGAATATTATGAATAATTGTACTCAAATAAATTTAGAAGAAACGAATGATTAAAAGCAGACAAACAAACACAAACTTCCACAGAGTGAAGTAGAATATTTGGACAGATTTATAACAAAAGAAGTAATTGATCATAACATTAAACCCCCCTGCCCCCCAAAAAAAGTCCAAGCCCAGATGACTTCCCTGCTGAATTTTATCAAATATTCAAAGAAGAGCTGGCACTAATTTTACTCAAACAATTCTAGAACACACAAAATGATGGACAACTCCCAAGTACATTTTATGAATGAGCATGAGTCTCATACAAAAACCAGTCAAAGACATCACTAAAAAAGAAAATTATAGACCAATATCCTTCAGGAACATAGATACAAAATTTCCAACAAAAACTTTTTCTAGTCAATAGAATTTAACAACATATCAAAAATATAATATGCCATGACCAAATAGGATTCATACCAGTGATGCAAGGAAAATTCAATACTAGAAAAGCAATCAATATAATCCAACATATAAATAAAACAGAGGAAAAGAACCACATGATCATTTCAGTTGATACAGAAAGGCATTTGAAAACAATCCAATATTCATTCTTGATGAAAACACTCAAACAAATAGGATTAGAAGGTTAACTCTTCAGCATATTTAAAGAGAATATATACAAATCCAATATTACTCTCAATGGAGATAAACTGAAATCATTCCCTTTGCAATCAAGAACCAGACAAGGATGCCCTTCATCACCATATCTATTCAGCATTGTGTTGGAAATCTTAGGCAAAACTATAAGATAAAAAAAGGGATAGCAAAGACATCCAAGTTGGCAAAAAAGAAATAAAACTCATTTTCTCTGTAGATGATATTATCTTATCAATAGAAAAACCAAAAGACTCAGCAAGAAAATTATTGGAATTCATTGAGTAATTCAGTAAATTGGCAGGGTACATGATTACTATACAAAAATCATTGAATTCTTCTATAGTAATAAGTTCAACTTTGAAACAGAAATTAGGAAAACAATACTGTTGAAAATAGTCACCCAAAAGATTAAATAGTTAGCAATATATCTAACCAGAGAAACAAAAGACCTATACAATGAAAGCTACAGACCACTAATATAAGAAAGCAACAGAGATTTACATAAATAGAAGACTGTACCATGCTCATGGATAGGAAGACTTAGCATTGTGAAAATGTAAGTACTACTCATACCAATTTATAGATATAATGCCAACATTATTCTTTAAAAGGATAGAACAAATGATCACAAATTTTATATTGAAAGGAAAGTCACCTAGGATAAGCAAAGCACTGCTTAAGAAGGCCAATAAAATTGGAGTCTTCTCACTCCGTTTTTTTCAAAGTGCAGTACACAGCCACAGTGGTAAAGACAGCCTGGTACTGGTTCAATGAAAGTTACATAGATCAATAGAACAGAATTGAGACCCCACAGTAAATCCATCCCCATCCATTAGCTGATCTTTGAAAATGTGCCAACACTCATTAAATTGGAAGAGATAGTCTCTTGAATCAATAGTGCTATCAAAACTGGAAATCTACTTGTAGAAAAATAAAACAAGACCTATACCACACACTATATATAGATATAAACTTAACATGGATTAAAGACCTAAATGTAAAACCCAGAACTATAAAGATCATCAATGAAAAAATAGGCACAAACTTAGGGGCTCTAATACATGACATATATATATTACATAATATTACAAAAATCATGTGAACTTCAGAAGAAAAAATAGATGCCCGAACTTGCCTAAAATCAAACACTAAGTACACTAAAAGATTTTGTCAAAATAGTAAAATGGGAACATAGAGAATAGAATAAAAAACTTTCCATCTAAATTTTGTAGAAAACTACACCTCTACAAGTAGAATACAAATAACCCAATTAAAAAGTTGGCACAAGACATAAGCAAACACTTCAGCAAGAAAGATATTCAGGCAGCCAACAACATAAGAAGAAATGTTCATGATCACTAGCCATTAGAGAGATACAAATCAAAACTCAATGAGATATCATTTCACACCAGCATTAATGAGGGAAGTCAGAAAAACAGAAAACAACAAATGCTACCCAAGGTATAAAAAGATTGGGATCCTCCGACATTGATGGTGAGACAGTAAAATGGTTCAAGTACTCTGGAAAACAGTATGATATTTCCTCAGGAAGTTGCAAATAGAAATACCTTATGACCTAACAATACCTCTACTTAGTATATATCCATAAGAAATATGAGCCAGGACACAAGTTAATATATGTATGTTGATGTTTATTGCAGTACTATTCACAATAGTAAAAAGATGGAAAGCCTAAGTGCAGATCAATGACAGAATGGATAAATAAACTTTGCTATATAAACGGGAGTCCTGGTTTGGTGCTTCGGGATAGTGCACAGGACTTCATGGCCAATTTGAACTGCAAGATCGGTGGTTCAAACCCACCAGCTGCTCCTCAGAAACCCTATACTGGGTTGCTATGGGTCAGACCAAGTCGACAGCTCTTAACAAGAAAAACAACATGCACACAATGGAATACTATGCAATGCTGAAGAATAATGACGAATCTGTAAAACATCGTGAAATATGGGTGAACCTGGACATTATACTGAGTGAAATTAATCAACCACAAAATGAAAAATATTGTATGAGAACATTATTGTAAAAACTTAAGAAAATATATACTAAAAGAATCATTCTTTTATCATTACCAAGGGTAAGAGTGAAGGGAGAGTAAGTCACAGACGAGAGGGTAGACAGATGCATGTTATTTTGGGTGACAGGTATGGCAATAAACAAGAATGTGTATGACAATATACAAGAAGAGGTAGGGTGGCAGAAGAATGATGAAAATAGGTGAAGACACATGGAGGTCTGCATGAGTTAAAGTGGACAGGGTTAAATAGTGATATATTCACAACCTTGGATTCTGACATAGGCTGAATGGGTAAGAGAGGAAGAGTGGGGTATATATATAAATATATATATATTTATATATTCTACACATATGTAAGAGTTTAAAAGATGATATTTGTACTTGAAATTCTACCTATGAAATTTTAACTATGAATGGTGTGCAGCATAAAGTGGGGAAAATGATGAAAAATACCAGATATTATCAAACATCTTAAGGCAGTGAATTGCTGGGCCTGGGGGCTCAGGACCATAGTCTCAGGGACACCATGGTGAACAAGCATCATCCACAAGACGATGTGCTATATCCTACTTTGGTGAGTAACATACAGGGTCTTTAAAACTCATGAGCTGTTGTCTAAGGTGCAGCTATTGATCTCTTTATGTGAGGAAAAACAAGAGTGATAAGAACTGAAGGGGCTTGGAATCAATTAGTCCAATGTACTAATTGAATATGTGAACATCCTTCTACATGACTCTGAGATTGTTGTTGTTATGTGCCGTGGAGTCGGTTCCGACTCATAGTGACCCTGTACAGGGTTTCTGAGGCTGTAAATCTTTACAAGAGCAGAAAGCCTTATCTTTCTCCTGTGGAACTGCTGGTAGTTTAGAACCACTGACCTTGCGGTTCACAGCCTGATTCATAATCACTATGCTACCAGAGCTCCTACATGACTCTGAGATTAGAAGAACTAATAGTGCTATGCTACCACTACCAACTGCTCTGAATTGGATCATGTTAGAGGATCCTGGCTAGAGTGGGAGAAAATGTCAAATAAAACTCAAAATTATTTGAAAAAAAAAGAGAGAGAGAGAAAGAGAAACTGAGTTTACTGGTGAGAAAGAGACTAGAGGAACCTGAGACTGAGGTCCTTGACTACCCTTCAGGTCTGGAAAGGAACTCACCCTTATGGCCTGATTTTCAGCCAAGTAATAGATAGGAACACAGCGGGGGAGCACTAGTAAGGTATGTTCAGCGTGGAATGGACAATCATTCAAAATCAAAAGGGCAACATTTTCCTGAAGACAAAGTCAAGAAGGGATGGGAAAGTCTGCAATGCAAAAAGGAACCCCAGGGAGGAAGCAGGATAATTGTTGCATGGAGGGGATTGCAATCATTGATATGAAACAAAGTCTATGATTTGTTAAATGTAACATTGGTGATCTTGTATGTAAACTTTAACGGAATTCACAATAAAATTTTAAAAGAAATGAAAAAGAGAGAGGAATAAGGGGAAGAGAAAATATGCAAACAGAAACAATGAAAGGTATAAAACAGAGTAGGTGCCACACCCAAAAAGGAGAAAATTCTGGGTTTTCCTGCCAGCCAAGGATTTCACATGGTGGGTGAGCAAGTGATGAGATGGTGATATGAGCACTCCTAGATGGAGTTCCTGTAGGGTTAGGTATTGTTGTTTCTGGGCATCCAATCTGGAAGTAGTTCATGCAGACGCCAATGCAGCTGGAGGATCATGGTATTTTTGTCCCAGTGGGCATCTGAGGGCAAGAAGTTCCAGTAGTCTAGGACTGACCACAACCAACTCTGCAAGTCTGGAGCACAGCATCCCTTGAATCCAGCTGCCAGGTTTGGTGCATCTAGTTCCCAATCTCTTTGATGCAGTTCTGCTCACTGGGGAAGCAAGAGCATTGCTGAGATTGTACTAGGGTGGGGAATGGCCACACATCTAGTCATCAGGGTAGTGTGGGGTACAAGAAAAATTTTTACTCCTTTCTCTGTGTCAATCGGTGGTATGCCTCTGCAACATCAAGTACCCTCTGCCTTCAAAGTCTCCTGTGAATGTTCAAAATGGCAGTGTCACGCCTGGAAGGCCTTAAAAGATGACCTTTCTCCGTTTTTACTCCCTAAGAGTCTTGTTCAACTGCTTTTCTAAATTAGCACTAGTCCAAAATTGCCCAAGGCTAGCTCTGCAGGTTTGGAGCAGGGCTCACCAGAATCCAGGAGACTGGTTGGTGTGAATAACTCCCCACTCATTCTCATGGTGCTCACAACTGCTCCACTCACCGCCTTATATGACTTTGACCATTAGGATAGTGGGAGTTTTGCTAGGGGTATAGGCAAGTGGGATGTGGTTTCCATGGAGTATGGGGAACAAGAAAAACAATTGTACTTTTATCTCCAGGAATCACCAGCCTGTTTCTGCAGTAACTACATACTGTCTTGTCTTTGTAGCCACTCACAAAAGTTTAAGATGACCTGGTCA
>NW_006408523.1:29341543-29352808 GCF_000296735.1 Chrysochloris asiatica | reverse complement strand
TTTTTTTTTTTTTTTTGCTGTGTGTGTTCAGATTTCTCTCCGACTAAGCATTCAGTGCACTGTTCTCCCCATTCATCTGAAGCTCAGGATTTAAGGACTACCATCTGAACCCATTTCATTTGCTTTTCCTTTATCTTTGTTGCAGAGAGTCTGCATAGTGTTACTACTTAATCCATCATCTTGCCACCTCCCCCTTAGCATTCTTTTAATTTTAATTATGCTTTAAAAGTTAATATGCATAATGGCAGTTCTTTGTGTGAGAATAGAGGTTACTATATGGTGCAAATTGCTTGTTTTTGAATACTAGCTAACCTGAATGTGGGAATCCTGATATAACTCTGCAGCATTAACACTGGACCACAAGGTCAGTTTGAAAGGCAAACTCCTCAGCCTCTCCACAGAAACCCTATGTTGTTGTTGTTAAGTGCTCTGTAGTTGATCCTGACCCATAGCAACCCTGTATAGGGTTTCCAAGGAGCAGGTGATGAGGTTGAACCTCTAACCTTGCAGTTCAAATGACTTTGCAGCAGACTCATTAGCCCACAGCACCACAACAGGACTCCACAGAAACCCTGTACAGGGTTGCTATCAGTTGGAACCAACTCAAACTCACTTAATAACAACAATAGCTTGAATGTTGGTGGTTAAGAAGCTGCAGAAGAAATACCTGATGATCTATTTCTGTAAAAATTACAGCCAAGAAAACCTTATGAAGCAACTCTACCATGTAATACATAAATGTATAGGAATAGTGTGTGTGTGTGTGTGTAAATAAATTAAGAAAAAGCCCTGTCCTTATATAAATTACAAAATTATGGAAAAGAAATGCAATAAGTAGATTATAATGCTATGTAAACTAGTATGCCTGAATAATATAATGATCTACTGCATAAGAAATAATGTTTTCAATCCATGCTTCCTTCCATTGACTTTAATATACAGCCATAAGGCATCAATTTAGCTATTAAGGCTTGTTCTGATCTGGCTCTAGATTTATTCATTTCTATTTATCCTTCTAGTTTTATTATTTTCTAATTTTGTATTCATAAAATCTCAGCCACAGTGTCTGCTGTCAATTATTAAAATAAGCTAGGATTATCCACCACTTGACACGACCCCAGGGTCTTTGCACTTGCTATTTCTAATACTGAAATACTTTCTGATTCTTTTCATAGGTGGCACCAGGTCTGACTTCAAATATCCATGCCTGAGAGTAGTTTTCTCCAATTTAGTAACCAAAGAAACATCTTCGTTATTTTCTAAGGTGGTACACTTTGTGTTTATCTGACAATTGTCTATTCATTTATTTCTTTACTTGATTTCTGGCTGTCTTTCCCATTAGAATATATGTTCTGTGACTTCAAAGGCACATTTTTCACTGCTCTACCTTATCTCAATTCATAGCACATTGCTTGATTGCCTCTGATTCCTCATCATTAAAATGGGAATTGGGTATTATATGATTTCATGAGGTAATTTTGTGAACTAAGTGAAAAATGCATGCAGATTTGAGACTGGTAATTAACGTTGTTATGTGACTTCAGGTAAGTTACAACTCACAGAGACCGGCTACTGCCACTGCTTCATCCTTACAATTGTTGGTAGGTTTGAGCACATTGTTGCAGTTACCATGCCAACCCATCTCATTGAGGGGCTTTCTGTGTTTTGCTGACCCATCACTTTACCAAGACTGATGATCTTCTCTAGGGACTGATTTCTGCTGATGAATTCTTTGCTAACACCATACTCCAACTGCATTAATTCTTCTCTGGTCTTTCTTACTGATTGTCCATTTTTTCCATGCATATGAGGTTATTGAAAATACCATAGTTTGAGTCAGGTACCCTTTAATTCTCAAGTGATATCTTTGCTCTTTAACATTTTAAAGATGTGTTTCGCAATAAACGTGCTAATACAATACGTTCTTTGATTTCTTTATTGATGCAGATTCCATGTTGTTTTTTTAGGAGCCCTCCAATAAGTAACAAATAATAGTGGCCCTATACACAGAAGAATAGAGCATTGCCTGGTCCCACACTATCCTCATGATTATTGACATTTCTGAGCCCCTTGCTGCTACCAATGTGTCAATCTGTCACATAGGGGGTATTCCTCTTTTTCACTGACCTTAAATAGTCTTTTGAACTGCAAGGTCGGTGGTTCAAGCTCACCAGCTGCTCCTTGGAAATCCTGTACAGGGTCATTATAGGTTGGAATTGACTCAACGGCACTTCACAACAACGACAGCATTTTATCAAGCATGATGTCCTTCTCCAGGGACTGGTCTCTTATAATAATATGTCTTAAGTATGAGAGATAGTATCTGGTCATCCTGACTTTAAAGAAGCATTCTAACAGCACTTCCAACACAGATTTGTTTGTTTGTTTTGCAGTCCATGGCATTTTAAATATTGTTCTCCAACACCATGACTCAAATGCATCAATTCTTCTATGGTCTTCCTTATTCATTGTCCAAATGTCATATGTATATGAGCCTATTAAAAATACTATGGTTTGGATCAGGCATACCTTACTCTTCATATTGAATATATTTGCTCTTGAACATTTTAAAGAGGTATTTTAGTTTCTTGGCTGCTGATTCCATGAGTATTGACTGTGGATCCAAGCAAAATGAAGTTTTTTTATAATCTCTACTCTGGTAGCATAAGGAGCTCTGGTAGCGTAGTGGTTACGAATCGGGCTGCGAACCTTAAGGTCAGCGGTTCGAAACTACCAGCCACTCCGCGGGAGAAAGATGAGGCTTTCTACTCCCGTAAAGATTTACACCCTTGGAAACCCTGTACAGGGTCGCTATGGGTCGGACCCGACTCGATGGCACTTAACAACAACAACAACAACTCTGGTAGCATAGTGGTTATGAATCGGGCTGTGGACCTCAAGGTTAGCAGTTCGAAACTACCATCTGTTCTGCGGGAGAAAGATGAGGCTTTCTGCTCCGGTAAAGATTTACAGCCTTGGAAACCCTGTACAGGGTCGCTATGAGTCAGAACCGACTCCACGGCACATAACCACCACCACCATATTTTCTTCAGTTATCGTAATGTTACTTTTAGTTCAGTCATGAGGATTTTTATTATATTTACATTGTAGTATAGTCCATACTGAAGGCTATGGTCTTTGATTTTCATCAGTAGTTTAAATCCTCTTCACTTCTAGGAAGCAAGGTTGGATCATATGCATATCACAGGCTATTAATAAGTCTTCCTCCAATCCTGATGTCAAGTTCTTCATATAATCCAGCTTTTCACATTATTTGCTTATCATACAAATTAAATTAATATGGTAAAAGAATACAACCTTTGCACACACCTTTACTGATTTTAAACCATTCATTATCCCCTTGTTCTGTTCTTACAACTGCCTCTTGGTCTACGTACAAGTTCCTTATGAGCAAAATTAAGTGCCCTGGAATACCAATTCTTTGCAATGTTATCCATAGTTTGTCTTAATCCACACAGTCAAGAGTTCATACATCATTAATAACGTACAAGTAAACATCTTTCTGAGCTTTTCTGCTCTCAGTCAAGTTCCAACTGATGTCAGTCACCAAATCTCTTGTTCTATATCCTCTTTAGAATCCAGCATGATTTTCTGGGAGTACCCTGTGGATGGACTGTTACAGTCCCTTTTCAATTATAATGTCTTCAGCAAAATTTTAATTGCATGCAATATTAATGATATTGCTTAATGAGCTCCCCATTCAGTTGGGTTACCTCTCTTTGGAATGGGTACAAATATGGATCTCCCACAATCCATTGGCCAGGTAGCTGTCTTCCAAATTCTTAGAACTGATGAATGAGCACCTCAAATGCTTCCTTAAGATACTTGCTGAAATCTTTCAATTTGTAATCCATCAGTTCCTGGAATTTTGTTTTTCTCCAATGCCTTCAGTGTGGTTTGGACTTGTTCCTTCTGTGCCATCACTTCTTGATCATATGCTACCTCTTGATATATCTGAACATTGACCATTTCTTTTTGGTACAGTGATTTTGTATATACTTCTATTTTCTTTCGATACTTTCTTCATCAATCAACATTTTGTCAAATATTTTTGTTGTTGCTACATTTTTTCAAGTCAATTCCAACTCATAGTGACTTTGTATATGGTTTCCAAAGAGCAACTGGTGAGTTTGAATTGCCGACTTTGTTGTTCACTCTCCAGTGCTTATTCTATAGCATCATACTAGTCCATTCTACAAAAATTAAATGAGTATAATGAAGAACAGTTACCTAATTAGATATCTTTGGGAATTTAATCAGCCTGTATATTTACACTGCTTTATGAATAACAGAGATTATAATCATTATAATATAAGAACTTGTGATGATCAGATGATTATAAAGGACAAAGCAATTGAGAACAGTTATTTGTTATTCTAATATAAATGTTAACATATACTTTAGACAATATTTTCTGGCTTACTTTTTGCTTAGTACTTTTAAATTAAATTAAGAAAAGAAGTAACTATTGCAAATGACTTAATAAGACTATATTTGGTCAAAAAATATTTGTGTATATTCAAAAAATACGAGGCAACTTGCTGAAAAATTTGTAAAGTTGAAATTTTGATAGGATCTAGTGATTAGGGCCTCTAAGAAAAAAATCATCAAAATGAATGAATTCCAATATTTTCAAAAAGTTTACTTTGCAGATAGCATTATTAAATTGTCCTGGTTTTTAATTATAATTCTTCCTCCTCCCTTAAGGAAAAGAAGGATGTTTTGATTAAATTTTTCAAGACTACATACATGAGAAGGAAAGTAAATCCCCAAAGGAAATTTGAATTCAATTTAAAAAAATGATGGTTTAGGTCTAGTGAAAATAATTTACTGCCATAGTAACCTCTTTCACTTTACAACACCTTTGAAACTATTGTCCTTGGTCACTCATGAGTGACTCATCATTGAATTCCTTGATGGCTGCAGCTGGTAGTTTTTGTTTTGTTTTATAGATACAGAAATGGTCTCAGATTTTTTATGTGACTTCTTTAATAAAATATTTTTTTGGGTTTTTTTTTTCAAAAGAAAGTAGAATATATTATGCACACACACACAATCTTTTATACTTGATCTTAATAATGAAGACTCATGATGATATAGTGGTAGAAGCTAAGCAAAGGGTCTATGGTTCAAATCAATTAGGTGTTCCCAGGAAGAAAGATTTGGCAGTCAGCTTTAGTAAAGATTTACAACCTTAGAAACCCTATGGGGCAGTTCTACTCTGGTTTAAGGATCACTAGGAGTCAGAGTGAACTCAAAGGCAGTGGGTTTTGCATTGTTGCTGTTAGATGCCACCAAACAGATTCTTACTCCTAGCAACCTTATGTACAACAGAATGGAATTCTGTCCAGTCGTGCAGCATCCATCCCCACCATCCTGTCTGAGCCCATTGTAGCAGTCACTGTGTCAATCTATCTCATTGAATGACTTCCTCTTTTTCACTACCCTCCCTTTACCAAGCATGATGTCCTACTCAAAGGATTAGACTCTCCTGATAAAATGACAATGTAAGTAAGACAGAGCTTCTAGGATAAAATCAGAAAATATGTGCATTAGAATTGTATACTTTCACCATATTTATATAATCTGTATGCTGAACAAATAATTTGAAAAATCAGTCTATATAAAGAACTTGGCATCAAGTTTGAAGGAAAAATCATTAACAATATGTAGCTAACACAATTTTCCTTGCTTAAAGCTAGGAAGACTTGAAGAACTTACTGATGAAGGTCAATGACTGCAGCCTTCTACATTTACCTGAATTTAGTTTACTACACTCTGTTTTCTTTTATTCCATTATGTATATTCAAGTAAATATCTGTTGTCCACACTCAATCTTTCTTGTATTTATTTTTAGTCTTCCATAATTATGTCTCTTGCACATTGACTTTCTTGTTACTATTTGATTTTGTATTGATTTCCCCATGCATTTTGCTTATTTGTTCCATCTATCTGAAAAGCAGAGAGAATTTTTCTATCATCTTGTGAACTTTCTATACTCAGATCACTTTACTGGGACTCATAAAACCCTCTGAGAGATAATCTCAGAGATAATCACCCATTTCATACACTGCTGGAAGGAGTACAAATTGGTTTTGCATATCAAAAAATACTTTCAAGTAAAATAAGATTTACCAGCATCAAATATGCATAAAACAAGCCACCCCAAAAAACCCAGAGAGAATATTAGTTTCACCACTTTTATACCCATATTGTAGTTTATTTGCATCTGGCACTGCAGGTTAATGCCTAGACTGTGAGGCCGGTTTGAACCTCAAGGTCTGAGGTTCAAGCTCACCAGTCACTCCTCAGAAACTCAATAACGGTCACTGAGTTGGAACCAACTTGACAGCACTTAACAACAATATATTGTATTATATACAAGTTCCTAGGTGGTGCAAGCAGTTAAGGGCTCAAATGTTAGCCTAAAGTTTGGTGATTTGAATACACCCAAGGCACCTCAAAAGTCAGGTCTGGTATAGAGTTTTAGTTACAGAAAATAGAGTCTTTTACAGCACTGAACTTTCACCCCTGCCCAAATATCTAACAACCTATCTTTCAGCTCACTATAATATCAGTTCAAAATGCAAGTCAAGCTTATTGATGTTTTGCTTAATACATTTTGGAACTACATGAAAATTGCAACTGCACCTTCATTGCTTTCACTGATAAAAATTTGTCTATGGCATGCTCAAAGTAATTTTGTTTTCAGTATCTTATTTTCTACATTCAGAAGAGTACTCCCACACCTTCAGGGTAGAGAAAATGCAGGAACAGGAGTCTTAAACCCTGGAATGGTACACCTTGAACATCTTGCATTTACAGCCTTTTAGCACCTGTGCCTGCCTAGCTGAGTGAGCACTCTGCCTGACCCACCTGCCAGTCATTCAGCCTGCAGAAACAACAGAGCACTTTGAGGTCAGACATAGTGAGCTAGAGCAGAGCCCAGAGAGGAGAAGGAATGGCCAGATGACCTGTGAGACTACACTGGAGCCAGCGAACCCCAAAGTGGGGAGGAAGAAAAGTGACAGGAAGCTCTGAAGGGGTGAGGAGTGGGAAGAGTGATGCAATCGGGCTGGGCTTTTGGGGGTTGCTTTTTTGATTCTCTTCAGCTCATTGGAAAGAACCACACAAAAATTAATGGCCACACACAGATAGCATAAAATAAATGTCTCCGTCCTCCTGACTACTGACTTCATACAGAGATAACTCTCCTAAAAGATAATCACAAAGGAAGTGTTTCCTTGCTCCGTCTTGACCTGTAGCTCTTGTTATTGTTGTTAAGTGCCATCGGGGGTTCCAGCTAATAGTGACACTATGTACAACAGAATGAAACATGGCTTGGTATTCTGTCATCCTCACAATAGCTGTTAGACTTGAGTCCATTGCTAGGGTTGAATTATAATCTCTGGAATGATACTGCTATCCTTCTAGAAAATTGGAAAGTTATAACACACTTATCTCACACAAAAGAATTTAGAAAGACAAGAGGGTTAGGGAAATGAAAATTTATTAAAACAGATTCTTACAAAGAGAAAAGGACAGGTTTCCACCTTGCAAAAGAAGAGAAGGTGGAACTCCAAATACCTGTGGCTTCTTCTTTATAGATCCCTTTGTCAGGGTAGTAAGCTATACTCCTTTTTCTAGTGCTGAGATAGCCAACTCAGGAACAGCTTCTCAATAATTAACTTTATTTGTTCTTACAATCTCCTCTTTCCCACCCACCCCTAAAGAACTTCATTTATTCTTGCAAAGAATCTCCTTTCTCCCCCCATCCCTCTTTTCAGAAACTACTCACTGTTGAGGTTGACTTGTTTCCTGCTGAGACAGACCATTCTTAGAGTGTCTTCAGAACCCCTTCTCTCCCAGTTCTACCTACCTAGTACCATTCTTTGCCAAGGTGTCAGTCCCTTTTCTTGGGAATTTTCCTCTTTTCCACTGACCCTACACTTTACTAAGGATTATGTACTTCTCCAGACAATTGTCACTCATGACAACATGTCCATAGTATGAGAGATGTAGTCTGGTCCTCTTGGTTTCTAAGGAGAATTCTGTCTGTACTCATTTCAACACAGATTTGTTTGTTGTTTTGACAATTCATAGTACTTTTGATATTCTTTTCCAACACCATGACTTAAATGCATTAATTCTTCTGCGATCTTATTCATTGTCCAACTTTTACATGCCTATAAGGCTATTGAAAATACCGTGGCTTGGATCAGGAGCACCTTAGTCCTCAAAATGTCATCTTTGCTCTTGAATACTTTAAAAAGATCTTGTGCAGGAAATTTGCCTAAGGCAATACATCAATAGATTTCTTGACTGTTGCTTGAAATAGTGTTGATAGGAAATCCAGCAAAATGAAGTCCTTGCCAACAATGTTTTCTCCATTAATCAGGATGTCATGTGCTGGCCCAGTTGTGAAGATTTTTGCTTTCTTTACATTATGGTGCAACCCATATTGAAGGCTGTGGTCTTTGATTTTTGTCCGTAAGTATTTTAAACTCTCTTCATTTGCAGAATGCAAAATTGTGTCGTTTGCATATTGCATGTTGCTAATGAGTCTTCCTCCAAACCTGATGCAATTCTCTTCTTCATATAATCCAGCTTCTTGGTTAATTTGCTCAGCATGCAGATTTAATAAGTATGGTGAAAGTATACAACCCTGATGCACACTTTTCCTGATTTGAAACCATTCACTGTCCCCTTGTTTTGTTCAAACAACTGTTTTTGGTCTAAGTATGAGTTCCACATGAGCACAATGAAGTGTTCTAGAATCACCATTCTTCACAATTTTGTTCATATATTGCCATGATTCACACAATTGTAAGTCTTTTGCATAGTCTATAAAGCACAAATATCTTTCTGGTATTCTTGGGTTTCAGCTAAGAATCATTTGACATCACCAATGATACCCCTAGTCCCATGTCCTCCTCTGAATTCACCTTGAATTTCTGGAAATTCCCAGCCAATGTATTGTTGTAGCTGTTTTTGAATGATCTTTAGCAAATTTTACTTGCATATGATAATAATATTTGTCAATGATTTCCACATTCGGTTGTTTCTTGGAATGGACACAAATATATATCTCTTCAAAACATTTGTCAAGTGTTTTCTAAATTTCTTAGATGAGTAAATGCCTCTGGAGAGTGAGTGAAATCTTGGTTAAAGTTGTCAATTTGTATTCTTGTTCTTTATCAATGTCTTCAGTGCACCTTGGACTTCTTCCTTCAGTACAATTGGCTCTTGATCATATGCTACCTCTTGAAATGGTTGAACATCAACAATTTCTTTTTGGTACAGTGACTCTGTGTATTCCTTCCATTTTCTTTTGATGCTTTCTGCATCATTCAGTATTTTGCCCACATAATTCTTCCGTATTACAAGTTGAACATTCAATTTTTTCATTAGTTTTTTCAGCTTAAGAAATCCTAAGTGCATTCTTCCCTTTTGGTTTTCTAACTCTAGCTCTTTGTACATTTTGTTATAATATTTGACTTTGTCATCTGTAGCTGTCCTTTGAAATTTTCTGTTCAGCTCATTTACCTCTTTATTTCTTCCATTCACTTTACCATCTCTATGCTGCAGAGCAAGCTTCAGAGGCTTGATGGCACTTAGTAACAACAGAGACAATATAAATTTAATAAATTTGAAAAATTAATTTCAATATACTCAGACCTATAATTATTTAACAAACATAGATGTGTTGTCTCACATGCAATAGTTGTTAGTTATGATGTTGATTATGAAATGGTAAACGAAGATGGTGAGCCAGGCATGGTAAGTTACTGGTACCTCAAAGATTAATAAGGCATAGTCTTTTCCATTAAGTTTATGAAATATACATAAACAAACAATGCAGTATAGTGTTTAAAGAGTTGCCCTTGTTGTTCATAGGGTACAGCAAGTTAACACCTACCATTTCAATTTATAAATGAAGGGATAAATTTTACTATCTTTGACAGAATAATTTTGTGAAAGCTTAGAATGGTATCCAGCTAGAGTAAATGAATCCACCGAGGGATAAAATCATATGGTATACTTTAGGTTAATTATTGTGCCTAGGACTCAGTTGGAAAGGTGTAAGTGAAACAGGTTATTGAAGAAGAGAAGATAGGTAGAAGTAAGTTGTGATACTTTCATTGTGTAATTTCAGTGACTTAATCTAATTCTTTACTTATTAAAAAACTTGTACTTAAATGCTATTATAATAATATATGAAAAATGAAAGATGGAAAATGTTCTAGGAAAGGGACTTTGTGTAGTAGAATATTGTTAGTTGTCATCAAGTTGATTTTGACTTATGACAATTCCATGTCTGCAGAGTAGAACTGTATTGTAGGGTTTTCAAAGTTGTGACCTTTAAATAGATTACCAGACCTGGCTTCCAAGGTGTTGCAGGATGGGTTCAAGTCACCAAACTTTTCAGCTAGTGCTTAAAATTTAGCCATTTGTTCCACCCAGGAATTGAGTTTGATAGTTACCCAGAGATTAGGATTAATGTTTCTGTATATCACAAGAACCAGTGCAAATCTGAAATTCAGTATGCAGAGATAAGATATATTTGTTAATGCCTAAAACAACCACTAAAGATAATTTAAAAACTTCTGTAACAGAACAGTGACAGGGAACTGCCAAAGGACCAAGCCAGATTCAGAAGAGGATGTGGAATGAGAGAGATCATTGCTGACATCAGATGGATCTTAACTAAAATCAGAGAATATCAGAAAGATATTTATTCATGCTTTACTGACTATGGAAAGGCTTTTGACCGTGTGACTTATAACAAGCTATGGACAATATTGTGGAAAATGAGTATTCTAGAATACTTAATTGTGCTCATGTGGAACCTGCACTAAGACAAAAAGGCAGTCATTTGAACAGAATGAGGGAACACTTAATGGTTTAAAATTGGGAAAGGTGTGCATCAGGGCTGTATTCTTTCACTATACTTATTCAATCTGTACACTGAGCAAATAATCTTAGAAGTTGGATTATATGAGGAAAACGAGGCATCAAGATGGGAGGAAGACTTACTACCAACCTGCAATATGCAGATGAAGCAACTTTGCTTTCTGAAAGCAAAAGGACCTAAAATACTTACTAATGAAGATAAAAGACAACAGCCCTCAGTATGGGTTGCATCTCAGCAAAAAACAAAAACGAAACAAAAATTCTCACCACTGGGTCAATAAATAACAACATGTTAAACAGAGAAAAGATTGAAGTTGTGAAATACTTCAC
>NW_006408523.1:29339696-29340550 GCF_000296735.1 Chrysochloris asiatica | reverse complement strand
AGAAGAACAATTTAATTTGTGTTGGAAGAAGTGCAGCCAAAATGCTCCTAGAAGCAAAGATGATCAAACTAAGTCTCTCATACTTGGACATATCATCAGGAAGGTTCCATCCCTGGAGAAGGACTTCATGCTTAGTAAAGTGGAGGGTCAGCAACATAGACTGACATCTCCACCCAGATTAATTGATATAGTGGCAGCAGCAATGGATTCAAGCATAGCAGCAATTGTGAGAATGGTGCAGGACTGAGTCCTAGGGTTGCTATGGGTCAGAAACAACTCCATGGCACCTAACAGCAACAACAGAACAACTATTAAAACATAACTCAACACTAAACTGATACAATCATTGTTGTTGGAAAGTGCCGTCGAGTTGGTTCTGACTCATAGTGACCCTGTACAGGGTTTCCAAGGAGCAGCTGGTAGGTTTTTTTAACTACCAACCTTTAGGTTCAAAGTCCAGTGCTGATCCTACAGCGGCACACAAGAAATCATTAGTGACATCAAAATGCTACATTAGTATGTATCGATTAATGAACAAAAAAAGCGGAAAAGGGGGAATAGAAGAACAAAAAAACCTGAGACCTATAGAAATCATAAAGCAAATGAGCAGACAACTCTATTTTATCAGTAATATTAAATGTGAATGGAAAAACCAATTTTGACAAAAATCAGAGATTGTCAGTAGATGGAATAAAAATGAAAAACATGACCTAACTATCTGCCATCCATGCTGAAAACACTTAATTTTCAAAGATAGAAATGGATTTCAAATCTAAAAGATGGAAGAAATATATGCCATATAAACAGCAACCACAAGAGAATTAGAATGACTACACAAACATTACATAAAACTA
>NW_006408523.1:29331292-29339325 GCF_000296735.1 Chrysochloris asiatica | reverse complement strand
GAAACCCTATGCAGAGTTATGTGTCGGAACCAACTTGACAGCATCAACAACAACAACCAATTAGCTATTATAGCATTATGCATCTAACTGAAATTTTAAATGATGAAACTGTACACAACGTACATTTACAATCAACCTGGTATGGCACTATAGGATAAGCACTCAACCTCAAGGTTGGTTTGAAATGCAAGGTCAGTGGTTCAAACTCATCACCTGCTCCTAGGAAAACCTATACAGGATCTCTATGAGTTGGAACCAACTTGTTGGTACTTAGCCACAACAACATAAATATTTTTTTTCTCTCTCAAAGAGTCACCAATAATGTTCGATAATTTATCATCAGCTTTTCCTGTTCATGGAAATTTATTTCAAATCATATTATTTTCTCCTTTAAGAAAATTCTTTAAAAAATCAGTGAAAATATTTTGTCCCTGATAAATATGAAAAATGTCTGTATTATAATTACCAATATCTCAGTCAGTTCCTACTCTGAACAACAACAAATACTACTACATTACATATCTTAGAATGATCTCCTAGAAAACATAGAAGTATTTTTTACAGGGATGTATACAGGGGAAAGTTATTTCTGGGTCTTAGTGTGTGTTGCTGGCATGCTGGAAGCTATTCCACTGGTATTTTAAATATCAGCAGGGTAACCCAACAGACCTTCCTGACTAAGATAGACTAGGAAGAAGGAGATGCAGACCACTTCTTAGTGTTTAATCACTAAAAAACTTATGAATGACAGCAGAACATTGTATTATGATTTAATGTGCAAACACATGGATTTAGCGAAACATAAAGGAAGAACATGCTCAGCATTTTTCAAGTTCAAGAACTGAAAAAACCTTTAAGCCTCATCTTGTAATACTGAAAGATTCTATGGGCAAATTATTGAATGATGAAGGAAGGATCAAAAGAAGATGGAAGGAAAACAGAATCACTGTACCAAAAACAAACAGTTGATCTTCAATCATTTCAAGAGGTAAAAAAGAGTCAAGAACCGATGGCACTGAAGGAAGAAGTTCAAGTTGCATTGAAGGAATTGGAAAAAAAAGAAAACAAAAAAAACCCTCTAGTAATTAGTGAAATACAAATTAAAATATTCAACAAACTGATGCAGAGTTGGAGGTACTCACTCAACTATGCCAAGACACTTGGAAAAGAGCTACATACTCAAACTTTTGAAAGAAGTCCATATTTGTGCCTATTCCAAATAAAGGTCACCCAATAGAATGCAGAAATTATCTAACAATATCATTAATATCACATTCAAATAACATTTTTTAGATAATCAGAAATAATTATTGCACTACAACAGAGTTGCCAGAAATTTGAGCCAGATTTAGAATAAGACCTGTAACTATGGATATCATTGTTGACATCAGATGGATCTTGGTTAAAAGCAGAGAATATCAGACATTTTTTTGCTTCTTCTTTACTTAATATGCAAAGCTTTAGTCAATATAGATCATAACAAACTATGCATAGCATTGCAAATAATGGGTGTTCCTTAACACTTAATTGTGTTATAGATAGATCAAGAGGCAGTCATTAGAACAGAAAAAGGGGATACTGAATGGTTACGATCATGAAAAGTCTGTACCAGAGTTGTAACTTTTCACCTTACATATTCTATCTGAATGCAGAGCAAATAATCTGAAAAGCTGAATTATATAAGGAAGAATGTGGCATCACGATTGTAGGAACACTCTTTAAAAATCTGCAATATACAGAGGACAAAAACTTGCTAAATGGAGCAAAAAAGACTTGCAACATTTGCCAAATGAAGTTGTCAAAGATTTAATTTGATGGAGATTAAAGACTTTTCAGTATAGATGGCACCTCAATGTACACAAAATTCCTCAACACTGGACTGATAAAAAAACATCATAAAAACAAAAAAAGATACAAGACTTCGTTTTGCTTGGATCAACAATCAACTTTTATGGAAGTAGTGGTCAAGAACTCAAATAATATATTACGTTCATCTGTTGTAAAAGACCTCTATAAAGTGTTAAAGAGAAAGATGTCAGCTTGAGGACTAAAGTATATCCGACCCAAGCCATGGTATTTTCAATTGTTTAATGTGCTTGTGAAAGTTGGACAATGTATAATGAAGACAGTAGAAGAATCAATGCATTTGAATCATGGTATTCGAGAAGAATAGTGAAAGTACCATGTACTGTTAGAAGAACAAACATATCTGTCTTGTAAGAAGTACAGTCAGAATGTTCCTTAAAAGAGATGATGGTTAGACTTTTTCTCTTGTATTTTGGATATGTTGTCAGGAGGAACCAGTCCCTGAAAAAGAACATTATATTATGCTTGCAAAATAGAGGGTCAGCAAAACAAGGAAGAGCCCAACAAGATGCATCGACACAGTGTCAGCAAAGATGGGCTAAAAAATAACAATTATATGTACTCCTGGTGTGGCACCGTAGGATAAGCACTCGAACGCAAGGTCAGTCTGAACCACAGCACAAAGCTTGTTCAAACTCACCAGCTGCTCCTCATGCCTAGGGCCTGGGTGTGGCCAGTAGGCTAAACAATAATCATTAAGCATTGGACTGCTAACAGCAATGTCAGTGTG
This sequence comes from Chrysochloris asiatica, assembly GCF_000296735.1. Classification (NCBI taxonomy): domain Eukaryota; kingdom Metazoa; phylum Chordata; class Mammalia; order Afrosoricida; family Chrysochloridae; genus Chrysochloris; species Chrysochloris asiatica. Next base: position 29,336,729 of record NW_006408523.1, on the reverse strand, counting down.
TGAATTCACCAGCCACTCCTTAGAAACACTATTCAGGTTCCCTGTGAATTGAAACAGACTAGACGCACTTAACAAAAACACAATCTATTGCTTTGCAACAGAATCCTTCAGAAATGACCTTGCTGACCGAGATTTTAACGAGAAACACTTTAGGGAGTATACTCAGCTCCTCTGAGGAGTGAGGGAAAGATGTATTACAGAGAGCTGCTGATTTTTAATGCAAGAGCAACAAAGGCCTCATATATCTTTGTGGCAAGATATGAAGTTGAGACTGAGTTTTAAAAATCCTAGATAAAAGACTACACTGCTGTTGTTAAGTGCTATCGAGTTAGTCCCAACCCACAGGGACCAAGTAGTGGCTGATTCCCTTGAACTGCTGACCTTGAGGTTCAAACGACTTTGCAATCCAGCACATTTACCCACAGCACCACACCAGGACTCCATATATTTATGTTGTTGTTGTTAAGTGCCATCAAGTCAGTTATTACTCAGTGACCTGGTATAGGGTTTCTGAGGAGCTCCTGTTGAGTTTGAACTGCCAACCTTGTGGTTAAAACTGACCTTGCAGTTCAGTACTTCTCCTATAGCACCATACCAGGACTCATATGATATATGATGTTGTTGTTAAGTTCTGTCAAGTTCTGACTCATAACAACCCTGTATAAGATTACCAAGGGGCAGCTGGTGAGTTTAAACTACTAACCTTGCAGTTATCTAGTGCTAATCCTACAGTACCACACCAAGACTATATACATTTGGTTTGTATGAGTCAGAAATTAGTCAGAATCTACTCTACAGTAACTAACTATAGAAATAATGCATGTATGTGTGTGTACATGTATACATTCACAAGTTTTTTTGCTGGTGTTAGGTGTTATGGGCTGGATTCTGACTCATACCAACCCAGTTTACAGCAGAAATAGTAGCATCAAGTCGTAAGTTTAAAATGTATGCAAAATTATGATACATAAAAATAATAGGATAATGAACAAACAAGATGGCAGATCAGGTGGAAGTGCAGTGAAGAGCTCCATCAGCAACACCACAAAATACTGAACCATGCAGGCTCAGGGGATGGTCCCAGAACTCTGAACCACATATAAAGGAATATTTAGAAGGTTGGAAGGCTTACAGCTATGGGAATTTGTAGCATAAACAATAAATCCATTGCTTTCTAGTCCAAGAGACTCAGCTGTTCCCGAAGCCACCATCTTGGGAGAGACCAAGTGGAGGAAGTATCAGAGCAGCCATGGATGCCTGAGAGAACCATGGAGATAAAGGTGTGGACACTCTTTTTGTTGTTGTTCTTGTTGCTATCTGTTCCTTGGTCTCTTGCTGTTTGCACATCTCCATTCTGGTTATTAGAGGGGGTGCCTGAGTTAGTGGACACCCCACCCCTGGAGTGTTCTATTATGCATGTGCACAAGATCTGCTTGAAATTTAAAGTGAGAGTTTCCACTTAAAACCAAACGGCAGTACAGAGCAGCCACAACCAGCCCTGAACTGTTTATCGCTAGGAAAAAGGCCTGAACGGGAATTATGGAGTGGGACAGGCAGATTAAAATGGAAATAGGCTGAAAATTAACTCCTGAGTAACGTCACAATGACCAACAGTGGCATCTTAAAATTTTTCAGGAAGAAGAGTGGAAAGGGAAGTCCATATCCTGATCACAGCTACCTGGAGGCAATCAGAAAGTATTAAAAACACCAAAGTACATATCCATCTAAGTATTAAGGATACAGATAACTCCTGAATATGTCCAAAAAAAGAGCAGATGATCATATCAGCACATGTCCAGAAACAAGATAATGTGACTGAGGCAAATGAGCTAGAAGTAGACCTACACTCCATATTGGAAGATGGCCAGGCTTCGGAAATGCCTGAGAAGGAATTCAGCAAAATGATTATAAAATGTATCAAAACACTACATAATGAAGTTGAGGAAAATCAGGAAAGCACTATAGGAACAATCAAATAAAATAGATACAGCATTGGAAACAATTTGAAACCTACAGAAAGAGGTCCAAATGATTAATAATAGAATATCAGAAATGGACAATATACTGAAAGGGCAAAAGAGTAGAACTGAAAAGACAGAAGTCAGAACTAGTGAACTAGAAGATAAATCTCTCAACACTACTAAGATAGAAGAGCAAACACACAAAAGGATAAAAAAAATCTGAAGAAGGCCTAAGATTCATGTTGGACAGCATGAAGAGGAATAACTTAAGAATTAACAACATTCCAGAACAGGAAGAATCACACAAGCCCACAGAGGAGATAGTTGAAGAGCTTCTGGAAGAAAATTTCCCTAACATCCTCAAAAGTGAATAGACAAGCATTCAAGAAGCTCAATGAATCCCAGGAAGGATAGACCCTAAAAGACAATCACCAAGACATATAATAATCAAGCTCTCCAAAATCAAAGATAAAGAAAACATCTTGAAAGCAGCTAGGGAAAAGAGAAGTGTAACATACAAAGACAAGCATATCAGTTTAAGCTCGGATCGCTCAACAGAAACCATGCAGGCAAGAAGGCAATGGGGAGACATATATAAAACCTTGGAAGAAAAAAACCTTCCAGCCAAGAATCTTCTATCCAGCAAAGCTGTCAATCAAATACGATGGCATAATCAAAACATTCCAGGATAAACAGAAGCTAAGGGATTTTTACAAAGCCAACCCTGCTATGGAAAACATCCTAAAGGAAATTCTGTGGAATGAGAACCAGCAAGAACAGACAGCAACCAGAGAATAACGTATGTGGCAGCATCACCCTGAACTCAATCAACAAATGGAAGAATCAAGAACAGAATAAAATTGTAAGAACAGAGGATCTGGGAAGTCAGTCTATGATCAAACAATTACATTGTGAAAGAAGGTAAACACAGAGGAACAGAGATCCAGGTAGTGGGAAGTTCAGGTAGATTACAGGATAAACTAGACTGCACTAAATGGAGGGAAAAAGTAATGGAATATAAGGTAACCACAACAGTGGAGTTGGGGTTGTGGGTTTAGTTCAGGTGTTGGGGAGGGCAATACAAGAAGGGGGAGGAGGCGGAAGAACAAGACAGATAGGGGAACACTGAGACAGGTTTACATGGCCTAAGTGGGACAGAGGTAGATAGTGATGCGTGCTCAACCTTGGAACAACAGGGCTGTGTGACACAGAGATGTAAGCATAGCTTGAAGAGGGAAAATAATACCAATATGGTTGACTGCGTTGTGGAAAAAAAAAAAAAAAATAGGACAAAGAATGGGAAGTAGCAAAATGGAATATACTTTTTAAAGTTTTTATATTATATGTAAACTGATACATATTTTTGAATAATTTGGTAGAATAGTCAACAAAGAAAACATTAATAGGAAAATATGAGGGATGATTTTCAATGCTAGATATCTAAATACAATAGGAAAATATAACAATGTGTTTTTCTTCCTAGAAATGTTTTTTGTAGTAGAGGATAACAGAATTAGAAAAACTTTTCTGGTGTGTGTGCAAGAGATCTAATTTTAATTATTGACAAAGCACTAACTAGTGCATTATAAGATTCCTGGTGTGGTGCTGTAGAATAAGCACTGGACTGTGAACCAAGTTCAGCAGTTCAAACCTACCAGCTGCTCCTCAGGAAACCTTTACACTGTTGCTATGAGTTAGAACTGAGTTGATGGCACTCAGCATCAGTAACAACAGTGCATTATAGCATAAAATATATCTTCTGGGCCGTCAGTAATTATACTAGACATCTAGGTATTTCCCAACATTAAAATGCATAGGATTCCCAGGAGTATTTTAAAATTTTTGCCAAAGTATTTGTCAGAATTTAATAACAGCCAATATATGCTGCAACAAAAATGAATTCTAAACCACCCCTCTTACAGCACACTCTACTCAGCTGAGTTTGATAATTCATTTCAATGAACTCATACACCATGCTCACAGTTATGAGGTTTACTAAGGAAGTTAGGAGTCCTGGTGTGGTGCTGTTGGTTAACACGCTGGACTGCAAAGTCAGTTTGAACCACAAGGTCAGCATTTCAAGCTCACCAGCCGCTCCTTGGAAACCCTATACAAGGTCATTATGGGTCTGAACTGATTCAACAGCATTTAACAACAACAACATCAGGGAAATTAACAGATTACAATTCAGGTTCAAAAATGCTCAGGATTCAATTTTTTCAGCCAGGACAGTCTCTCCTCGTCCATGTCCTGGTCAGTGTTACAAAGTTATTTTAGGGCTACTGATAAATGACCTCAGGACACACTGTTCTACCATAAACCTCAGCCTGAAGGTATTCAGCTGTACTCCCTAGATTAGGTGCTGGAAACACACCACTCTGCAAGAAAGCTCCTTGCTGAGTCATTCAATTTTACTTGTTCTGTGGGCTGGGAAGCCCACTACTCTGTCTCATGCTCTTGCTCTTGGTTCTTCTGATACTGCTTCTATACCATTCCTCTGTTTCTCCTCTGATTTCACAGCTTTCTTCCCTGTGTCTACTAGGTTCAACATTCAGGGATTTCAGGGTCCAAGTGACATGCTCCACTTGTCGCTCTTTCTTCTTGATGGTAGTGCGATTCCCCCTTCCTACTTTTGAGATGTTTCATTTTACACCCATATTAGAGTACCAATTTTTACAGTCACAATTAACATTGTAAACAGTCATTCACAACTGAATTATAATATCCTATCAGTATCTTCTCCCACTGACTCTTACCCAAACATACCAGGAAAAGTCATTTGAGGGAAGTTACAAAGTCTAAGGCTAGAAGAGACAAATGAAATACTTCACTACACCACATATGCTTAACCTATACACCACCAAATCTGAACTGATGAATATGCCTAAATAAATGTAAGCAAATGTAAACACAAAGAATGTTTATCAAGAAATACATGTTAAACCCCTTTAAGACTGAAATTCAAAAGGAACATACAAGCAGGCATGTAAGCTCACTGGTGATCACATTGATCATCATTTAAGTGGAAGTTAGGGAAAATCAGTAATGAAGATATGGGCTGAGTTCGACCACATTCCATAGACTCCTGCCAACCTCGAGATGAATGAGAGAAGAGGAAGGGCTTGTTGGTCTGAAATTTGGGGACACTTGAAAACTCTTGAGCCCATGAATATTGACCTAGTCATGGATGACAAAAGTTGAGCATGAACAGTCTAACTAATATGAAGTGGGGGAGATGCACAAAAATACCCAGAGTTTAAGATAGTAGTCATTTGACCTAGCTTCAATGGCTTGATGACCAGAGCTTGACTAGAGGAAGGTAAAGAAATTTGATAAAGAAAGCAAGTGTAAATTGCTACAATTTGATGAACTTGACCTATACTATGGATGGAGTAGCTCCAATTACCAACTGAGAAAGAAGGAGTCTACACATCAAGGATCAAGCCTATCCTTTCTATATACAGGGTTGATAGGGA
>NW_006408523.1:29329475-29330857 GCF_000296735.1 Chrysochloris asiatica | reverse complement strand
GGAGAGATAGAGCATGTGAGGACTCTAGACTCATGGAAAGAGAAAGACTGTGTGCTGGTGGTCAGGAGGAAGGCTTGCTCTTTGATTGATTAAATTATTATATATTCCTGAGTGTTTTTGTGTACATCAAAAAGCAAAAACAAAAAACAAAGGGAATAGAAGCAAACACTGTTAAATAATGATGAATAGAAGGGATTGTAATCATTGCAATGAAATGGAATATGATAGGATGAGTGCAAAACCAATGCTCCCCCAAACTGCCACTCAATTCACAATAAAAGCTTTCAAAATGCATGATTATTCATACTGCTTTTATTTAGTTATCAGTTGTTGTGAACTCAGATCTGAGCCATGACATTATATACAACAGAATGAAATGTTGCTCAGTCTTGCATAATGACAATTGATATGTTAAGGCTACTGGATTATTCATAAAGGCTAACAAATAACAAAAACAGTCAATCAATCCAAACATCCATCAGTAGGGAATGAGTACACTTAATAGATATAGGTAAATCTTAAATACTTAATGATATGTTTTTATTTCTATGAACTTCAAAATTAGGCAAAGTTAACTTACCTTGTTAGAAATCAGGATAGTGGTTACCCAAGAGTAGGAAGAAAGTCAGTGACTAGGAAGTAAAGAGAATTCCTGGGATGCTGATAATGTTGTTTCTTGGAATGCCTGATTGTAACATGCATGTGTGTACTATGAGAAAACGCCTTAAGACTGTATCATTGCAACACTTATATTTTAATATAAACTTTCATTGAATGAAAATCAGGACATATTCAAATTATTACAAAACTTATTTCAAAACAGGTCAAATTTTTGTAAACATAAAATCATTGGGCAAAAGAATGAGGGAAATAATAATCTTATAGGAGTTAAGGACTTACAAGTATGACACATTATTTCATAAATAAAATAAATTGAAAAAAGTGGTTCACTATTGGGAAGGATGTAATCCTGTTCACTAGGATTGTATTCTTTCACCATACTATTCAAAGCTTATATAAAGACAATGGCATAAAGATGGAGATAGATTCATTGACACCCTGTGATACGCAGATAATACAAACTTGCTTGTTGGAAACAAAAAGAACTTGAAATACTTATAGTTGAAGATCAAAGTCAATATGTTTTAGTATGGATTTCACATCAATGTAAAGAAAATGAAAATCCTCTCAACTTGACCAAAAAATAACATCATGATAAGTGGAGGAAAAATTGAAGTTGTCAAAGACTTCATTTTATTTGGAGCGTCAAACAACAGTCATGGAAGCAGTAGTCAAGAAATCAAATGACAGGAGGTGGGGCTTGATGGCAAATAGGGTAGAGGTGCAGTGAAGTTTGCCATCTGCAATACCAGAGAATATCA
>NW_006408523.1:29326232-29328110 GCF_000296735.1 Chrysochloris asiatica | reverse complement strand
CGAGGACCCTGGGACCATCAAGTGAGAAGAGCGGAGTGCAGGACCCTACCCAGAAAAATCGTGATGCCAGATGATGGAGGCAGAGCTGATGATGTGTACAAATGGAGCGGCTGGGAACTCTAGACCCAGAAAGGACTGTGTGCTGATGACCAGGGGGCACTATCTGGTTGGTTCATGATGCACGGAGGGGATTGTAACCATGGCAATGAAACGATATATGATAGGATGAATGTAAAGCTAATGTTCTCCCATGTAAACTATCACATAATTCACAATAAAACAACAACAACAAAAAAGGAAATCAAATGACAAATTGGATTAGGCAAATCTGTTGGAAAAGAGCTTTTGAAAATGTTCAAGGGTAGATATCAGTTTGAGAAATAATATGCACCTAACTCAAGCCACTGTATTTAAATAGTCTCATATGCGTGTGAAAGTTGGACAATGAATAAGGAAGACAGTAGATAGAATCTGTGCGTTTAAATTATGGTGTTGAAAAAGAACATTAAAAGTACCTTGTACTGTGATTCTTAGAAGTTAGGATGGAAAAACTTTGTCTCTCATACTTCAGGCATACTATCAGGAGGAACCAGATCCTGAAAAAGGTCTTGGTAAAATGGAGGATAAGAGAAAAAGAGGAAGCCCTGCAAAGAGATGGATTAGCACAGTGGCAACAGCAAAGGTCTGAAGGTTTACAACAATTGTGAGCATGGTGCAGGATCAGACAGCGTTTTCTTTTGTTATGCACAGGGTTGGTGTGAGTCAGAACTGACTCTTGCTCACTTAACAACAGAAAATAAGGAACAGAACTGGTGACTTTGGGATATAAATAGAAAGGACAAAATCTCTCTATTCAGTCCATTTTTAACTCCTTTGAAGATGTGCCATCAAAATGAATAATTGTTGTTAAATGAAGTCAAGTTAGTTTTGACTCATAGCAACCCTGTATAGGATTTCCAAGGAATTGCTGGTTGATTTGAACTGCCAACCTTGTGGTTAGCATTCCAGTGCTCATTCTACAGCAAATCCCTCCACATGAATTATAATAGCAGAAAACACCTTTTTTGTTTTTTTTTAAGAATTATTTGCAAAATTAATTTTTATATTCTATTCAAGATACAGCTATAAATACATCATAAAAATGTTTCTAAAAATGCTGATTACACTCAAATCAATTGAAACCATCTGCCAATATCAAACAATATTGAGGTAAGATTTTTTCATAACAAACCTAATAAGCAGATTAATAAATGGTGACTGAGACTGAGAAAATTAATCTTACTGAGAGGATATTTTGTTGTCTTCATGTTTTGCTCTTTGCACCTGGAGTGAATGCCCTTTTTTGTCATGACAATCATTTACGGTTGTCAACATTATTTAGATTTCTGATGGCAAAGCATAACATTGCTATGTGACAGTTCAAAAGCAAGTCAATGTAGCAATAGCTGGGATTGTGTGACTCTCCTGTGTTTTGTGGTATGCTAGAAATGGAAGCACATTGCTTTTTCATCCGAAGACTACCTTCACCAGAATTTTTAAAAATCAGGAAAAAAAAAATCCCAAGTTTTATATTTATATTTGGCAATCATCAAATGCAAAAAGAAAAGGATGTTCCCTTTTAATTGTCAGGTTTAAGCTTTTCCTTCTTTGAAAATTAATTTTATATTTTAAATGTTCACACTGCTAAATTGAATATTTCAATTGGAATACAGTCCTATGAATTTTAAAGCTTGCATGGATTCAAGTAAACATGTCCACAATCAGAATTCAGAAAAATTCTATTTCTTTTTAAAGAAACAAAATAAAACACCCACCCACCCACCAGCACCACCTAGTCTATTCTGACTCATAGCAATCCTGTTAGACAGAGTAGAACTG
>NW_006408523.1:29324122-29325922 GCF_000296735.1 Chrysochloris asiatica | reverse complement strand
CTACCAGAGCTCCTTCAATGCACCATAAGGACTCCTCTTTAGGATAACAACTTCTGCCACAAATAACCCTGTTAGTCATTGATCTGTTACATGACTATAATTTTGCCTTTTAAGGAATTTATTATAAATGAAACTACACATTATGTAACTCTGTAGGATAAGCACTAGAATACTAACCACAAGGTCTGCAGTTCAAACATACCAATTGCTCTTGGGTATAAAGATGTGGTTTTCCTCTCCCATAAAGATTTAAAGTCTCAGAAACTTAATACAGGAGTTCTGGTGTGGTGCTGAGGGTTAATTTGTTGGACTGCAAGGTTGGTTTGAACTACAAGGTCAGCTGATCAAGCTCACCAGCCACTTCCTAGAAACCCTGTACAGAATCTCTATGAGTGGGAACTGACTCTATGGCACTTAACAACAACAACATAAATGATTCGGAATTGACTTGTGGCACTTAACAAGAGCAATAGAGCAGTATCAGCCAATATCCATGTACAGGTTGTTTATGTAAAAATGAGTTTTCCCTATCCTAATACATAGCAATTAGACTGCTAGATCATATGTATGTGCAATTTTATAAGACACATCTAAACTATTTTACAGAGTAGAATTAAATTATTATTTTGCATTCTCTCCAGCAATGTATGAATGTTACAATTGCTCAACAAAATATTTTGTACTTAAAAATGTTCACTTTTAACTGTGGCCATTCTAATGACTCTGTGGCTGGGAACCTTTGAGTAGGTTCCATCTCATACCAACCTTGTATAGGGTTTCCAAAAGCCCTCCTCTCTCTCTCCTGCATAGCACCTATGCAAAACCCACTACTCCACCAGGGTTTTTGTTGTTATCTGCTGTGAAGTTGCTTCCGATTCTGTCTTGAGATCTCTACATTCCTTTGTCTATCCCTTCACCAATACTCTATGTTCTTCATTATTATATGTTTCTAGTATGACTTCACTTTGAATAGAGTAACTTTTTTTCTCTTATTTTTTTCAAAATTATTTTAGCATTTTTAGTTCATTTTCCACTACTAATAAAATATTAACTTTAGACATAAAATCTAGCATTAATTTTAGAAATCCCAGATCTTATTTTTATATTTGAATTTCATTAAAATTATAGATACGGTTGGAGAAAACTGATCCTGTATAGAATATCTAAACAGCTGCTGGTGTATTTGCATCTCCAACCTTGTGGGTAGCAACCCAATGCTTAGTCTACAGTGCCATAAAAAGTTTCCCATTTTTACTGCATTTCTTTTGAATTTTACCTCTATTTGTTTCTTTTTTTCTGTTTGCTGTAGGTTCTTCTTGGAAAGCCATAGACTAATAGTTTGTACTATCATGTACTTTGCACAAGTTGTCGGCAAGGAGAAGTCCCTTGAAAAAGACATCAAGCTTGGAAAAGTTGAAGGTCAGCCATAAAGAGGAAAATCCTCTAAAAGATGGATTGGCACCTTGAATGCATCAATGGATTGAAGCATCACAAGAACTGTAAAGATGGTGGAGAACAGGCCACTCTGTTCTACATAAGGTGACTATGAGTTAGAAACAACTCCAAGGAACCTAACAGCAACAACTGAGTGAATGGAAGCATATTTTCAACCTGATGTGTCTTAATTATGAGACATGTATATGTTCATTACATACACGAAAGTTTCAAAAGTTCATGGAACAATTCCATTTTCTTTTCATTTAAATTTTCCATGAACTTTTTCTTAGAAAAAATAATTTTATTTGGCAAACAATTTTCATTTATATTTATGGAGGGAAACAATTAGCAAGTTTGTATAAT
>NW_006408523.1:29295943-29324022 GCF_000296735.1 Chrysochloris asiatica | reverse complement strand
ATTTAGATAACATTATTTACCTGTATCTCTTAAATTGTTTTTATTGCATCACAATTCAATTATGTATTGCTATTAAAATATGTTGTTGTTACATGCCGTCATGTCTGTTCAAACCCACTGGTGACTTGTGTGTATAGGGTTTCAAGGAGCAGCTAGTGAGCTTGAACCACCGACTTTGCAGTCCAGCACATTAACCCACAGTGTTATACCAGGACTGTTATTTAAAATATAGATATTAGTAGTAGTTTAAGTACTTTATGTTATCAGTGATCCATTCCCAGTCATTTGTTGCGATGTAATCTACTTAGCAAAGAAGCAATACGCCTTTTGTTTTCTTCAGGATTAGTAGTGATAGTCACTGAAGCAAAATAGTAAACAAACAGACATATTCACCTACAGTGTATTTTCAATGCTTACTTTGAAATGACGGCTACTTTAAGAAATAAAGTAAAATGCTTCATTTGAACATTTAATGTTGAAATCTTTTCACACATTTTAATATTAGGAACATTGCTTCTAATCCAACAATAAAAGAGACCATTACTGTATTAATCAATCCATACTTATCCTCCTAATAATAAACTACATTTTTGGGTGATTGTGAAATGGCTGTCAACTTGTCTTGTATTTTCCTTTTCTTAATTCTTTTATGCTGTATATCTTCCACTTATGGAATAAATATATTCTTAAGGAAGACACTTTTAAATGAAAATAAACAATAAAAATACCAAAATTGACATATACAAAGTGTCAGTGTAACCTCATTCATATTTTTAGTTTGTTCTTCCACTAGAAATTTCATTATTTCCATTTTTTAAAGCTTGATTTTCTTCATAATTTGGAGGCTCTAATTTCAGTGTGATGCATTGGAGACTTCTAGTAAGCTAAAGACAATGGCAACTGTGAACAATCTTTTTTCCATAAACAATACAGGATAACAATCACAAAATGCCTACACAGAAAGCATTCATTCCATATAGCTACATGACATAAAATGTCTACTTAACAATATAACTCTAAGTACAAAAGCAAAACTCCAAATCTGATGGAAGCACAGGGCCACTAAGCTTCATGGAAAGCAAAAGAAGGATGAGAAAACTTGCAGGGACCTAACAGCAGGAAGAGTAAGTTTATTCTGGTGGTGTTGTTATGTGATGGTGTTAAGTGCTATTGAGCTGGTTCTGACTCATAGCAACCCTGTTTAGTGGACCAAGGAGCAGTTGGTGGGTTTGAACTGTTGACATGCAGTTCACAGTCCAGCGCTGTGAACAGCACCACACAAGACATCATCCTAAGGCTAAAACATACTTTAAAAATAAAACAACACACACATGGACAAAAAACAAAGTCCCTGTACGTCACAGCTGGCTCTTCACAAAGGGGAATAATACATATGTGACTTTTATAGTAACAGATTGAAAACTACAGAGCCCTTTGATGGGGAGAGGGCTTTGAGAGGAAAAGATAGAACTCTCTTTGCCAATTGCAGGTTGGAGAGGTAAGTAACAAAAAAGAAAAAGAAAAAAAAAACCACTATTATTATATTATTATCATTGCATTTAATTGATGAAATCAGGATTCTATCAACCAAATCAGATTCCAGAGCCAACAACATTAGCACTCAACTAACATATGAATCATTTTCAATTATCTATGGACATATTATCAGAAAGGACCAATTCCTTGAGAAGGATATCACATGTGGTAAAGTGGAGGATCTGAGAAAAAGAGGACGAACCTCCAATAAGATGGAATGACACAGTGGCAGCAGAAATGGGCTCAGGTGTAGCAATGATTTTGAGGTTGACCCAGGACTGTGCAGTGTTTCATTCTGTTGGGCATAGGATTGCTGTTAGTTGGTACCAATTTGATGGCACCATACAATAATAATTGCACAGTATGGGCTGTAACTCAATGTAAGGAAACCAAAAGTTCACACCACTGGACCAATAAATTACATCCTGATAAATGGAGAAAAGATTGAAGTTGTAAAGGACTTCATTTTGCTTGGATCCACTATCAACATGCATGCAAGCAGCAGCCAAGAAATCAAAGGAAGTATTGCATTAGACAAATCTGCTGCCCAAAACTTCTTTATTCAATAGCAAAGATATCAATATGAAGACTAATGTGGCCTGATCCAAATAATGGTATTTTCAATAGCCTCATATGTGTTCGTAAGTTGGACAATGAATATGGAAGGCCATAAAAAGATTGAATCATTTGAGCTATGGTGCTGGAGAAGAATATTAAAAGTACGCCAGAAGAACAGACAAATCTGTGTTGGAAAGTATAAAGCTAGACTATTCCTTAGTAGCCAGGATGGCAATACTTAGTCTCTCATACTTTGGGTTTATTATGAAGGGGCCAGTCCCTGGAGAAAGACATTATGCTTGGTAAAGTGGAAGGTCAGTGAAAAACAGGAAGACCCCCAACAATATGGATTGATGCCTTTACAACAGCAATGGACTGAAGGGTAACAAGAATTGTGAGAATGGTGCTGGACAGGGTAGTGTGTGGTTCTAGTGTGTGTAAGTTCACTGTGAGTCGAAAACTGACTTGGTGGTATCTAACAACACTAACATTACATGTTTTGATTGTTTACAGTAACATTTTGCATTTAATTGTAGTTATATGTTTGCATTCTGTCTGCATTAACATGATAAAAGGATTCTATTAAAATTTCCTAAATTAGCTAGCAGTTTGTGTACTTTAGACAGGGCTTTATACATATTTGAGGAGCAAACAAAGTATTTCAAGTGTGCAGAATATAATCAGATAATGATAAAATAATTACAATATGTATTTACTGTTTATTTAATTAAACAAATTGTAAAAATTTTCAGAAAGATTATTGATGAATTCAGAGCAATATTGTATATTATGTAAACTATAGCAGAAGAATTTTGTTCAATGACTAGATTGGAGTGAATGATAATGATTATTTTTCAACATAAATAAAAAATTGGACATCATGTATGTAAGGAATATTAAGGCAAGTACTGAGATTCTGGAAAGATATTTTGGAAACTAGTGTTAAATTTTACATCTTTAAGTAAATCAATTCTAATTTTAATGTTTCTTCTCCTTGACATATTATTTGAGATACCTAACCATCCAGAAGAACTATTTATGTTCCTTGAAGTCACACTTTATTCAACAATGCATTATTGTTTTTGTTAGTTGCCATCTAGTTGGTTCTAACCTGCAACAATCCTGAATAGAATTTCTAAGAAGCAACTGTTGGTTTTGAATCACCAACCTTGTGATTAGCAGTTCAGTGCCTATCCTACCATCACACCAGAACTAATGTGTTGTTGTTGTTTTTAAAGTAAAAGGAAACAGGTCAAATTAATTTTAGTAATATTATTTAGCCTAATGTACCAAATATATTATCATATCAACTTGTCATCCATATAAAGATTATTAGTGCAATAGTTAATTTTTCTTGGTACTGGATCTTTGAGATCCAGTGTATGTTTGATATTCTACTATCTGGCTGCCTTATGAGCCAATGCATCTCTGATTCTTAGTGAAGTTTTATATAGCCCGCAAGGTGCGGCTCCTTTCCTGTAGAGCACCTTGCCTTGCCACATGGTAGGTGGAGACAGGCCTCAGCAAGTTTCAGAATGCTGTGAACTGCTTGTTTTCAGATGTGATTATTGGAGCATTCATGTCCGACAGCGTGGTCCTTCTAAGGTGAGATGCTTCTTGGATTATGCCTTACATAGCTGAAGGGTGGAGAAACAGGGGAAGTATTTGCCATTAGTCAGCTGTCCCCTCAGTCCTGTGTTCTGAAAGCTGGAGGTGCTTAGATGGTGGGAATGTGACTTTTATTTTCTCCATTATGGTTCCCCTTCCTCTATTACAATGGTGGACTTCAAATGGCTTACAATCTATGCAGGGTGTGGGTGTGAGCCCTAGTGGTTGACACGTTTGTTCATGGACAGCCCCTTCCATTCTTGTCTTATACAAGGCATCCTCTGTTGGGGCCTACCCTAAAAAACTCAACAACTACACTGCTGTCCAGTCAATTCCGACTTAACTGTGATCATGTAAGGCAGAGTAGAACTGCTCCTTAGGATTGCTGGGGCTAAATCTCTCTCCTGTAGAACTGCTATGGGTTTGAACTGCCAGCCTTCCTTTAGCAGCCCATCACTTAACCCACTGTGACAACAGGGTGCTAAAGGAACTGGGAAATGTGAGGGAACTGCATTCATTTTGTCCCACACTTTTTGATGCCACCTTGACCAGTCCTGCCCATCTCTTCTGTCCCTACACCCTGAACCCTCACCTCTAGTAAGTCCCCAAGCATAGCTCCAGAGGGGCCACTGAACAGCGTTCACCCATGACCTGTAACTTCTGTTATGGCCGTGAACTCAAGCCCAGTGCTTGGTGAAGTCCATGCAGTCTGGATTCTCCCCTTACCAATGCCACTGGGCTCACCATCTCCAAGTATTTCTGACTGACTGAGTCAGAGGTGGCAGAGTTACATTTTGGAGGAGTCAGTGCTTAGGTTTTGTTAATAACCTCATGGCAGAATGTTCTAAAATAAAGTAATTGGATTTGAGAGCTGGAAAGGGTTTCAGAGGCACTGATTTCCACACCCCAGATTCTTCTCATTCAGCAGTGCCTCCTCTGTGTCACACAGCCTCTTTTTGGATGAGGTGTCCATCTGGATGAAGCTTTAATAACTGAGGAAACAACTTCCAGAGAACTCTTCATAGTACTTTGAGTTGTTGATGAGGCAGGACAGTCTTGAGGTTAACAGTGTGAACTCTAGGCCAGACCGCCTGGGTTCCAAACACAATATGCTGTTTTAAGGTGAGCTTCCTGGGCAGAACCCCTACCCTATTTCTGGATTCTTGTCTGTTGTTGTTGTTAAGTGCCGCCAAGTCAATGACAACTCATAGCAACCCAGTAGAGGGTTTCCAATGAGCAGCTGGTGGTTTTGAACCACAGAACTTCCAGTTAGCAGTCCACTGCTTATCCTGTAATGCCATACCAGGACTCATCTTTTTAGCTGTGTATAATGGTCTTACTTCGTGAGATTCATCTGAGAACTATGTGAGGTAATTCATACAAAGTTCTTAGAACAGCGCCTGTATAATACACTCATTCAATGTCAGCAATTCTTACATAAATTAAGTTGAGCTTTACCTTCTTAAAATTCTGCTTGTAACTTCTGGGTGGTGCAAATGGCTTACATGTTAACCTGCTAACTGAAAAATTGGAGGCCAGAGTCCACCCAGAGGCACCCCGGAAGAAAAGCCTGGTGATACACTTCCCAAACATTTGCCAATGAGAGCCCTATGTTACACAGTGCTACTCTGACGCACGGGGTTGCTTGTGTTGGTGTTGTTGTCTGTGACAACTGGTAAGGTTATGCTTACCAGTCCTGGTCCTTCTACACAGCAGAAATTTAGTATCTGAAGGCAGTAATTGTGTCCCCGATGTGGGGACTTGGCTGAGATCAGACCCCCGGAGTTCCTTTCATTATTCCCTCATGTGACTGGATTTTACTTGCCTCATCTTTCTGTTCTCCTTATCCTGGGTTGAGTTTTCAAGCTCTTCATTAAACCAGCTTTCCTGGCTCCAAAGAACTGAGATTAGATTTGGAAAGCCAGTAGCTCTCATTGGTTCTTTCATATTGTCTTGTTTACTCTAATCACCGTTTTGGCTCCTCACTCTGGCTTGTCAGGATTCCTCTGGAATATAACAAGCTCTTTGGTTTCGTGTGGATGAAAACAGTCCCAGTTAAAACCAGCAGCACTTGATTTAAGGTACCTCATATATAATTTGGTTTCTCATAACTCCTGCACTTTATCATTTTCTGGCTGTGAACTCGAACCCAAAGGGCTTTTATTTTTCCTTCCTTTGTGAAGAGGTAATAGCTTTCTCCAGAAGTTTTTCTCTTGTTGCTGGGTGCTATAAACTCAGTTCCAACTCATGGAAACCTCATTGTGTCAAGAGTAGAGCCGTACACCATAAGGTTTTAAATGGCAGACTGAAAAGTCATTTGAACTGCAAGGTTGGCAGTTCATGCTCACCAGTTGCTCCTTGGAAACCCTATACAGGGTCGCCATGGGTCAAAACCGACTCGATGGCACTTAAAAACAACAACAGCAAATTTCTTCAACATAGTGCCAGGCCTCTCTTCTGAGGCGCCTTTAGATGCACTCAACCTCTCTCCGTTCAGCCAGCAGTTGAGCATTCTTCCCTTTGCACCATCCATAAAACCCAAAGCAAACCTACAGCTATCAAGTTAGTTCCAACTCATAGCAACCCTACAGGGCAGAGTAGACCAGCTCTGAGTCTGTAATTCTATATGGGAACAGACTGCCTTATCTTTCTCTCATGGCTAATTGGTTCAAACTGCTGACTTTTTGGTTAGCACTCTAATGTGTAACCCTCTACATGCACCATCTATGGCTAAGTGTAAGTGTAAAATTATGTAGTTAAAACCCTAGCTGGGAGAACACAGATTCATGCCTGAGTGGAGGGCTAGCTATGAGGAGGTGAACCTTAGCAGTTACAGATGGTAATTCTCCAGGAGAATGCTAGGAGAGAACATATTGACAAAGGAGGGCCTCGGAGAAGAGAGAGCCTGGGGTGAGAGAATTCACAAGCTGGTCAGCTGGATGAAAAACAGAAGGGCAGTACAGGATAGGCACAGAAGAAGTGTGTAGGAATAGCATAACCATATAACCGCTGTTGGTAAATCATATGCATATGAAAGCTGGACAGTGAATAAGGAAGATCACAGAAGAATTGATGCTTTTGAGTTATGGTGTTGGAGGAGAATATTGAAAGTATCATGGGCTGCCCATAGAACCAACAGATCTGTGTTGGACGAAGTGCAGCCAGAGTGCTCCTCGTTGGAAGAAGTGCAGCCAGAGTGCTCCAGAGTTCATCTTGGAGGCCAAGATGGCCAAATTTCATCTCTCATACTTCGGACATATTGTCAAGAGGGACCAGTCACTGGAGAAGGATACCATGTTTGGTAAGGTGGAGGGTCAGAGAAAAAGAGGAAGACCCCCCAACAAGATGGATTGGCCAAGTGGCAATATCGATGGGCTCAAGCGTGTCAACAGTAGTGAGGTTGGCCCAGGATGGGGCAGTGTTTTGTTCTGCTGCGCATAAGGTCGTTATGAGTCGGTACCGACTCAATGGCACCTAACAACAACAACAATAGAAATTTACCTGTTGAGATGTGTCAGATTTTAGGGATTTAGCAGAGGACATAATAACCATTGTTTCGGATTCATAATCTAGACAGAAAACCAAAATACTAATCCCATTGTCATGGAGTTGATTCCGAGTCTTGGCGAACCCAGGTAGGAGAGCGGACTGCCCCACTGGGTTTTCTCTGCTGTAATTGTTTTGAAGCACATTGCCAGTCCTTTCTTCTGTGGTACTGCTGTGCGGGTTCAAACCTCCAACCTTCAGGCTAGTAGCCAATCGCAAACTGCTTGCATCACTCAAGGACCTTTATGTAAACAAGTAAATAATACAATCAATATTTTGGCACATAACAACAACTACAGTTTGTAAGTGCCTACAATATTCTAGGTAATGTGTATTAACTTTTCTGTTGTTGTTTTCTTCGTTTTTGCGTTGAGGTATAATGTTTATGGAGTCCTGATGTGGTGCTGTGGGTCAATGTGCCAGCCTGCAAAGTCGTCTGAACTGCACTTTCAGCAGTTCAAGCTCACGAGCTGCTCCCCGGAAACCCCACACAGGGTCACTATGGGTCGTAATCAACTCGACGGCTCCTAACAACAAAAAAAAATAATGTATATACAACAAAATGCACTAATTTAAGTGTGACTCCATGAATTTTAACGCCTGAGAAATTACCATTCTGGAGTCCTGATGTAGCGCTGTAGGACTAGCCCTCAACTGCTTACTGTAAGGTTGGTGGTCCAAACCCACCAGCTGCTCCTCGGAAACTTATCTATACAGGGTCGCCATGAGTCAGAACCGACTCGACAGCACTTAATAAAAACAACAACTTCCATTCTCTTCAAGCTAAAGAACATTTCTATCACCCTAGAAAGTTTTCTCCTGTCTCTTTCTGTTAATATTCCTCGCTTAAGGAGCTCTGATAGCGTAGTGGTTAAGAATTGGGCTGCGAACCTTAAGGTCAGCAGTTCGAAACTACCAGCCGCTCTGCAGGAGAAAGATGAGGCTTTCTACTCCCATAAATATTTACACCCTCGGAAACCCTGTACAGGGTCACTATGGGTCGGAACCGACTCGACGGCACTTAACAACAACAACAATTGTCGACCACTAGTCTAGATTCTGTCATGATAAGTCAGTGTTGTGTGTTCTAGAATTTCATATGAATGAGATGATAAAGTATATACTCTTTCGTTTCTGGCTTCTTTCACTTGATAAAATGTTTCTGAGAGTCATCCATGGCCATGTGTTCTTTTTGGTTGTTGCTGAGTCGTTGTTATTGTTAGTGCCATTGAGTTGGCTCTAACTCACAGCAACCCTGCATAGGGTCTCTGAGGAAGAGCTGGTGGGCTCCAACTGCTGATGTTATGGTTAGAAGTCCATTGCATTTCCTATAGCACCACATCAAGACTCCCTGAGCTCAGCAGGATTCCAATTACTGAATATAGATACTATAGTTTGTTAATCCTTTCCCCCTTTTTTAAATGCTTTATTGTGAATTATGTGATAGTTTACATGGGAGGACATCAGCTTCACATTGATCCTGTCATATATTGTTTCCTTGCTATAGTTACAATCCCTTTCATGCATCATCCATCAACCAAAAGGTATACCCCACAAGCCTGACACCCAGTCGTCTGCACAAAACCCCTCTCCCTCTCTGGGTCCAAAGTCCCCAGCCGCTCCATCTCCTCACGTCATCATTTCTGCCTCCATCACTGGCATCACTGCTTCTCTGGGTAGGGTTCCATTCTCCGCTCTTTTCCCTTGATGGTCCAAGGGACCTACACTCCTAGACTGCAAAGTCAATCACTCCCCTCCCTTTGCCACAAAACGTCTACCTTTAAATTTCCAGCTCTTACAATCAGTCCTGATAACAATTATTCGCTATTGTATCGCAAGGGACCTATCCACATCTCCTTTCATCAACCCTGACTAGGCAGAATGGATACTCCTCAGTGGAGATTCTACCTTGCTCCATGCCCTCTGGATCTAGGTTCCCTCTTGAAAGCTTGTAAGCCAGTCACTTCTTGCTTCTGTAGCCCCCTATTCTAGGTAGCCAATGTCCAAGTTGCCCATCCCTGTCCTCTCCATGTGCAGAGGAGATGGGAATGATCCTCGCTGTGAAGATTTGTTCCCTCTGTTGAGCAACTGCTTCCATAGGTGTATGTCAAGTTCATCAAATTGTATCAGATTATTATTTTTTCCCCTCTTCTTTCTTCTTCTGGTTGAGCTCTGATCATCCAGCCATTGAAGCCAGGTCAATGGGTACTTTCTGAAAGTGTGGGTGTACTTATGCATGTGCCCTCTCTTCTTATCTGCTGGATGCTTCACTCTCCACTCTAGTCCTCTGTGGCTCTGTCACTGACTCTGGGTCCAAGAGTCCCCTGGACTTGCCACACTGCTGGCCAACCAGGTCTCCATCCAGGTTCACAGGAGTCTATTGAACGTTGTAGGATTTAGCTCGCATCTTCATTGCTGTTTTTCCCTCACTACCCCTTATTGGTGACAAATGGTGGTCACCAATCAGAGCGTATATTCCTATTGAATCTAAGTCTTCGAAGGGGGTTTGCCGAGGTGGACCCAACCAACTTGCCTTGATGTCTCCTGGCCGAGCCACTTGTTTGTTCTTGTAGTAATAAGTAGGCCTTCTTATATTGTTTTGTATTTTTCCTGTCAGTCTTTCAGGAAGTATCTTCTGTTCTTCTGGCCACTCCAGGCTGGTCTGCTTATCCTTTCAATTTCAAGTGGAAATTTCCCCTCAGAAGATTCTGGATGCTGTTCAGGATTCCACCTATGGTCTTGTGTAATGCAGAGGCTCCACAGGAAGCCTCTTTAGCTGGACACATTGTAGACCCATTTTAGGCATTCCAATCAGTTATAGGCAGAAGACGGACTTACAAGTTTTCTATGGTGGTATTTCTGGCTATTCCTTTCTCTCCCCCTCCAGTGTCTATTTAGAACTAAAGTGTTTTTGCACTCGTTTAGATTATATGAGTAATAATCTATAAATTTATTATCCTTCATTAATATTTTCCTATATTTCTAGGGAAATAATACATTGCTGTATTCTAATATTGAGTTTAGATATCTAGTATTGAAAATCTCTACTCATGTTCTTATTTTCCTACATAGTGGCAAAATAAAACCTTTGTTGTGAATTGAGTGTCCAGTAAAATTAGACCTTCTTATGGACTCTATTCTCTTATGTCTTAGATTGATTGGTTTATTTAGCCTTGTTATTTCATGTGCTTGTTTTCTATAAAGTCCCCTGGGACACTGATTTAGCAAATACAGAACCAACTTTGTTTGACTTTAACTGGGCATATGCATACTAGGCCAGTCAAATTTTCTGTCACTCTGTACATGCACACATTGGCAATTGACTTTGAAAGTATATTAAATGCAGAGCATGAGATGATACATGTTTACTTAGATTTCTTTCTTGGTTTGTTATGCTTTATAAAGCTATGATAAGTAATGTCTAACTTAAAGTTTTATTTTCTCGTTATTTTTTGCTGAAAGAAATGCAAATTGATATTCTTATTTTCTATTTATACTAGAATTTCACCTATGAATTTCATTCACTCACTGCTAAATGCATGTATTAACTTTATTGCTTTTTCTAGGTGCATAATTCTGTCATCTGAGTACATGAATACATTTTCTTTCTTTCTTTAGAATATTTATCCATTTCAGTTCAATTTTAAGTCTTCTTACATTACCCAATAGAAATGATCCTAAAAGTAATATTTGTTTCATTTCTAGTTTAAGAGAGATGGCTACCAATATTTTCCCATTAAATATGGCATATGCCTGTATTTTTAATTTGTTTTTTTAAATTTTCTTATTGAATAAATTAATTTGCTTATTGAATAAATTTAAAATGTTTCCTCTTAATCTTAATTTGTTACATTAATGGATAGAATTTTATTTCTTTCCATTGATATGAAGTGACTTTCTAATAATATAATAAATCTTGTTTTAACTAAATTCTGTTCTTTCTATTTTTTATCCTTATTGGCTTGCCTTTTCAACCATGACAATGACATTTTGTTTTTACGATTACATTTCGTTGCTATTTAAAACTCCTAGTCATCTCTCTGATTACTGCTCTTTTCAAACTGTGCTTTGCTCTTTTTGCTTACTTTTTATGTTGCTCTTTTTCCAAATATAGAACTGTTTCTTTTCTTTTTTTCTTTTTAAACCATACATGATATTTTTTTTTCCTTAAAGCATTATTGATTGCTCAGTGTTGTCTTAAAAACAACAACAAAACACACTGCTTTTGAGTCAATTCAGACTCATAGAGGCCCCATACAGCAGAGCAGAACTGTTCCAGAGAGCTTCCAAGGCAGTGAATCCTGAGGAAGCTGATTGTCTCATCCTTCACCTATCTAGTGGCTTTTTTGTTTCAACTGCCAACCTTTTGATTATCAGCCCAATGTTAACCAAATGTACTGATTCAGCAGGGCTCCTTCCATGTTATCTAGGTCACAAAAAATTGTGGTAGCTTTCTTATTCTATACTCTAAAAGCAGTGAAAGATGACATAGTAATTGCTTTCTTTAAAATGTCTTATTTCATTTATCTGTGAACTTTTCCTTCGCTCTGTTTCTTGAGGAATGCTAGTTCTTTGAAATGCATCTTTAGTTCACTACTGAAAATTATTTTATTTATATATTTTTCATTTAATTTTGGAATTAATTTAGGTAAATTAACTCTTCATAGGGCATAAAATTCACTCTTCAGTTTCAGCAGTGCTGAAAAACATGGTTACATCGTGCTTTCGATTTCTGTACTTATATATTGATAGTTATTATAAATATTATGCTCTTCATTTTTATATTTATAATTTCAGACTCATGTCTCAGTTAGACTAAATAATAGTTTGGTTAGGTATTTTTAATGGAATAACCAGCAAATGTATTTGTTTATATTTCTTACATCTATTATTTAATTTTCATATTTCATAGTTTTTTATTTTTATATTTATTAATTCCTTCCTTCTTTCTTTAAGTTTACATTAGTTTTCCCTTTTTAGAATGCCTAACTAGTATATATTAATTACCTTTTATATATTATGATAAGCATTTTAATGTGTGACTATTCTGCTGATCAAATGTTTTATCGTTTTATTTTTCTGATAAATTTATTCAATTTTTATGTTCTTTTAAAGAAATTGATTATATAATATTAATGGATGCTGTTCTTTTAGACCTATGAATTGATTGTTCTTCTTTAAAAAATGGTAGGACCATTTAAAATGTCCATTTAAAAAAAATGACCATTTAAAAAATGGCAGGACATTTTTTCTTACTTGTTCCACTATCATTTTCATGGTTGGTTTCAATTATTATTTAGTATTTTGCATTGTTTCTGTAAATTGTAATTTATTTATTTTTCTTTAAAGCATAACAAGAAGATCACTTTTAATGTAGTGGATTATGAACTGGGTTGCTAACCGCAAAGTCAGCAGTTTGAATATACCTGTTGCTCTTTGAGAGAAAGATGAACCTTTCTGCTCCTGTAAAGATTTATAGCCCCAGAAACTCTATACAGGATAGTTATAAGTTGAAACCGACACAGTGTCACACAAGTACTACCACCATCAAGACATAATAATATTGCTGTAACAGAGAATTGTTATATGCCCTTGGGCAGACTGAGAAGTGGTATTTTCAGTTTAATATATTGGGAGGCAAGCTTGAAGGAAGTGGTTGGGCCATGTTAGTGGTTATTAATTCCATGCTTAGGTAGATTATTACATGTTGATTTTGACTATGGTGGTATTTGTGATTATGACGAGTGCTGAAGCAATTTATTGCTGTTGAGACAGAGTTAGATGCCTTTGCTTCCTAAGTACAGATCTGGCATTATGAAAATTAATTAATTTTGTTAGGGATTAGGGAAAGTAAATTAGATGTTGATATATTATATTTCTTGATGTAAGAATGAAGTTCCCTCATCTCCAGGGGATTGAACATTAAGTATCCTTTGAACCTGTTGGCGTTCTGATAGCGTAGTGGTTACTAATCAGGCTGCTAACCTCAGGGACAGTAGTTCGAAATTATCAGCTGCTCTGAGGGAGAAAGATGAGGCTTTCTGCTTCTGTAAAGATTTACAGCCTCAGAAATCCTGTACAGGATTGCTATGAGTCGGAACTGATTCCACCTCATATAACAACAACATCCTTTTAACCTGTTAATATTAGAAATTTAGCAATATATAGGATTTAAATTACATGTAGGGGTATAAACTCAGTTGTCTTCAGTATTTTGTTGCTGTTGTTAAGTGGCATTGGGTCGGTGTTTACTCACAGTGATCATTATAGTGCTCTGATGAGTGGTTGGTGGTTTTGAACCATCAACCTTGTGACTAACTGTCCAGTACTTACACTACGAGGTCACACCAGGACTCATTTCAATAATAAGATTAAAAAAAAAAAAAAAAAAAACTTTATCAAAAATATATTCTCAATGGAGATATTCTAGATGTTTAAAAAAAAAAAAAAATCAGCTTAGGGTCCAACCATGATCATTACCAAAATAAAGTTTGTAAGTGAAGGAATAATCTCTAGAAGAACTAAATATAAATGTCTAATGGGTGAAATAAACTTTAGAAGATTATCTTTTTTTAATGCAGAAATATTTTAAATGATAAGTCTTTAATATTGTTCTGTGTTCAAGATAGCTTACGGGTTGAATAAAATAAGGCTAGATAAGTGGATTTGCCAAAACAGCAATTAGTTGCTTTAAGGAAAGCTTTAATTGTGGAGTTTTGCTTGATTGCAGTAGGATAAAAAAGGGTATGATGTGGCAAAAACTAGACTGCAAATATTATTTTTTGTATGAAGTTTGTCTAAAAGGAGTGAAATAAATATATTAGTTGTTCTTGTGTCCTTGAGTTGGTTCTGACTCATAACAACCTGAATTACAACAAAGAAAACACTGTCTAGACCTGAGCCTTCTTCAAAATCACTACTATCTTTGAGTCCCTGGTTGCAAACACAATGTCAATCTATTTATTGAGTGTCTTATTCTTTTTTACTAACACTCTACTTTACTAAGCATGATGTTCTTCTCCAGAAGCTAGTCCCTCCTAGTAACATGTCCAAAGAAAGTAAGATGAATTCTTAAAGTGAGTTATATTTCAAACTTTAGTATTAGATAGGAAGTTAGATAGATAGATAGATAGATAGATAGATAGATAGATAGATAGATAGATAGACAGAGAGACATTGGTAGTGGCGACTGTGTGTTGTCAAGTCATTTCTGACTCATAATGACCCTGTTTAGTATTCCCAAGGCTGTAAATCTTTATGGGAGCAAAATGTTGTATTTTTCTCCCACATAGCAGCTGGTAGGATTGAACTGTTGACCTTGCAGTTTGCAGCATAACTTGTAACCCACTGCACTGCTATGGCTCCTTAGATATACATTAGAGAAAGAGAAGAAAAGAAGGCATTTTATATACAGATGTGAAAAAAAATAGGATGAAGCACAACTCATAATATAAGGTAAAAAAGGCATGGCTATTGTTAAAACCTTTCTTAAAGAAAAAGGTCATGAAATTCAGATCCATGAGAGGCAGAACAAAGTATCTGCCTGTTGCTATTAATATTTATCAAATACTTTGAAATTTTGACTGTAAGATATTAATGGAGTTCCTGTTTCTCTTTTCCCAAAGAGTGCAAGTCAACATTATCTGTAGTATTTGAGGAGAGGGAGAGAAAGTAGAAGATTTTACTAAAATGATACATGTGGAATTTTCATTTTAGGAGGTGA
The DNA here is from genome assembly GCF_000296735.1 of Chrysochloris asiatica. Taxonomy (NCBI): domain Eukaryota; kingdom Metazoa; phylum Chordata; class Mammalia; order Afrosoricida; family Chrysochloridae; genus Chrysochloris; species Chrysochloris asiatica. Next base: position 29,309,051 of record NW_006408523.1, on the reverse strand, counting down.
CAAATTAAAATTAAATATTGTAACTCACCACTCATCTGTCAGTTTGTCTAACTGTGGTAACATGTGTCGCTGTGGTACTGGAAGTTATGCTATTGGAGATTTTTAAATTGCGAGGTACCCCATGGTACACAAGTTTCAGTGAAGCGTCAAGATTTAGAAGGAGTCCTGGCATGACGCTGTAGAATAAGCAGTGAACCGAAAAGTCGGTTTGAACTAAAAGTTCAACAGTTCAAAAGATACTGTCCTATAATATCCACATTTTGTTGGGTGACCTCTCTTTGGAATGGGCACAAATACGGATCTCTCCCAATCAGTCTGCCAGATAGTTGTCTTCCAACTTTCTTGGCATAGATGAGTGAGTGCTTCCTGTGCTGCCTTGCTCTCTTGAAATATCTCCATTTTTATTCCATCAATTCCTGGTGCCTTATTCTTTGCCAGTTCTTTCAATGCCCCTTGGGATTCCTCCTTCATTATCACTGGCTCATGATCATATGCTATCTTTTGGAATGGTTGAACATCAACCACTTTCTTTTGTTACAGTGACTCTGTGTATTCCTTCCATCTTCTTTTGATGCTTTCTGCACCATTCAGTAATTTGCCCAGACAATCCTTCAATAACGAAAGTTGAGGCTTGAATTTTTTCTTCAGTTCCCCCAGTTTGAGAAATGTTAAGAGTGTTCTTCCTGTTTGGTTATCTGACTCCATATTTTTGCACATTTTATTGTAATATTTGACTTTATCTTCTCAAGCTGTCCTTTGAAATTTTCTCTTCAGCCCTTGTACCTCCTCATTACTTTCATTTGTTTTAGCATCTCTAATCTGGAAAGCAAGTTTCAGTGTCTCTTCTGACATACATTTTGAACTTTTTCTTCTGTCTTGTCTTCTTAATTAATGACTTTTTGCTTTTTCCTGTATGATGTTGTTGATGTCTCACAACTCTTCTGGTCTTTAATGTTTAATGTGAAATATGTTCTACAGATGATCTCTAAATTCAGGTGGGATATATTCAAGATCATATTTTGGCTCTCATGGACTTGTTTTCAATTTCTTCAGTTTGAATTTGCATATGCGCAATTGATGATCTTTCCACAGTCTGCCCCTAGCCTTGTTTTCACTGATGATATGGAGCTTTTCCATAGTCTCTTTCTGCAGATGTAGTCAATTTGATTGCTATGTATTCCATCTGGTGAGGTCCATGTGTATAGTCATCTTTTATGCTGCCTAAAGAAGGTATTTGAAATGAACAAATCATTGATTTTGCAGAATTCTATCATGCAATCTCCAGCATCATTTCTATCACCACGGCCATTTTTTCCAAATACTGATCCTTCTTCTTTGTTCCCAACCTTTGCATTCCAATAACCAGTAATGATCAATACATCTTGATTGCATGTTTGATCCATTTCAGATTGAAGAAGTTGGTAGAATTCTTCTATTTCCTCCTCACTGGCTTTTGTGGTTGGTGCACAAATTTGAATAATAGTAGTATTAACTGGGCTTCCCTCTTACCTGTAGGCTCATGGATATTATCCTATCACAGACAGCATTGTACTTCATAACTGATCTGGATATGATCTTTTTGACAATGAATGTAACATTATTCCTCTTCAATTTGTCATTCCCTGCATAGTAAACCATGTGATTATCAGATTCAAAATGGCCAATATCAGTTCATTTCAGCTTACTAATGCCTAAGATATTGATGTTTATGCGTTTCAATTCATTTTTGACAATTTCTAATTTTCCTAGATTCATACTTCATACATTCCATGTTCTGATTATTAATGGATGTTTACAGCTGTTTCTCTTCATTTTGAGTTGTGCCTTATCAGTAAATGATGGTGCCATGGGCTTTACTCCCTTTGGCTTTACTCCATTTGTGTCATCAAGGTCAACTCTACTTTGAGGAGGCACCTCTTCCCCAGTCGCATTTTGCGTGCCTTCCAACCTGATGGGCTCATTTTCCAGCACTATATCTGACAGTGTTTCTCTGCTATTCATAAGGTTTTCAATGATTAAATATCCAGAAGTAGTTCTCTCCTTCTTCCTAATCTGTCTTCACCTGGAAGCTCATCTAAAACTTGTCTACCACGGGTGACCCTGCTGGTCTTTAAAATACCGATGGCATAGCTTACAGAATCACAGCAACTCACAAGCCACTACAATACAAGGAACTGACAGACAAGTGGTGGTTAGTGAAATTAGTCACAAAAAGACAGATACTATAGAGGAACACTGTTATAAAAACTCAAGAAAATATTTTTATGCTAAAAGAAACATTCTTTGACATTTACCAGGAGTGGGAAGTAAAGGAGAATAATTCACTGGATAAAATATAAACACATGTTACCTTAGGTGATAACAAGGGCAATATATAAGAAGAAAGGGTGGTTGGCAGAAAAATGATGAAGACAGGTGAAGACACAGGAGATTTTCATGGGATTAATGGGATACAAGTAACTACTGTTATATACGCTGTCCTTGGACAATAGTTTTCTGCAGGTAGATACATGGACAGAAACACAGGCTTAATGCATATATGATGGAAAGTGGAAGCATACCCACAATGCTTTAGTATTTGAAAGAAGTTACTTATACATGAGTATTTATATTTGCTGCACACACACCTATGGATGTGGTAGACCCCACAGGGAGCAAAATGATGAAATCTTATTAGATATAATTAAAGATCTTAGGCAATGAGTTGCTGGGTCTGGATTCTCAGAACCATACTCTCTGAGGACACCATGGTCAATTGACAGAACATAGTCTGAAAGACACTGTTCTACCTCCAGTTTTGATTAGTAGCAACTGGAGTCTTTAAAGCTCATGATCTTAAAAGCCCATTTTAGATGCAACTATTTGTTTCTCCATGTGAGGAAGAAACAAAGGACGAGAATGTGAAGATTCTTGGAATCAACTAGTTCAATGGACAATGGAACCGATAAGCATCATTCATTATGACTCTGAGACCAGAATAACAATACAGTGCTTAGCTACCACTATCAATTACTCTGAAATGGATCGCATTAGCAAGTTCCAGAAAAAGTTTGGGGAAATGTGGAACAAAATTGAAAACTACAAAACAACAATAAAAAAATGACATACTGGTCAGAAAGAGACTGGAGGAACCCAAGACTATGACCCTTGACTCCCCTTCAGGTCTGAAATAAAATTCACCCCTATGGTCCAATTTTCAGCCAAGCAGTTGTTGTTGTTAAGTGCCGTCGAGTTGATTCTGACCCATAGTGACCCTGTACAGGGTTTCCAAGGCTGTAAATCTTGATGGGAGTAGAAAGCTTCATCTTTTTCCCATGAAACGGATGGTAGTTTCGAACTGCTGACCTTAAGGTTCGCAGCCTGAATCGTAACCACTATGCTACCAGAGCTCCAGTAGCTAGGTATATAAGAGGGACAACATTAATAAGGTATGTTCATCATGGAATGGTCAGTCATTCCAAATCACAAGGGCTACACTCACCTAAGGGCAAGTTTGAGACAGGATGGGAAAGAGGGTGGAATGGAAACCAGAAGCAAATGAGGGAATGGGATCAGTATTGTTATATGGGAAGGATTTCAAACATTAAGATGAAACAAAGTGTATTTTTTACTGAATGTAAAACTGATGATCTCTGCAAACCTTCACTCAGTACAATATAAGTTTGTTTGTTTGTTTAAAGAGATATTTGACTCCTCATGCTTATGTTTTTTGACAGAATACTTCAAAACAATCAAGATACTTGTACCAATGGTTATGATCTGACATTCAATTAAAACTTTCTCTGGCGTGATGAATGCATTAATTCCAGAGGTCAGGATTGTTTAGGCAGAAACAGTCCTCTACTGGGGAGCATGGTAGCTTTGTAGCCTAAGCACCAGACTATAATCCATAGGGATGGTAGTTCTAGCTCACCAACTGTCCAGAACAAACATGCAGTTTTCTGCTAGTGCAAAGATTTATAGCCTCTGAAACTTTATTCAGGGTTGCTACAAGTCAGACCGACTCAATAGCACTTAACAACAATAACAACAAGTTCTCTACACACATATCAAAACAATGAAAATAAAATCTTTCCTGTCCCCCAAATAACAATAAAAGATATCTAGTTAGATTTTGTTGAAGCAATATTCATCATTGGGAGAACAATTATTTTTTGCAGAGTTTTGCAATCAATAGGAAAACACAGAGCCACTTTTTTTTCAATTTTGCTTCAACAGAAGGAAGTATAAGAAAATACAAGGGCAGGCCAGTGAACAGAATGAAAGGAGAAAAGATAGGAGTGACCATAGCCAGAATATGAGGTCACCTTTCCTACACAGAGAAGAGACAGTGACTTGAAGTACAGGTGTTGAGAAAGTTTTTCCCCAATGTTCACTGAATTGAAAGAGGATTCATTTTATTATTGTTCTCAAAATTGCTTAGAAATAGAGATTTACGTTGAGTGTCAATTACCTTCAATAGTTAGAAATCCTTTTATACTCAGGAGAAATCAGGAGAAATCAAATGTATTTAGCTTCACAACAGTTCTTGATTGTTACTTATTATACTGAGAAGATACAGCCCTTATTAAATTCATTATTGTAAGTTTCATAGGAAATCAGTAGCCCATAAAATGAATTAAAAGTGCTTTTCTGTTAAATTTAAAAATTCATCTTTTGAATGTGTAAATATTAATGATATAATTATGAGTATTTAAAATTTTATTTAATTCTTGTTCTTGATACTTTATAGAAATTGTATTAGGTAACAAAGCATGTTATATATTAATTACATAAATAAATGCTGATGTGATATTCAATTAGATGCTGTTGTTACCTTTTGTTGTGTCAGTTTGAACCCATAATGACCCTGTATAGAGTTTCTGAGGAGCAAGTGGTGGGCTTGAATGGCTGACCTTGTTCAGTGTTTATCTTACAGCTCCACACCAGGACTCAAACTGAATATTATAGCATATATCAATTTACCACATCTTTGGAAGAGCAACAGTTATTGTGGTAAAAAAGTTTGTATCATATAGAATTTATAGTGTTTATTTCTACAGTGCATACAATAATACCTTTAAAATAGACGGAATCTCAGATTCTATAGAAGAAAAGGAATCATACTTTGAAATGAAATTGGAGTAATCATAGCAGTAGAACACTTAAAATTATTCCTTCACCTTTCTGGGGCTAGGGCAGGAATCCTTGAATTGTTTTTGAAAAATCAAATAACTGCTATTTTGTAGTCCCTTTGCTCATTTACTTGCTCTAAATAATTATTTTACAATTTTTTGAGTGGTTGTTAATTGCTCTTTCATGTATAAAACTAAACATCCTATAAGTACAGTTTACCTTGTTTCTTCAAACACATTTAGAAATATATGAAATCACTCTCCTCTCTTTTCTCTTTTTTTCCTTTAGCTGGTTCTTATTGCTCATTCACAACAACACTGCAAGGAAAACGGCAAGAGTTCACTCCTATAATGAAATTCATTCTTAGAGATATTGTTAACATGCAAGTATATATTTTTCTTATCTATTGATCTACTGTGTTTACAACATACTTATTTATATCTCAGTTTAGAAGATTAATTCTTCTAAACTGAGATAAGAGTCTCACATGTATATTCAGAGGGGGGATTGGGATGTCACCAGCATGTCATTCAGAATAGTGATGAATTCCTAGGAGAACTAGTGTTGAGATTGGTGTAGCAAGGCCTGGTGAAAAGAGAAAGGGAAGAGCATATTTTATACCAGTTACCTGATAGACACTGAGATTACTAGACCCTTTCAACAGTGTAAAACTCCTTGCCAAGACACATGAGTAGTTCTTAGTGCAGCTGCTAAATCTTATGTTAAAATACAGGGGGATCAAAACCTTGCTAAGTCTAAGGCTATTATTGCTTTGTTGGATGTCAACAAGTTCCTCTGTGATGAATTGAGACCCCCCTGGAAAGAGAAACAGTGGACTACAGAATGGAGCAGGAAAAGAGAGGGTGGTTGGTGAGGAATTAACTATCCTAGAATATTATTTTGTAGGTAAAATGGCCACACATTCCTGGATGGAGCAATGGATTAAATATGAGATTTCTAAATGAGAGTTTGGCAGGTCTAACCCATCCAGAGATAGCTTAGAAGAAAGTCCTGGTGATCTGCTTCCATAAAGTTCACAAACAAGAAAAGCCTACTTGGCAGTTCTCCTCTGTCACATGGGATTGCTGGGAGGTAGCATCAACTCGATGTCACCCAACAACAGCCCATATTGAAATCATTCTGGATAGTTAGAAATACTGAGTGAGTGATTTAGTCATTCATCTGGCCAACATGTTTTATTCTATTCATATCTCAAAGACTAGAGTCCTGGTGTGGCATTGTGGGATAAAGCACTGGACCACAAGGTCAGTTTGAACTGCAATGTCAGTAGTTCAAGTTTGCAAGCCGCTCCTTGGAAACTCTATACAGGGTCCCTATAAACCATAGCCGACTAGGTGGCACTTAATGATAACAACAAATTTAAAAGATTCTCAGTAAAAAGTTGCTTTCACACTTGTGAGTACAAATTATACATTTATACACATTTCATGAGGTATCTTAGTACTCTGACATTGACCTGTAACCTCTGCCCTTATGAACTCAATGCTTACTTACTTTGGGTCTATATGGATGACACTCTATTGTGGGAATCCAGGAAGGATTCAAGATTTACAGACACTTAAAAAAATTTTCTAGATTAGGGTCTGGGCCATCACGTTGTACAAACCAGGACTTTCCAAAATTGTCAAATTCTTGGGCATTTTGTGGTCCATTGAGGGGTCGTGAGAGCATACTACCAAACCTTTTTTGTTACTATACCTTTCACAGACGTACTGATACAGCATCCCTTTGAAATGTTTTCCCTCTTTGAAACAACACATATGGCACCTATCTGTTCTCCTCCATCCAATATATGAGGTCACTAAGAAGTCTAATATTTTCCAATTGTATGTCAAACAACCATCAGCCTTTCAGATGACTTGCCCCTGATTTTCTGTGCTCTCAATTTTGGGTGAAGCTCCTAGACATTATCGCTTTCTTGATCATATGGACCACATATGATCCGAAGCAATGATACAATGATACAAAAAAACATTGTTGTTTTATCTAAGTGGTTACTATAAAGATGTAAAATATACGTCTTTAGAACACTAGATATCACTGTATACTGGGTTTAATTGGAGACTGAGGCTCTTAGGGGAACCTGTTTAGTTGGTCTGAGAATTAAAATTCATTTCATGCCGTGAGTAAAGATGAACCTAATTGTCTCTGCACAGACACTGAAACCTCCTTTCTAAAATGGAAATGATACCTGCAGGGTAAGGCTGAATTTGACACTATGAAATTTTACCACCTCTAAAATTATGGTAAAGATAGAAGTGCCTCTCTGTCTTCCTTCTCTGTAAAATGGGAGACCCTATGATTGGTATGGAAAGTGAGTCAGTATATTGTCATTACTTATAATGGGGCTTGCTAGAAGGAGTCATTCCCCCATGCTTTGGACTCACCCTTGGTGAAGCTTATGTACACTTTGGTGAATTGGAAATAATCCATTTGAACCTCCCCCTCCATAATACAAAAACATAGTTTTTGGGAAGTTGGAATTTTTGCAGACTCTCACGTTACATTTAATTGCTGAGATGTTTGTTCTGGCAAATAGGCACATGGTAAATTTCATACTCAGAGAAGTCTACTGTGGAGAGAACAAATTAGCAAGTGCTAGCTTCTTGTCAGGTCCCATTCTGAGTTTCTCATGTCTCTGCATATACACACTCATCAATTTCTAAGGCAAACTTCAGCAGGATTGCAGTCAATTTGACCAAAATTAACAGTACTATTATATGGGACCCTTAGGTTGATCTTGTCAGTGACAGTCCCAATAAATATAAGCACACTTTCTACATGTTCTTCAGGATATCTGATTACATCACTCCAGCCAATGGAGAATACATTGTTGTTGTTGTTGTTAGGTGCCATCAAGTTAGGTACCTACTTATAGAAACTATATGCACAGCAGAACGAAACACTGCCTGGTCACTGCCTGGTCCTGGGCCAACCTCACAATTGAGCCCACACTTGAGTCCATTGATGCTGCCACTTTGCCAATCCATTTCGCTGGGGGTCTTCCTCTTTTTCTCTTACCCTCCACCTTACCAAATATGATATCCTTCTCCAACGACTGGTCCCTCCTGACAATATGAGCAACTGTATATTAGACTCAAGTAAGGGATTGTGCTTGAGGCTATATGTGATTAAAATTACAATAGGCAATTGCCAAATTTCTGCCAAAACTCTTTCATTCTAGTGTTCCTATAACTACCAATCCTGCCTCCTGTGACAGCTGCAATATATTGGTCTATTGCTTCCCTCTGCTGATGTTAATGATACATTTTCACCAGGATGAAAACATATACCAGCTAATATACACAGACTCCTGCTGCTAATAGTGTTAATTGTAGAGCCAAGCAAAATGAAATATTTGAGAATTTCAATCTTTTCTCTATTTATTATGATGCAATTTATTGTTCTAGTTGTGAGGATTTGCATTTTCTTTATATTGAGATACAATCCATACTTCACCAGTAAGTACTTCAAGTCCTCTTCCCTCCCAACAAGCAAGGTTATGTCATTTTCATATTGAAGGTTAATGGCTCTTCCTCCAATTTGGATGCCACACTACTATTCATAAAATCAGATTTCTTGGATTATTTACTCAGGATACAGATTGAATAAATTTGGGGAAAGCATATAGCCTGACACACACCTTAACATGATTTGGATCCGTTCAGTGTCTCTTTTTCTAATTGAAGGGCTACCTCTTAGTCTATGTACAGACTCCTCATGAGGACAATTAAATATTTTGGAATTACTATTATTCATAATATATTATGAACTACATAGCTGAATACCTTTGTACAGTTAATATCACAAGTAAAAATCATTCTGGAATATTCTGATTTCAGCCAAGATCCCTCTGATGATAGTAATTATAGCCCAACTCTACATCCTATTCTGATTCTGGCTTGAAATTGTCACAGCTCATTGTTGTTGTATTGCTGCAATCCTTTTTTAATTATCTTTAGGAAATTGCATTTCCATGTGATATTAATGATAATTTTTCACCAATTTACAAATTTCTTTGGATCACCTTTTTTTGTAAAGGATATAAATATGACTATCTTTCAAACTGTTGTACAGATACCTGTCTTCCAAGTATATTAACACAAATGAGAGATTCCCTCCAGTTTGTCATCAGGTTGTTGAAATTCCATTCGTATTATGTCAATTTCTGGAACTTGGTTTTTCTCCAATGACTTCAGTACAGCTTGGACTTCTTCCTTCAATACCATAATTTCCTGATCCTTGACTAATTCTTTTTGATACATTCTATGATTCTATGTTTCCTTCTATCTTCTTTGATGCTTCCTGCATCACTCAATATTTTGTTCATAGAATCCTTTAATATTGCAACTCCAGGCTTGAATTTTTGCTTCAGTTCTTTCAGCTTGAGAATTCTTTCAGCATGTCCTTTTTTTGTTTTCTGACTCCATGTCTTTGCGCCCTTTTATTATGATTTCTTTACTTTTTCTTCTTGGATTGTCCTTTGAAATTTTCTATTCAGCTTTTTAAACTTAATTTCTTCCAGTTGCTTTAGATTCTCTATATTTAAGATCAAGTTTCAGAGTCTCTCCTGATATCTATTTTGGTCTTCACTTTGTTTCCTGTCTTTTTAGAGACCTGTCATTTTATTCATGTATGATGTTCTTGATAATCTCCTCACAACTCCTCTGGTCTTCAGTCATTATAGTCTAATGAGTGACATCTGTTCATGAGATAGTCTTGAAATTCAGGTGTGGGTATACTCAAAATTATATTGTGGCTCTCATGGACTTGTTTTAATTCTCTTCAACTAAACAGTGAACTTGTATATGAGAAATTGGTAATCTTTTCCACAGTGAGCCCCTGAACTTGTTTTGGTTAATTATACTGAACTTCTCTGTCTTCTCTTCCCATAGATTTAGTCAATTTTATTTCTCAGTATTCCATCTGGTGAAGTCCCCATCTATGCTCTCTGTTTATGTTGTTGAAAAAAGGTATTTGCAATGAACCGGTCAATATTCTTGCAAAATTCCATCATGCGATCTCCAACATGTTTTGTATCATCATGGCCATATTTTCCGACTACAGATCTTCCTTTTTATTTTCAACTTTCACATTCCATTCACCAGTAATTATCAATGCATCTTGATTGCATGCCTGTCAATTCAAATTGAAGATATTAATGGAATTATACAATTTCTTCATCCTTGACTTAAATAGTTGGTGCATTAGTTTGGATAATAGTAATAATAACTGGTATTCCTTATAGGACCATAGAAATTATAATATCAGAGACAGGATTGTGCTTTAAGAGTGATCTTGAAATGTTCTTTTTGACATTGCACATGACACCATTTTTCTACAAGTTATCATTCCAGACACAGTAAGCCATTTGATTTTCATATTACACATGGTCAGCCCCAGCCAAAGTCAGTTCATTAATGCCTTGGATACCAATTTTCACACCTTACATTTCATTTTTTACAACTACCAAATTTCCTAGATTCTTACTTTATACATTACATGTTCAGATTATTAGTGAATGCTTGAAGTATTTTTCCCCTTATTTTGGGTAATATTCTGTCAGAAAATGAATGTTCCATAAACTTTTCTCAATCTACAACATTAAGATTTACTCTACTTTGAGAAGGCAGCTCTTTCAGTCATACTTTGAGTCCTTTCTAACCTGAACAGAATACATTATGGCATTTTATCAGACAATGTTCCACTGTTATTCATAAGGTTTTATGGCTAATCCCTCATAAATGGACTTTTCACTTCCTTCTTCTTAAACTATCTTGTCAATGCAAGATAGAATAAATGGCATTGGAACTAGCTGGAAAGTAATTCAAAAGAGGGATATTTAAGTACCTTAAATGGATTAAGATAGAGATTGAGGAAGTATTTTAAATCAAATAAAAAATCAATAATAAAACATATACAATTCTAGGGGAAATCAGGAAAATACTGTAAAAGCAAACTACCAAAATAAACAAAAATTAGAAGCCATAAAAAACAGTAAATAGAAATTCAGAAGATAAATACTAAGATCTCAGAAATAGATAACACTTTGAAATGGAAAAAGAGTAGCATCAGTGGACGATAGAATTAGCAATATTGAAGACAAATTAATCACTACTAATCTATTAGAAATATGAGTATTCCAGAACACTTAATTGTGCTCATGAGGAATCTGTACCTGAACCAAGAAGCAGTTGTTTGAACAGAACATGGGAATACTGAATGGTTTAAAATTAAAAAAGGTGTGCAACAAGGTTGTATTCTTTCACCATATTTATTCAACCGGTATGCTGAGCAAATAATCCAAGAAGTTGGGTTAGATGAAGAAAAACATGGCATCAGGATTGGAGGAAGACTCATTAACAACCTGTGATATGTAGATGATACAACCTTGGTTGCTGAAAGTGAAGAGGACTTAAAATGGTTTCTGATGAAGATCAAAGAGCACAGCGTTTGGTATGGATTACATATAAAGAAAACAAAAATTCTCACCACTGGACCAATAAACAACATTCTTATCAACGGAGAAAAGATTGAAGTTTTCAAGGATTTCATTCTTCTTGGATCAACTATCAACACTCATGGAAGCAGCAGTTAAGAAATCAAATGACGTATTGCATTAAAATCTGCTGTACAAGACCTTTTTAAAGTGTTGAAGAGCAACAATATCAGCTTGAGGACTAAGATGTGCCTGACCCAAGTCATGGTATTTTCAATAACTACATATGAATGCGAAAGCTGGACAGTGAATAAGGAAGACCGTAAAAGAATTGATGCTTTTGAGTTATGGTGTTGGAGGAGAATATTGAAGGTGCCATGGGCTGCCAAAAGAATCAATAGATCCATTTTGGAAGAAGTGAAGACACAGTGCTCCTTGGAAGCCAAGATGGCCAAACTTCGTCTCTCATACTTCGGGTATATTGTCAGGATGGACCATTCACTGTAGAAAGGTATCATGTTTGGTAAGGTGGAGAGTCAGAGAAAAAGGGGAAGATCCCCAATGAGATGGATTGGCCAGGTGGCAGCATCGATGGACTCAAGCACGGAAATAGTAGTGAGGTTGGCTCAGGATCAGGCAGTGTTTCATAAGGTCGCTATGGTCAGTATAGACTCGATGACACCTAACAACAACAACAACAATCTGTTAGAGAAACAATCAGTAAAAAGAGCCACAATTAGAAAGAATATTTAAGAAAGCCCAAAATGTATTTGAAATATCTTAAAAAGGAATTACAGGTGTACAGAATTCAAGCACAGGAAAAGGCAAAAAGAAGGCACTGAGAAAGTTGTCAAAGATTTGTTGAAGAAAACTTTCCTAATGTTATGAATGATGAGAAGATATGTATTACACAAGCTCAATGAACTCCATGCTGAATAAATCCCAAAATAATAGCACTAAGACATATCATAATCAGACTTACTAAAACCAAAGACAAGGAAAGAATCCTGAAAGCAGCTCTGGAAAAATGAAAAGTTATCTGCAATAAGTTTAGTATTTTGCAATCATTTTTAGTAACTTTGAAAACAACATAAAACAAGCTGACCTATGTGTGTCAGAGTAGAACTATTCCATAGGATTTTCAAGACTGTGACTTTTCAGAGGCAGGTCACAAGGTCTGTGTGGGTTTCAACCACCAATATTTTGGTTAATAGTCCAGCACTAATCATTTCTACCAACTAAAAATTCAAAGACAACACAAAATTTTAATACAAGTCTTTTACAATAATACATTCAGAAGAAAACATCTTTGACTTCCATGGAAATAATGTACTAGCCTTCATAAGACTGTTTTTGTGGTATCTCATTGATGAATGTTACTGTTGTTGTCAGGTGCCATCGAGTCAGAACCAACTCACAGTGACCCCATGCACAGCAGAATGAAACAATGTGCGATCCTGGGCCAACCTCACTACCGCCGCCACACTTGACGCCATCAATGATGCCACCTGGCTGATCCATCTCGTTGGGGAT
>NW_006408523.1:29284876-29286745 GCF_000296735.1 Chrysochloris asiatica | reverse complement strand
CTATGAGTCGGTTCCAACTAGATAGCACTTGACAACAACATAGTAAGATGTACCTAGTAAGATGCTTCTATAGATTTTTACATTTCTGTGCCCTCCAATCCCTGAGATCCATGATCCTTCCAAATCAGTAGTCTAGTCTGCTCATATTGACTGTTCAATTCCTCAAGTAAAGTTTTGTGAGAATGGTTTCTTTCTATCTGAACACCTGTGAAATTAAGAGAAAAATTACCTAACCCCATTTACCCAGCATACAAGGCCAGCATAAGTAAGGGGGTAACATTGTAATGCCTAAACAATGAAATACGGAAATACATAGGCGCTACTAGACCAAAGCAATAAAAGAAGGCCAGTAGGAAACATAAAACCAGTTCCTTGATTAGATCTTTGTCCATACTGCTGGGCCTTGAGTCCCTGTGGCTCTTAGATCAGTTTATTGGCTCTTGGTTACTCCTTCTTAGTCATTCTCTTTTTCCCATAAGAAATTGCTGGCATTCTTCTAACAAGATGACAGGCTAGGTAGACACACTACACAGACCCTCTGCAGCAAAGATATGGGATATCAAATAAAACAGATACAGATGATGAACCTGGAACCCTGAATTTCATAGCAAAGGACAGATAAGTGCATTGAACACTTACTGGGAGGAGAAACTGAGCAGGGGCTGTGAACGAAGGAGACAAACTGGTGAAAGTTCTGCTGGCCAGATGCAACGTGGCCATTTTCTTTTTTTGTGAGACCCATTGAGGCAGACAGTGGCCTGGTGGCACAGATACACATGGGTGATCGGTTATGGGAAGGAGTGGCTGACCTCCACCCTCATTCACTGCCCTCCAGGAACTAGAAGCTGCGTGGTTGTGAGGAAGGTACCAGCTATGCTGCTCTGGATTCAGGCAGTCTCTCTTCCAGATTTTCAGAACTGTGTAGGTCAGCCCAAGACTATCAGAAACACTCATAACCAGTTGTCCTTCCCAAACTGCCCTCAGGTATTTATAGATGCTGACCCCAGGTACCGTAATGGCTTTCACAGACTACTTCTGGTTCAGGGGCCTTGAAATTCGATAACACCTAGGCCTTTAGGATGTCTATCTGGAAAAACGATTTTGGTGTACGATGCAATACATACTGAAGGTTGTGGTCTTAGATTCTCATCAGAAAGTGTTTTAAGTCACCTTCTCTTCCATCAATCAAGGTTGTATCCTCTGCATATCACAGATTAATGAACCTACCCCCAATCCTGATGACATGCTCTTCTTTATAAAATATAATTTCTCAGATTATTTGCTAATAATATATAAAGTTTTGAAAGAGGATATTTGTACATGGGTATTTGTCTTTGTTGTAAACATGTGGTGGATCATACAGGAGACAAAACCATACCTGTTGAATAAGTGTGGTGAAAGAATGCAAGACTTTTGCACAACTTCTTGAGTCTAAACAGTTATCATCTTTTTGTGTTTGAATGATTACCTCTAGGCCTATGTACAGGTTCTTCATGAGCACAGTGAAGGGTTCTGGAATTCCCATTCTTTGCAATATTTATAACATGCTATTCTCCACACAGTCAAAAGCCTTCGAATAGTCAACAAAATACAATTAACAGTATGATCCTTCTTCAAACAATAGGAAATAGAAATCATTATGACTCAACATTCCTAGTAGGAACATATTCTCAAGAAATAAGAGAAATGGCATGAATAGACATATGTGCACCCCTTTTCATTTTATAATTATTTATAAAAGCAAAAATATGGAATTATTTTAATTTTCCTTCACCGAAGAATGGATATACACTGTAGATACACATAAGGGAATATTATGCAATGTTGAAGAATGATAATGAATCTGTGAAGTACCTGTTAACATGGGTA
>NW_006408523.1:29278788-29284776 GCF_000296735.1 Chrysochloris asiatica | reverse complement strand
ATGGCTTGGGTCAGGCGCACCTTAGTCGGGTGAGTGTTTATTTCTGAGAATACTATGGTTGAAACTGAGATTATATGTGTTCTATACATTCATTTTTTTTTCCACTTATAGATTGCTTAAAAATTACACAACAGTGTTTCTAAAACAGTGGTTCTCAAATTTGTTTTGCATCACAGTTAAGAGCTTTCTTTTGTAATGCAAATGTATCTCTATGAATTAAATTTTTGTTTTACATGTGTGACTTAGGAAATGAAAGCTGTATTTTGAATATTTCCCCAAATTAATTATTATGAGTGGTCTCTACAGGTTGCTTAAAATAAAAATGTTCCATGGGCATTGTTGTATTATTCCTCTTTGCTCTTTCAAAGATCCCTTCAAAAAATTAGTATTATGAGACACTATGAGAACATAAAATCCAGTCAATTAAAATTGCATTACATTATTAGTAAATAATCAATACAAGACATAGAATTCATTACAAAGTAATTAGCATCTATTAACTTCCATCCCCATCTCATTTCATTCTTACTAGTAACACTAAATATTTTTTTGTGATAAAGATTATTTTATTTCTCAATTCATATTTATAAGCATACACTTATTTTGTATATAAACCACATCATATTATATAGATTTTTATTAAGTTGTACTACTCATGGCATATTTTTTTATATTAAAACTTATTTGAATAATGTTTTCTTTTTATTAATTTTTTAGTAAACCATCCTCAGTTTGGATATAATAATAGATACATAACTCTATTTTTATTCACTAATTTTTGGATAGTCCTGAAAAATGCCACTTATCTTTTTGTATCAGCAATGGAACAATGCATGCATCTTTGAAAAACTGTTTTATGTAGAATTATTAAGAGTAATACTGTGGAGCCAAAGGATTTGCACATTCTAAATTTGATAGTTACTGCCAAATTGCGTTTTAAATATATATACCCCCATCAAAATTGTATGAGAGTTTCCATTTCTTCAAATTTTTCTTGACTAGTTATTATAATTTTATGCTTTGCCAATCTCATTGTTATATTAATATTAATTTTCCTGGTTTCTGGTAAAGCTGAGCAGTGTTTAATATGTTTAAAAATTATTTGATTGATTTTGTTGAATAGTAGAATTTTGTTGACTATATTTTTCTATAGTTTTTATCTCAAATTTACTAATTTTTAAAATATTATTTTTTTATTATGTGACTTGAAATATAGCTTCTCTCCTTTCCTTAACATCATTCATGATCTTCCATGATTTTCATGGAAGTTTCACCAAGTTTTTAGTTATATTGAGAGAATACATTTTTAATACTGCATCATTGCTTTTAAAGAATAATCTGCCTTTCTACTAAGTTCTTCATGTAGTCATTAAATGAATTTATAGTGTCAATCATACAGTAATGACACTATTTTTAAATCTCTTTCAACATATATAATCTTTTATGTTAATTTGAATGGAAGGTTTTGTATATGTCATTCATATTTTTCAATCATGATGAAGAAAAATGCCATTGAATTTTACAGTGCCGTATGTTACTAAGGAAGCTTTATATGGAGATAGTTAAGTGTTGCAGCTCTGGGTCAAACTGAATTGAATGTCATTTTATGTGCTCTCTAAGTGTATACCTTAAAATAAATCAGTTTAATCACCCCGATCCTCAGTTTCACTATGGGTAAAAGGAAACTAGGAATAGACTCAATTCTCCTGATTGTTCTAAGAAAGTTGCTTACATTTTATCCCTAAGAGAAATCTTTTCTGTAGATTTCTAATAGATAATGCTCTACATTTACATAAGTCCAAATAAAGGTAGGTGAATGTGATTTCATTTGAGAATAGGATATTTCTTGAGAATTTGAACAGTTATGATAATAAGGTCTCATAGAAATAGGTAGTCACTAATAAGCAGTGTCTTATAATAGATGAGAAAGTAGACAGAGACAGAGTCACACAAGGGGAAGGCAGATGCTCTGTGAATATGAAACGAAAAGCCAATGAAAGAAAATGATACCAGAACATGGAAGAAGCAATGAAGCATTTTCCTGTATAATGCACAGAGTGCATTGCCTTTTCAATGCTCCATATTGGAACTCCTCGATTCCAGAACAATAAATGTCTGTGCTTGAAGAAAACCTAGTTTGTGTTGTGTTTTATTCCAACAGTCCTATGGATCAAGACTTCTAAGAGAAATGTAAATTGCTTTTTAATTCACAGCTTACAAGATCCGTTTGTTCATTTTTTACTATTTTGTGATCTTTGTGAATATTTGATTAGTAAGACGTTGATACAGGCATGGGGAGTGTAGTGGTTCTGTAAGATAAGTATTGGACTGTGAACCCCAGTGTCAGTGGTTCAAGCCTACTGGCTACTCTGTGGGAGAAAGATGAGGCTTTCTGCTACTACAAAGATTTATAGACCCTATAGAGGGTTGTTATGACTTGGAACTGATTCAACAGCACTTAAAAATAATAACAATAGATACAAATATACTGCAATGGTTAGGACAGGCAGATTCCTTCTATTATTACAATAAAATTAAATTTTTTGCAAACTTTGAAAGATTTGTTTTGATATGTTTAAAAATATTAGAAATTTATGGCTATTTGTTTTTGTTATTCTTATTTTTTAAATTCCAGATTAAGTAAATAATTAGAAATATTTCCTCCTTTGATCTATTTAATTAGATTTGTGGTTGTTAAGTTTCCTCAAGACAATTCTAAATAATAGTGGCCCTGTATACAACTTCCAAGGTAGGATTGAACTTCTGACCTTATGGTTCACAGTCCCGCCTTTACCCTATATCACCACAATAAAGAAGACTGGTTGTCAGTCAGTTGTTGTTACTAAGTTCCATAGAGTCAATTCTGACTCATAGCAATGCTGCATAAAATGTTGGAACATTTTGCATTCTAGTTCCTCCATTTGTATCTTCTGTTGTTAAGTGTCATTAAGTCAGTTCCAACCCACAGTGACCATGTATACGGTTTCCAAGGAGCAGCTGGTGAGTTTGGACCACCGACTTTGTGATATGAAGGACAGTGCTGATCCTATAGTGCCACAACAGGAGTCCCCAATTAAATTTAGTCACCATAAAAAGTCATTTAAAGTGTTACTAAGATGACCATAAAACTACAGAGTTTAGGTTTCCATTATATTGTAGCTGTTGTTAAGTGTCGTCGAGTCCTTATCGACTCTATTGACCTAATGCATAACAAAGTGAAGCGCTGCCCAGTCCTGTGCCAATCTCACAATTTTAATTTAAATAACCAGATCAAAGAAGGAAATATACTTGACTCTACTACTGCTGCCACTATGCAGCATGTTGGGGGGTGGGGGGGTGGTCTTCCTCTTTTTCGCTGACCCTTCACTTTACCACGCATGATGTCCTTGACAGACACTGGTCTCTCCTGACAATATATTCAAAATATAAAACACAATCTTGTCTTCTACAGTCTTCCTTATTCGTAGTCCAACTTTTGCATGCGTATGAGGTAATCGAAAATACCATGACTTGGGTCAGGTGCATCTTAATCCTGAAACTGGTATCTTAGCTCGTGAGTACTTTAAAGAAGTCTCATGCAGTAGATTTGCCTAATGCAATATGTCTTTTGGTTTTTTGACTGCTGCTTTCATGAGAGTTGTTGGTTGATCTTAGAAAAATGAAATATTTAAGAACTTCAATCTTTTCTCTATTTATCTTTTTTGGTACTGGTGAGGATTTTTGTTATCTTTACAATAATGTGCAACTCATATCTAAGGGTCTGGTACTTGATTTTTATCAGTAAGTACAGTAAGACCTCTTTGCTTTCAGCAAAAAAGGTTGTATCATCTGCATATCACAGGTTATTAATGAGTCTTCCTCCAAAACTGATGTCATGTTCTTCTTCACATAATCTGACTTCTTGAATTATGTGCACAGCATACAGATTGAATATCTATGGTAAAAGAATACAGTACTAGCACACATCTTCCCTAACTTTAAACCATTCAATGTTCCTTTGTTCTGTTCGAACGACAGCCTCTAGTTCTATGTATAGGTTCTTCATGAGCACAATTAACTGTACTGGAGTGCTCATTATCCATAATGCTGTCCATAGCTTGTCATCATTCACACACTCAAAACCCTTTGCCTAGTCAATAAAGCACAGGCAAACATCTTTCTAGTATTCTATGCTTTCAGCCAAGAGCCATATGATGCCAGCAGTGTTATCCATCATTCCACATCAGCATCTGAATCTGGCTTGAACCTCTTGCAGTTCTCTGTCAATGTAAAGTTGCAGATGTTTCTTAATTAATTTTTTGCAGAATTTTATATGTATGTGATATTAATGATATTGACTGATGATTTCTGCATTCTGTTGGGTCACCTCTTGTTGTAATGGGGACAAATATATCAATTCTCAGAGCCGTATTCTTTGTCAATGTATTCAATATACCTTGTACTTCTTCCTTCAGTACCACTGGTTCTTAATCATATACTATCTCTTGAAAAGATTGAACATTGACCATTTATTTTTGAAATATTGACTGTGCATCCCTTCCTTCTTTTGCTTCTTTCTGCGTTTTGCAATATTTTCCCCATCTGTTGTTGTTGTTAAGTGCCTCCAAGTCAGTCCCAACTCACAGCAACTCTATATAGGATTTCCAAGAAGTGACTGGTGAGTTTGAACCACCATCCTTGTGGCTCAAACCAAACTTAAAGTCCAGTGCTATATCCTACAGTGACCATAGAATGCTTCAATATTGTAAGTTGAGGCTTGAATTTTCTCCTCAATTCTTTCAGCTTGAGGAATGCTGAGAGTGTTCTTCTATTTTTCTAACTGCAGGTCTTTGAACATTTCATTATAATATATAATTTATTTTCTCAAACTTCCCTTTAAACTTTTCTGTTCAGTTCTTTCACCTCCTCATTTCTTCCATTTGCTTTAGCATCTCTACACTGAAGAACAAGTTTCAGAGTTACAGCTGATATACATTTTATCTTTCCCTTCTTTCTTGTCTTCTTAATTGCCTTTTGCTTTCTTTCTCTATGATGCTTTTGATGTCATCTCATAACTCTTCTGATCTTCAGTCATTAGTACCTAATGAATTAAATATTTTCTTGAGATGATCTGTAAATTCAGATGGGACACGTTCAAAGTCATATTTTGCCTTTCATGATAAGTTTTAATTTTCTTCAGCATCAACCTGAACTTTCATATGCGCAATTGATGGTCTGTTCCATAGTCTGCCACTGGCCTTGTTTTGAACGATGATATGAAGTGTTTCCACCATCTTTTTCCACAGATGAAGTCAATTATGAGTTTATCTTTTATGTTGCTTAAAAAAGGTATTTGCATTGAAGAAGTCATTGGTCTTACAAAATTCTATCATGCAATCTCCAGCCTTGTTTCCATCACCAAGGTTCTATTTCTCATATTTCCTCTATGAGGATGGTAAGTCTCTTTTTTTTTTTCTGAATCCCCTATTAATTCCATACATAAAGAAAGAAGTGTTTGTATGACTGCATTAGGGACTAGAAAAAAAAAAAAATGGCAGAAAATCATGGAGGAGGTAGAATACAAAATGTTCCAAATTTTTTAGAAAAATCCTGATTGTTCTGTAACCATAGTAATTCAGCAACGTTGTTGTTGTTAAGTGCCATCAAGTCAGTTCTGACTCATAGTGACTGTGTATAGGGTTTTCAAAGAGTGACTAGGGATCTTGAACCACTGACCTTGCAACTCAAACAGACCCTGCAGTTCAGTGCATTAACCCTACAGTAGTACCACACCAGGATCATAAAACAGTCAATTCATCAACAACAACCTGAATCAATAAAAAAGATTTTTCCAAATCAAATAATCAGTGATAGACCCTCAGCTTTGAAAACCAACTAATCTTAGGTTGCCTCCAATAACAAGGCTGGCTGTCAGTCAAGTGTTGTTGTTATTAAATGTGCAGTCAAGTCAGTTTTGTCTCATAGTGACTCTGTCAGTTCTGACTCATA
>NW_006408523.1:29263273-29271713 GCF_000296735.1 Chrysochloris asiatica | reverse complement strand
TGCTTTTATCACTCACTTTGTGGGAAACCCAACTGTTGGAACACAAAAGCAGACCCCTAGTTAGAATAAAATTACCAGACATCAAGGCTGCTAGCCTACAGTCAACAACTTTCAAAATATTTAAGTAAACTAATTTGGAAGTAATTTTTTCCAGCCCATTCAAATTTTGGATGAATGTACTCCCAATCTTAACAACAGAATCCATGAGAAATCCCAAGGAAGAATTGCCTAAGCAAGCTCTTGACTATTTGTGAGAAAATAATAGATGATGTTTAAGTCATTATATTTTGGGATAATTTTTGTATCATATTAGCTAACCTAATCAATTTTCACTTAAAATAAGAAAAGAAGTCATAAAAAAAGAGATGAATTTAATTGGAATAAGAATTATTTCAAGAAAGTTAAAATTTCAAATATGTTTTCATGATAGTCAAGAAAATCATAAAGATACACCTCTGAAACATGGTCTCAAGCAAGTGTTAAAAGAGGAAATATATTAGAATAAAAGATAAAAAATGAGCTGGAAGCACTAAGACAGCAATAATTATATACAAAATATTACAGCAAGTAGTATCTACACTTACTGTATTTAAAACTAAACACTCTAGTAAGCAGAGTCAAGAGATGGATAACATGATCAAAACATAAGAAAACCAATGAGTTCATCATAAAGCAAACAAAAACATTCTACATGAATGTCAGATAGTATCCAAGTTTTTGAAATGGGTGCTATATGAGGAAATAATGGAAAAAGTGATTATTAAATATATTCAGATGTGTCTTCGAAGAAAGCTTTCTTCAACTAAAACAATAATTAAATCTGGGGAGGTAAAATGCGTTTTTGTTTTTTTGGTTTTTTGTCTGTGTGCTTGACTTTATGTTATTTTCAACTACTTATTATTCAAATAAAATCTGATCACCTATTCAAAAACAATCTTACCATTTCATAAAGAGGTTTTGATGTTTCTTCATACATAATAGAGGTGTTATATGATGTAAAAGGAAATCATCATACATATCACATGGTTTCTTTCCACATGACACTAAAACAGCCACTAATGGGGTCCTTAAACATTAAATTGACACCTTATGTGGCCTTGTAAGATCAGCACTGGACATCAAACAGAGGTCTGCAATTCAAATCCACAAGCTCTTCCTTGGAGACCCTATACAGGGTGTTATGTGCCAGAACAAACTCAACGGCACTCAAGAACAATAAGAATGGTCACAATTTCATAACATTCATATCAAATATTTTTTTAAAAAAATAGAAGTACTGTCCATGTACAAAGGGACTTCAAAAAGTTCAGGAAAAAAATGGAATTAAAAGATAAATGAAATACTTCTAACAACTTTTTGAAACTCACTTGTATTTAAGAGTGACTTTTTAATATCAGCAAATTGTTCAATATTTTTCTATAGGTTAGGCACATTTTCTGTACCATTTAAAACAATAAAATATAGAACCCTCTTTTAAAAAATTAATTACTCAACATTTTGGGTGGAAATAAATTAATTAGAGATATGAATAGATGCCTGTATAATGCTTGAAACATGCAGAAAAAGGAAAACATGTTAAAAATAGAAGCATAAAATAAAATAAAGTTCAACATTTACAAAATCAAGCATAGATAAGACCTTCTCTAAAGAAATCTTTCAGAGTAGACATAATATAGATCTCATATGATTATCTTATCATTAAGAAATAAAACAGAAAATAGTATCAAAATGATAAATAAAAAGCAAATTCAATTTAAAAGTGCAGCAATTTTCAATGAAAGAAAATAAAACAACTTATTTGTCTACTTTAAAATAGAAATGATAATACAACCAATGTGTTTAGAAGAATGATGTTGTCCTTATTCTTAAACAAGAGTATAAAAATAAATAATTTTCCTGTTAAATGACTGAACTCAAACAAATAACAAAGTATGTATAAGCAAATCAGAGAGCTTATCATAATAATAAAATATTAAATCATGCATTAAAATTAAGTTGAAAAAGCTAAGAAGTCAAATACTTTTTAGAAACCAATGAACTAGGCTTATATATTAAATAAAAAAAAAAAGAATATTCAAGTATCTTTGAAGATGTGAAAACACACATACATAGATCTATATACATAGCTACAAGGTGAAAACAAATAGCTGATAATATTTTCCCTGGGTAAGGAAAATGCAAAAGTAATGATGCTTTATTCTGAAAAATATAATTTATTAAAATGACCAAAAAAATTGAATTAAACCTAAAGATACTCATCAATATGAAAATTTGTTGTTGTTATTAGGTGTCCTTGAGTTAAATCTGATTCTGGCAATCTATGCACAACCTATGCCCTGCTCGATCCTGTGCCATCCCCACAATTGTTTGAGCAAACTGTTGCTGCCATTGCTGTCAACCCACCTCTTTGAGGGTCTTTCTTTTTTTCTCTGGCCCTCCACTTTACCAAGCATGACGTCCTTCTCCAGGGAATGATCCTCTTGACATGTTCAAAGAGAAAAAAATATTGCCTTTTGAACTTCTAAGAAGGATTCTGGGTAAACTTCTTCCAAGACAGATGTGTTAGCTCTTACGATAGTTCATGGTACTTTCAATATATTCCTAGTAACCATAATTCAAATACATATGTAGTATGTTCTTCCTTATTCATTTTTGAAATTTCCTATGCATATGAGGCAACTGAAAATACTATATCAAAAAAGAAAAAGACTATGGTGTGGCACACCTTAGACCTCAAACTGGAATTTTATCTTCTCAATACTTTAAAGAGGTCTTTTGCAGCAGATTTATCTTATGCAATATAACCTTTGATTTTTTGACTGCTGCCCTCATAAGTGTTGATTTTGAATCTTAGCAAAATGTTATTGTCAGATTCAAAATAGCCAATACCAGTCAATTGCAACTCACTAAATGATGCCTAGGACATCAATGTATTTGACAGCTTCAAATTTTTCTTAGGTCATCAAAATCTTTTTTATTCATCCAGTCATGGGGTGTTTTGTTTTCTTAACATAGTGCAATTTATTCTACAGTCTTTAATCTTCAACAATTAGTATTTTAAATCCTCCATTTCCAGCAAGCAGTATTGTGCCATCTGCATACTGTGGTTGTTATGAGGCTTTTACCCTAATGCTACCTTCTTCTTCACAAAATTCCACCTCTCTGGTTATTTGCTCAGAATACAGATTATTTATCATTATTGTAAAAGGACACAACCCTGTCACATGCCTTTCAAGAATTTAAACAATTCAGTATCCCCTTTTCTGTATGAACAAAGGCTTCCGGGTCTATGTAAAAGCTCCTCACAAGTGCGCTTAATTGTTCTGGAATATTCATTCTTCTAAATGTTATCCATAGTTATTTATGATCCACACAGTTGAATGCATTTTCATAGTCAATAAAGAACAAGTAAACGTCTTTCTGGTATTCTCTGCTATTAGTCAAGATCCATCTGACTTCAACAATGATATCCTTCATTCCTTATCCTCTTGAATTTGTTGCAGCTCCCAGTCAATGTACTGCAGCAATTGATTTTGAATTATCATGAAAAAATTTTACTTCCAAGTGATAATAATGCTATTGTTCAAATATTTTTGGATTCCATTGAGTCACCTTTTTTGGGGAATGTGCACAAATATGGATCTCTTCTAATCAGTTGGCCAGGTAACTGCCTTCCAAATATCTTGGCATAGACGAGTAAACACCTCCAGCTCTGCATCAGTTTTGTGAAATACTTCCTTTTGTATTTCATCAAATCCTGGAGCCCTGTTTTTCAACAATGCTGTTAGTGCAGTTTGGACTTTGCCTTTCAGCACTATTGGTTCTTTATTATATGCTACCTCTTGACATCTTTGAGTATTAACCAACTCTTTGTTGGTACAGCAACTTTATGTATTCCTTCAATCGTCTTTTGATGTTTCATGCATTACTCAATAATTTCCCATAGAGTCCTTCAATTTTTCAACTTTAAGCTTAAATTTTCTCAGTTAATTCAGCTTCAGAAATGTTGAGCATGTTTTTCCCTTTTGATATCCTAACTTTAGGTCTTTGCACATTTCATTATAATATTTGACTTTGTCTTCTCAAGCTGCCCTTTGAAATTTGCTGTTCAGCTATTTTACTTAATTTATTCCATTCATTTTAGATTGTGTGGAAAAATAAGAGAACATTTAGAGACTTTTTTTTTTTTTAAAGAATGGTAGTAAGAAAGAGCAGTCTGAACCAAGAATTAACATTTATTGCAATACCACAATGTATAAAAAATGTTTCTGGAGGAACACATTATTATAGCAATAAAGCAGAACAAAAAGTACAAACTGTCATGGAAACTTAAGCTGAGCTAAAGATTGCATTTCAAGGTAACATAGGAGAATTCAGTAAATCATACTGGATGAATATTAAATAAATCTAGAGATTGACTCAAACCCATCAGCTCAATACATTTTTATGAATGAATGATCTAAATTCAAATGATACTTTAAAAGTACAGAATTATATATGTACCATAATATTCTTAATCTTGAAAAGAAAGAAGAACTTTCAAATAATAAATGAAACCACAAAGCAAATACTGACAGGTCTATAAAACTGGAGACATAAAATATAGAATGCCTTGGGTCTAAAGACTGAGTAAAAAGTCTAACCCAATGAGAAACTCATACATGCACACATGAGGGGTCTTTAAAAACTTTGTACAAAAATGGACTTAAAATATAAATTTCTCAATATAAGTTTGATCAAGTTCAAAATACTGTTGTAAACAATGATGAAGATAGCAGCTATTTAGTCCATCACTAAAGGACAGAGGTACCGGGAATTTAACCATGACAATGCACTCTCTTTTACATTATTAGCTGAGGATAAAATAGGTGCTTTTAGAAGTTTTCTAAGATTAAAAAGAAAGAAAGCAGAAGGAGCCAAGTCAGGAATACTAAGTGGATGCCTAATGATTAAATACTTACAAAATTGTTGGTGTTTCATGAAAAGATTGAGCAGGAGCATAGTCAGAGTGGAAAAGAAATCTTTGGTGAAGATTTTCCAAGATTTGGGGAGGGGAGGGCTAAATATTTGGCTAATTTTCAGAAAACAATCTCATAGTACGCAAATGTTATTGATCTTTGTTGTTGTTAAGTCTGACCCTCAAGAAAGGCAAAATGCCTTGAGCATTTCCCAAGAAACTGTTGTCGTGACCTTTGCTCTTAAATGATCTGCTTTTGCTTTGATTGGACCACTTCCACTTCTTGGTAGCCATTGTTTTGATTGTGCTTTGTCTTTAGGATATATTGTTAAAGCCATAGTTTATCTCCGTTTTCAAGTCTTCCAAGAAATGCTCCAAGATGTGGATCCTACAAATTTAAAATTTCTATTGAAATCTCACCTATTATCTGCAGCTGATCTGGGTACTATAATTTTGGGACCCAAACAAACATAATGTTTGTTCAACTTTAATTTTTCAATTAGTATTTTTGAAGCTAAGTCAATTGGGATGTCTGTGATATTGACTATTGATTCTGCTGTTAATAATAGATTCTTTTCAATTAGTGCACAGACAAGATAAATTATATCTTTGCATAATGATGTGAATGATCCGCCACTGTGGATTTTATCTTCAACATTGTCTCATCCCTTAAAATGGTTTATCCATAGTATAATGATTATTTCTTTGGGTTATTGTTCTTGTAAGTTTTCATAAACCATCAGTGATTTCATCATTATTCCACCAATGCTTCATATAAATTTGATGCTTGTTTTTGTTTCAGTGTTAGCAGAATTCATGTTGCTCTGATATCATATCAAACTGATATGACATCCTTCTTGGTGTTTCAAACTAGATTCTGTGTAGTAATTTTATAACAAATTGCTTGTTGTGCTGCTTCTACGTGACACTGAGTCAGTTGTAACACATAGCAACCCTGTATAGGGTTTCTGAGGAGTGACTATTGGGTTTGAACCACCAACCTTATAGTTAGCAGTCCAGTATTTATGGTCCCATGCTACATAAAGACTTCATAACAATTAGTATGCATTTATTTGATGCAATTATTTTTATATTAATTCATAGTATTTTCAAAATATGTATTTTTTCTGAATGTTTCAATGTTCCCTTATTTATATGAATTGTTGCTTGTAGGTGCCTCTGAGGCAGTTCTGATTCAGTAACCCAATGTACAAAAGAAGTAAACACTACCCAATCCTAAACTATTCTAACAATCGTTCCTAGTTTTGAGCTCATTGTTGCAACCATTGTGTCCTCCTCCATTTTCACTGACACTCTACTTTACCAAGCAAGTAGTCCTTCTCCAGGGACAGGTCCTTACTGATAACATGTCAGTATATAAGATTAAGTCTTGCCATTTTCCCCTCTAAAATGTATTCTGATTGTATTTTTTCCAAGACAAATGTATTCATGCTGCTGGCAGTCTATGGTATATTTCATATTCTTCACCAGCACCATAACTCAAATGCTTCAGTTCTTTTTCAGTGTTCCTTATTCATTGCCAAACTTTCACATGCATATGAGACTATTGAAAATAGCTTGGCTTGGTTCAGGAGCACCTAGGTCCTTGAAGTGACATCTTTGCTTTTAATACTTTAAAAAGAACTTTTGCCCAGTGCAGTAAATTCTTTAGTTTCTTGACTAATACTTTCATAAGCATTGATTACTTCCTCAAGAAAAATGAAATCCTTGACAACTTCAGTCTTACCCTTTCTCTGTTTGTCATGATGTTACTTATTGATCTAATTGTGAATATTTTTGTTTTCTTCATGTCAAGGTCCAATCCATACTTAAGGCTGTGTAATCTTTGGTCATCATCACTGAGTATTTCATGTTCTACAAACAAGGTTGTGCTATCTGCATATTGCTTTTTGTTAGTGAGACTTCCTCCAATCCTGATGCCACACTATTTTTCACTTAGTCCAGTTTCTCTGATTATTTCCTCAGCTGAATCAATGTGATAAAAGGCCACGACCCTGATACACACTTTTACTTATTTTAAACCATGGAGTATCATACCTTGTTCAATTCAGAAGATTGTTTCTTGATCTATGCATAGGTTCTCAGTGTGGAAAATTAAGTGTTTTGAAATTCCCATTCTTAGCAATGTTAAACATAATTTTGTTATGACTTGCACATATAATGTATGCATACCACATAAATGTATGTATGTATGTATATCACCAATCCTTCTAGTTTGTTGTTCTGTGGTGACTTATATGTTCATTTGATGATTGGGACTCTGCCACTTGTATTTTAAATACTAACAAGGTCATCCATGATAAACTGGTCTCAGAGGAGCTTTCAGACTGAGACAGACTAGAAAGAAGGATAGGCAGACTACTGCTGCCTATTAAGCCACTGATAAACATATTAATAGCAGTGATACATTATCAGACATAGTAATAGAAGATATAACATTATGAATAGCTGAACATTGTTAGATAGCATAATGGAAGATGGGCCCCTCATGTTAGAAGCATAACTCAAAATACAACTGGGGAAGGAAGAGCTGCCTCCTCAAAATAGAGTTGACTATGAAGACATGACTGGAGTCATTAGGATCTTCATTTGCTGATGGGGTGCCACTCTAAATAAGGAAAAACAGTTGCAAACATCCTTTGTTAACAGAACATGAAATATACAAAGTATGAATCTAGAAAAATTGGAAGTTGTAAAAAATGAAATGAAACACAAAAAGATTGATATCCTAGGCATTAGTGAGCTCAAATGGACAGGTATTAGCCATTTTGAATCAGACAATCATATGATTTACTATACTGGGAACCAAAAAATTGAAGAGAAAAAAATGTTACATCCACTGTGAAAAAGAGCATTACAAAACTTATGTTGAAGTATAATACTGTCTGTGACAGGATAAAATCCTGTACACAAACAAGGAAGATAATATGACTATTATTCAACTTTAAGCCCCAATAACTAAAGTCAGTGATTATGATATTGAAGAATTTTATGAACTTCTTTAGTCTGAAATTGATCAAACATGTAATCAAGATGTACTGATAATTACTGGTGATTAGAATGTGAAGATTGGAAACAAAGAGGAAGGATAAGCAGTTATAAAACAAGGCCTTTATGATAGAAATGGTGCTGCAGCTACATGATAGAATTTTTCAGTATTAATGCCTTATTCATTGCAAGTATCTTTTTCAAACAGCATAAAAGTTGACCATATTCATGAACCTTAACAGAATACACAGGAATCAAATTTACTACATCTGTGGGAAGAGACAGTAGAAAAGCACAATATCTTCAGCCAAAACAAGACCTGGGGCCATCTGTAGGAAAGACCATCAATTGCTCATATGCACGTTTAGGCTTAAGCTGAAGAAAAGTAAAAGAAGTCCATGAGTGCCAAAATATGACCTTGAATAGAGCCCACCTGAATTTAGAGACCATTTCAAGAACAGACTTGATGCTAGT
>NW_006408523.1:29261547-29262588 GCF_000296735.1 Chrysochloris asiatica | reverse complement strand
TCAAGTGTTGAAGAGCAACATTGGAAGCTTCTATGAGCAAGACATTGAATGATGCAGAAAACATCAAAAGAAGATAGAAGAAATACAGTGTCACTGAACCTAAAAGAAATGGTTAATGTTCAACCATTTCAAGCAGTCGCATATAATCAAGAACCAATGGTACTGAAAGAATAAGTCCAATCTACACTGAAGGATTTGGAAACAAAGGCTCCAGGAACTGATAGATACAAACTGAAATCTTTCAATAAATTGATGCAGCACTGTAGGTGCACACTCATCAATGCCAAGAAATTTGGAAGAAAGATACCACTTGGCCAATTGGTTGAAAGCAAACCATACTTGTGCCAATTCCAAAGAGAGATGACCCAATGGAATGTGGACATAATTAAACATTTATTTATATGCATGTAAAATTTTGCTGAAGATAATTTGAAAGCAGTTGCAATAGTACATCAATAGAAAATTCAAGTTATAAATTCAAGTCAGATTCTGAAGAGGATGTGGAACTAGTGATATATTTGCTGATGTCAGGTGGATCTAAGCTGAAAGCAGAGAATACTAGAGAGATATTTACTTGCGCTTTATTGACAACACAAACGTTTTTATTGTATAGATCATGAAAAACTCTGGATAACATTATAAAGAATGGGCATTCCAGAACACTTTATGCTCATGAACAATCTGTACACAGACCAAGAGGCAGTTATGACAACAGAACAAAGGAATATTGAATGGTTTAAATTAAGGACAGGTGTTTCCTTGGTTGTATATTTTCACCATGCCTATTCATTACGTACACTGAACAAATAATACAAAAATCTGGATTATATAGAAAGTGGCATCATATATATACAAAGAAGACTTCTCATTAATAATCTACCATATGCAGATGACAAATGTTTTCTGGCTGAAAGTGAGGAGGACCAAAAATACCTACTGATGAAGATCAAAAACTGTTCCTCACTGTTAAGAAAACAAGAATCCTCACAACTGGATAAGTAACAAATATCACGAAAAATGTAGAAATGATAGAAGTTTTCA
>NW_006408523.1:29258893-29260787 GCF_000296735.1 Chrysochloris asiatica | reverse complement strand
ATATATATATATATAGAGAGAGAGAGAGAGAGAGAGAGAGAGAGAGAGAGTCCTGGTGTGGCACTGTGGGTTAATGAGCTGGATTGCAAAGTCATTTTGAATACAATATCAGCAGTTCATGCTCACCAATCACTCCTTGGATACCCTATACAGGGTAGCTATGGGTTGGAACCGGCTTGATGGCACTTAACAACACCAACAACAATACATATATTAAATATATTTGTATTATTATTACACATTTCTGTATACAGAAATATATTTTGAAATGATAGGTAAATATTTATAAAGTTCTAATTAAAAGCCCTGCTGTTGTACTGCAGAATATAATAAGTGGATTGTTAACTGCAAGGTCAATGGTTGAAACCCACCAGATGCTCCCCTGATACTGGATACAGGGTCCCTATAAATCAGAATCTATTAGATGGTTCTTAACAACAACAAAAAATTAGTCATTTTTCGTTTATAAGTTCTTGCACATAAACATACGTATATATGCACAAATACACAGATAAAGAGTCCTCCAACCTACTTCAAGGCAGTTGTAATTTGTATCCCTTTCCACTTTGAAAACACAAAGGCCTTGTATATTTCTTCAGCTGGTGAATTCTTTGTAAGTATAACTGTAGACTAGATTAATAGAAGCGAAGTTTGCAGTAAGAGTATAATGCATCTTAAACTTCAATACATAGTTTTCAAATTACCTTCTAAAGAGGTTGCATAGATTTACATTCTGATCAATATCACTTCAAGAGTTCTTTAAGGCAGAAGAATTCAAGATAATATATGCAGCTCATTAGATTGTCTTTGCCTTGTAAAAGTTATCGGTCTTTTTTCAGATAGAAGATCTATCAGCCTGGTTCATGAAGAAGAAAAGCCCTTAGTCAAACTGCAGTTGATTAGTAGCACAAGTTACAAATAAAGTACTTTTGTAGTTATTTGTTTCTTTATTTGTTTTTAATTAAACCACTTAGATACTACATGTTTGCACTGCAACATAGCCTAATCTGGTCTGATTGATGCTGTAGTTAAACCTCATATTATACCAAACTTCTTTATTTATTTATTTTATTTATTCAATAATAAAATATATTATTTGTGAAAGTAACTAAATGTTTCTCTCGATTTATACAGGAAGTTTTTTTGTTGGTGTTATTTAACTTTTCTATGTGACAGAATTAAAGAATCACAAAGAAAACAGATGTTTTTCCATCCTCCTTCAATGAAAGAAAATTAGAAGCAAGTGAATTTCTGATTCATCCTGTGTAATAAAAATATTCCTTCAGTTTGTTCTTAACAATTTGGAATTTTTTTTTTTTTTTAGTCAACTGGCATTTTGTTATGGATGTGATTAGAAAATTGAAGTCAGATTGACTATTATTGCTATTTATTTATTTAAATCATCATAATGACTATTTTAAAGTTCTAATAATGACACAAAATTTTAGTTTAGATGAAGACAGAACTATCACCATTTTAAATATTATTTTCTTTAGACCTTTATTCAGGTGTCCCAATGAAACTCCATTGAAAAGGAAAGTTCTGCAGGTGGGGCTTGATGGCAAATTGAGGAGAAATGCAGTGAGGATCTCCATCAACAATAACAAAGAATACAGGATGAAGCAGGTTCAGGGGACAGTTCCAGAACCCTGAACTACATATAAAGGAATATTTAGAAAGCTTGAAGGCTTACAGCCAGTGGAATTTATAGCAGAAGTAAGAAATCTAGTGTTTTTAGATCAGCCAGCATCAGTGGCTCCCAGAGCAGCCATCTTGGGTGAGAGGGAGTGAGAGAAGCATCAGAGCCACTTCAGATACTTGATGCCTGACTGATCCTTAGAGATAAAGGTGTGGATACTGGTTTCTCACTGTCTGTACACCTCCATTCTGGTGA
>NW_006408523.1:29253967-29254563 GCF_000296735.1 Chrysochloris asiatica | reverse complement strand
AAAATGATGTCCATGTTTATTTTACAATAAGTTTAATGTATTTGGAAAAATAAGTAGATGACATTTTCAGAGAAAAAATCAACATGAGAAGAATAATGAGATATGAAATCATTGGAAATAACTGCAATATTTATAAATATTTTACTAAAGAGGCATAAAAAATATTATCACTGAGTAAATGACCCAGATATAGAATATATTTTCTCTAAACACTTGTTGCACAATAAAAGGATGAATCACAAATCAATATAAAAGTGAATTATTTTTCTGTGGGTGGTTTT
Organism: Chrysochloris asiatica; assembly: GCF_000296735.1. Taxonomy (NCBI): domain Eukaryota; kingdom Metazoa; phylum Chordata; class Mammalia; order Afrosoricida; family Chrysochloridae; genus Chrysochloris; species Chrysochloris asiatica. The sequence goes on along the minus strand of NW_006408523.1, from coordinate 29,254,282 downwards.
GTGAATATAACAACTAAATTTAAATTCTCAGAATATAGAACAAGACATTTTGCTGATATTACAGGATAAACATTAATAAATCAAACCATAAAGTTATGTACAAATACAAGTAAATATTTACCAAACAATGAAGAAGAGGAATCACTATCATTTTTCATGGTGAAAATGAAATATATCTTGAAAAAGAACAAGGGGATAACTTCTATAAGCTTATACCTAATTTATATGAAATTACTAAAAATAAGGTACAAAAAACATTGTGCATTTTATACAGTTGTATGTATATAACCAAGAAATTCCTTAAAACAGACAATT
>NW_006408523.1:29240865-29247096 GCF_000296735.1 Chrysochloris asiatica | reverse complement strand
TGGTAGTTCAAACCAAACAACTGCTCCTTAGATATCCTATGCAGGGTAGCTAAAAGTCAAATGAATTCAAGGGCACTTAGCAAGAACAAGAACGTGGAATATATAGAATAAAATAAACTTCTCCAAAATTACCACTAGTTGAGTTTAAAAATACTGGGGTTTATATGTTATTGAAATCTTGTCTATCAAGTATAATTATTGCTATAGTTAGCAAATGATATGTTTAGTTTGGTTTTTAACAGATGTCCTGAATATTTTTCTTTTAATTTTTTTTTACTGTTTTCTAACTAGCTTAATACAACATTAATATTATTTTAATCACTTAGCATTGTACTGGACAACAAGGATATATTAAAGGGTGAATGTTAACATTAGAAAATAGGAACTTCTCTTTCTAGCTAGGAAATTGAAGCATTAAAAATACTTTTGCTCCCATGATACTAATAAGAAAAGTAAAATCTCAAATATAAAACAATTGTGAGGATGGAGCAGACTGGACAATATTTTGTTCTGGTGTGCATAGGATGTTATGAGTGGCAACCTAATACAATAACAACATGATGCTACGAAACAGCTGTGGATATAAGGAACATTGAAGAACTTTAGTATGCAGATAATAAATTCTTCAAAACAAAGCTAATAGCTCTTTATCTGATAATCAGTCTTATTAATGTCCATTCAATGTGGTTGTTTTTAAGTGTCTTGGAGTCAGTTCTGACTCATAAGGACCCTGTATAGGAGCATTTGGTGGGTTTAAACCATCAACTTTGCAGTGCAAACTGACCTTGTGGTCTAGTATGTTATTCTGCAGCACCACACCAGGACTTCATCTATTTGATAATGGATCTTAAATGGATTGGGATTTGGAAAGTTCTTAAATGCAAATAATATAGATATAAATATGTCTGTATATATTTATACATGTGTTCATAGATACGTAAATACATAGACACATTGTACATCTTGACTATTTTTGTCCCTCTGAAACATCTATGTTCCTTACCAGACTGTATCAAGAAAGTGGCAACTTATGACTGAAATAGGAAGGTAAACAGGAGCAGCTAGCAAAAAGAAAAATGGGCAGCTGCCTGTCAACTGACATGGAGTCTCATGGACATCTTCAACTTTTGTGAACATCTGTCAATACAGCAGTCTGTAGGTATAAGATATGGCAGTAAGTGGGGGGCAGATGTTCCCTTGTTCTGTGCCCTCCTTATAATTGGGAGCTTGTCAAGTCCCTGCCCTCACCAAACAACAGCTAGTCGTGCCCTGTCTGCCCATTCATGGCCCTTCCTAGGGAAGGGCACCAGGAGTGACTTGCCTGGTTCTGAAGAGATGTGATCTGACTATGAAATACCGTACACAGAGAACAAGGAGCTGCATTCATACTTCCAGTCTCTATCATGTTCACCAGGAGACAGGTGGTGAGTACCTGAAAACAAACTGACATTTAATACAAATACAATGATATCACAAAATGTCAGTCACAGAGATAATAGGCTTACACAAAGAAATAAGACAATTCCTAAAACAAGTGACCAAAATACAAGTCAGAAAATATAATGCCAAAAATAATATCAAAATTACTTGATAAAAAATATTACAGAAGGATATATAGGTGCCTTGAATAGATTGAAAGGAAGATGAAGAAAAGTAAGGCGAACACAGAAAAAACTTTAGAAGAATTCAGGGAAACACTACAAGAGCAAACTGAAATGATAAATGAAAATCTGGAAACAACAAAAACAGCCAATAGAAAATCAGGAGATTAATACCAATACTTCTGAAATAAATAGTACCTCGAAAGGGCAAAGAAGTATAATTGAATCAATTAAAGGATAAATTACTGAATAGGAAGACACATTTCTCAATATTCACCTGCTTGGGGAACAATAAAACAGAAGACTAAAAAAAACCCGTAGAAAGTCTAAGATTTATGTGGGGACACTATCAAGATGAAAAAATTTACATGTGATTGGAATTCCAGAACAGGACAACACACACAAAGATAATACATAAAATTGTCAAAAAGTTGTTAGAAAACGTCTGTTACATCATGATAGACAAGAAAATAGACACTCAAAAAGTTAAATGTACTCCAAACAGAATAGACCTCAAAAGAAAAACACCAAGACATATTATAATCAAACAAGTCATCCAGAACTGAAGCCAGATATTGTCATTTTTAAGTGCCATGGAGTTGGTTTTAACTCATAACAACACTATATAGACTTTCCAAGGCTTTACATTTTCTATGGAGCAGAAGGCCTTATCTTTCTCCTGAGGAGTAGCTGGCAAACTCAAACCATGGAACTTGTAATTCGCATGGAGACTCATACTAGATACAGACGTATTGAAAGTGAAACCAGCATACAATACTGAAAGAGAGTACCAACGACACCAGCTTTCAGTAGCAACATCAAATAATCAATTAATAAAAACAACGTACAAGAGCTAGTCCAAAATTATCTGGAATATGGTTATATTAAAATACCCATCCACGTCCAGGGCTGATGACAACATTGAGCACATAGGTGAAATGATTATGTTGAATAGATGAGTGACAGTGAATTATGTGGAAAATCTTTCCAAATCAGCCAGGACTATGTCTCTGAAATAATCCACAACACACTTGGCTTTCAAAAAGTTTTTGTTGTATGGTTACCAAAACAACTCACAGAAGTGCATAAACAGAAGTGTTTGGACATCTGAAAACAAAATTTGGACTGATGCTCTACAGAAGGTAAACGTTTCTTTAAAAAATACGTTACATGGAGTCATCACTAGGAAACTGAGAGTATATGGCAGAGTATGGAATGGAAAGATCCTCAATGTCTGATATGTTACTTCTATTTTTAAATGCAGAAGTATACGAATTACTTGGCTTTTTGCTTATTTGATGTTCAGAGCCTAGGTGTGGCACTGTGTTTGAATCCCAAGGTTGATGTTCAAGATAACCAGTTGCTACTCTGAAACCCTATCCACAGTCTCTATGGGTAAGACTGACTCAATAACGCTTAAAAACAACAACAATAATTCGATGTTTAAATAAGCAACCGTTAGCTATAAATTTGATATATTCAGAATTGACTCAATGGCAGCAAATTTGATTAGTTTTGGTTTACATGTTTAAAAGGATGTTTATAAGAAGGATGTCTGTAAAAAGGTGAAATCCTTCAACTATTTTTCTAGTATTAATTCTCTTAAAAGTATAAGCTAATTAAGAATAAAAATAGTTTTAAGAATCGTATTAGCTTAATCAATGGTATGCTTAAGTATATTTTAACTAATGAAGACTGAATATGCCTAGATAGACTTCATTTAAATACATAAATTTCTTGATCTTTAAAAATATGAAAACATATAGGGAAGGTTGTTGTTAATAAGTGGTGTCAGGTGGTTCTGCTTTAGAGACCTTGTATAGGGTTCAGATGAAAATATTGGGAAATGGTTGCTTTAAATAAAATGATTTTAATAAAATAACTAGGGAAATCTTTTATAAAAGATGTCATGCTTTCCCATCTTTAGTTTAATTTTCAGAGATTAGAAAAATATAGTAAGGAGTTGAAAAAAAAGTAGGGGAAATAATCTCATTATCATGTCTTCTTTAGCATTTTCAAATACAAATAGATTTATTTGTATAAGATTTATATTTGAGTAATTTCTTCATACTTACTGATTAATGCAGTAATATAGCATACACATGAAATATCTACATATAATCTATAATTAAGGAGCTCTGGTAGCGTAGTGGTTACGAATCGGGCTGCGAACCTTAAGGTCAGCCGTTGGAAACTATCAGCCGCTCCATGGGAGAAAGATGAGGCTTTCTACTCCCGTAAAGATTTACACCCTTGGAAACCCTGTACAGGGTTGCTATGGGTCAGAGCCGACTCGACAGCACTTAACAACAACAACAATCTATAATTATATTTGTTTGAGGATTCAACACTTTTTTAAAAATCACTAAAAATGACTGACATGGATTATAAAGATACAATGAAAAAGTAGTTTTTCCCATGACATAAAACATCTTTGGAAGGAATTGAAAACCTTTTCTAAAAATTAACGTGACATATAAATATAAATTACTAAATATAAATGTTCCATTTCTGATTATTGATTGAACTATTTAGTCTTAATGTAGTCAGGTATTTCAAGAACCCAATTATGGCACTATATTTGGAACATTTCTTCTCATTGAAGATCAGAGTCATAGTCAGATACTCCTGAAAATAAAATAGAGTATTTATTTATTTTATTGTTTTTATGATCAGTGGTTCAATCCACCTTCTATTCCTTGGAAATCCTATTATTTGTTACAACAACAACAACAAAATAAGTCAGGATCAACTCGATGGCACTTGACAACAACAAGAAGTTGGTACAGAGAAGCATCTATCAGAAAACACAAGAAAATTATGTTTTATTTTGTCCAATAAATATTTCATTTTTTAAATTTCTTTCTTATTTTCAATATTTTTTCCTTAGAGATATTATATACAATACAGTTTAACTTATACTAACAGGAAATTACAAGGCAGGGATTGGAAAACACTAAAGGTCAAGAAAAACAATATTTACTCATATGGATCAGGAATTCTTATGAATTTAACATGAGTGAGAGAAAAAAGAGGAAACAGAGACAGAAAAGAGGTATATAGCTCATTCAATTGGACCTTGGAGTCCTGGTATGGCACTTTAGGATAAACTCTGGACTGCTAACCACAAGGTCAGCAGTTTAGGCCCACAAACTACTGGAAACTCTATGTAGGGTCTCTGTGAGTCAGAATCTAAGCCATGACACTTAACAGTAAGAACAATTGGACCTTACTCCCTGGAAACAACGGAAGATAAACTAGGAACGTGAGACATCCATTTAGAGTGGAGCAGCTAGAAATAAAACAGTACTTTATTTGTTTTTGCTTAGATGTCCTGTTATTGAACAGTAATTGGGTCAAATGCAGACACTAGTAGTTGATGAGTACCTTAAGGTTAGAAATCGAAGATAGTTCTGGGAAGAGGAATAAGGTAGGGTTTTCAGGTGATTATAATGTTCTTATTCTCAATAAGAGTGATTGGGTATGGTTGCTTTTTACTAAATAATCAAACTGTACACTCATTATTGGTATAATTGTCTACATGTGTTCAACCTTTCTTTAGAAAGATAAAAAATATATATGGCAATTTCTAAAAAAAAAAAAAATTGACTGACTTCTTCAGTCAATTCCATCTACTCTTAAATGCATATACATTGATAAGATTTCTGATCACCAAATTAACCTGTACACAGTAGGTAAGCAGTTATTGCATATGATATTAAAATAGTAAGACAGAAAGTTATAACAAAGGATATTTCCAAATAGAACATATTTAGCCAATTTATAGAAGGTACATGTAGGAAATAACCTAAGGACTAACTAGGGACTCTAGTTAGGTAATCAATATCTTTTCTAAATTTAAAATACTCATTTTCAATGATAATTTTATGTTTTATTACCTTCTATGCCTTCATAAAGATATACGACTCATACATATTGTTCAAGTGTCATACATCACAACATTCTGTGTTGCAAGAAGGTGGAAGAAAGGAAGGTAACATCTCTGTAATCTTGGAGAAATAACTAACTTTTAAATCTATTTTTATATTGAATCATAAATAATTAGGCAACATAGTTTGCCTCTTTTTACATGGCTATTTTATGAATTAGATGAGAATATATGTGAGGATGGTGCAAGACGGAGAAGTATTTCATTCTGTTGTGCATAGGGGAACTAAGAGTCAGAATCAACTCTACGGCACCTAACAACAACAATGTATGTGTAAATCATGTTTCATTCATTCATCCAACAGTTTGCTTAACATTGTTCTGGTGCTAAGAATATAATTTAAAAGAAGATAGGAAATATTCTTGTTTTTATGGAACTTTAATTCTGAGAATGAAAAAAAAAAATAATATAAAGAACAGATGAAACTAAATGATTAAATAAAATAATCAGTATTCTGAAGGAAAGAAACTAAATTGGCTGGTAGAACTTAGAAGTATGAGACAGGACAATCTATAATAGGCAGCATGGCCAGTGAAAGGTTTCTGTAAAGATACTGCATTGCAACTGAAAGCTGAACAGAAGCTGCAAACCAGCACCAATCCAAAAGGAGAGCTCTTGATGCAGACAAACAATAGTTACAGAGAAGAAAACAGGTCACTATGAAAGAAAGAAAGAAAAAAA
>NW_006408523.1:29238625-29240765 GCF_000296735.1 Chrysochloris asiatica | reverse complement strand
AATTACAATTCATAATCAAAACATTATTTTTACCATAACTGGTCATATATATCAGTTACTCATAATTGATTTAACAATAAAAACAAGAACATAATGGTACCTAAAGTTTTATAGTTAAGAATAAATGGAACAGCTTCCTCACACTAACAATATATCTATCTAAAAACATCTACTTAAATTTCTACTTAATTGCTTACATGTTCCCACAGCCCTTAATTTTGTCTTAGCTATATTCTAGAGGTCGTAATGTCCCTAACTGAAACTATACAGAATGTTGATTGTAATCTTAAACTTGAATTGGCAATGCTTTAGCTGGTGTGGTTTTTCCTCGTGGTGAAGTTATTGATACTGTAAAAAGCAATCTTTATAACTATGCTTAATTGAATATGGTGTGAAAGTGTCTAAGTGTAATCTTAATATGATTATGGAAAAGTCCACTGAAAACTTCTATAATAAAATCAAGAAAAATAAAAAAATGAACTATTCATAAAAGGAAAAACAGAGGAACTACAGGGCCTTTGCATGGAGTTCTCCTTATGGCTTTGCCAACCAAGGAGACACTCACTGTCACTTTGCTAAAACAATGAGATTTTCATGCGCAGGGTCTCCCGCCATTCAGTTTCTTGATGGCATGGCCTCTGCCAGTGAACTCTGAAGACCTTGAAAGATGGAAGGCAATGGAGTTAGGTGGGACAAATTAATATAAGTTTCAAACATTACCAAGCACTGGAGTGGTTTTATACAACATGTTTCAACAAATAATGTTTTATGATCAAAACTGGTACCAGAAATGTTTTGGTTAAAGAAAGGTTACGATACTTTCTACATATTCAGCATCACTCTGTCTTACTAGGGATGTACATAATAATATTTGCTAACTTTGAGTAACAATTACTTGATTATAATTTTTTTTAAATGGCGCACAAAAAATTGAGCCTATATATCTCTTTATTTAGTAATGTTATTGTTATTATTCTTAGCGAGCAAAAAGTGGCTTTAAATTTTACTTAATTCTTAAATATAGGCCTCCATAAACTAATTTAAAATTTATTTCTTAGCAAAGTTTTAGAGAGAATGCTGTACACTAGCCTGGACTACTACATAATTTGAAGGATTCACATAGAGATTGATTCTTGTATATGTTTCTGTTCACATCTTCTCAAAACGTGTCTCCCTTTTATATGTAGGCTGATTTGAAAAAAACAACAACAAAAACATCTCCATATTCTATGAAGAACAAAGTATACTAGGTAAATAAAAGGCTTTGATGAACTCTGAAGACTTTGAAGTATGGGAGTTAATGGAGTTAGGTGGGACAATATTAACATTAATATATACACCAAGTATAGAATTTCAGAGATAGTAAATGAATAAGTATGTAAAATATCTTAGTGTGTATTTGGATATTTTGTCCAAGTTAAATTTTACCAGGGTTAGGTTAAGTATCTTATTTCTGAATACATTTAGGAATTGGATTAATATTCAATGAAATTGCTATTCAAATTTTGGTATACTTTTCCTTCAAAAGAATAACAGAATATAAAATATACATAGCATTCCATTTTGACTGTTTTTAAAGACACTTTAATGGGGTTTTCTAGAATAATAATAATATTCAAAAGAAAGACTAGCCTACAATAGTATAGTCCATCATTGATGGCAATTAAAACATTAAACAAATTCATGAACATTTAGTGTACAATAATAATTTACAAAATTGTAAACCACCATAATAAGAAATTATAATATCAAATTAAGTCCTTTTACCAATTACCTGGCACAAATAAAAATATGAGAAAATACATTTTAAAGAAGGATTTTATAAATTAGTGGCTATTTTACAGTTTATGACTAGTTAGTGGTTACATAGGATATACACTAGACTATGAACCACAGATTAGCAGTTGGAGGTCACAAATCACTCTGTAAAAAAACATGAGGCTTTCTGCTGTTGCAAAGATTTACAACCTTAGAAACCCTCTACAATGCTGTTATGAGTCAGAAACAACTTGATGGTGTTTAGCAACGAGTATAGTCCTGGTGTGGTGCTCTGGGTTAATGTGCCAGACTGCAAAGCTTTGAACTGCATGGTTAGCAGTTCAAGCTCACCAGCTACTCTTTGGAAACCCTACACAGGGTC
>NW_006408523.1:29229269-29231725 GCF_000296735.1 Chrysochloris asiatica | reverse complement strand
ATATATATGGCAATTTCTAAAAAAAAAAAAAATTGACTGACTTCTTCAGTCAATTCCATCTACTCTTAAATGCATATACATTGATAAGATTTCTGATCACCAAATTAACCTGTACACAGTAGGTAAGCAGTTATTGCATATGATATTAAAATAGTAAGACAGAAAGTTATAACAAAGGATATTTCCAAATAGAACATATTTAGCCAATTTATAGAAGGTACATGTAGGAAATAACCTAAGGACTAACTAGGGACTCTAGTTAGGTAATCAATATCTTTTCTAAATTTAAAATACTCATTTTCAATGATAATTTTATGTTTTATTACCTTCTATGCCTTCATAAAGATATACGACTCATACATATTGTTCAAGTGTCATACATCACAACATTCTGTGTTGCAAGAAGGTGGAAGAAAGGAAGGTAACATCTCTGTAATCTTGGAGAAATAACTAACTTTTAAATCTATTTTTATATTGAATCATAAATAATTAGGCAACATAGTTTGCCTCTTTTTACATGGCTATTTTATGAATTAGATGAGAATATATGTGAGGATGGTGCAAGACGGAGAAGTATTTCATTCTGTTGTGCATAGGGGAACTAAGAGTCAGAATCAACTCTACGGCACCTAACAACAACAATGTATGTGTAAATCATGTTTCATTCATTCATCCAACAGTTTGCTTAACATTGTTCTGGTGCTAAGAATATAATTTAAAAGAAGATAGGAAATATTCTTGTTTTTATGGAACTTTAATTCTGAGAATGAAAAAAAAAAATAATATAAAGAACAGATGAAACTAAATGATTAAATAAAATAATCAGTATTCTGAAGGAAAGAAACTAAATTGGCTGGTAGAACTTAGAAGTATGAGACAGGACAATCTATAATAGGCAGCATGGCCAGTGAAAGGTTTCTGTAAAGATACTGCATTGCAACTGAAAGCTGAACAGAAGCTGCAAACCAGCACCAATCCAAAAGGAGAGCTCTTGATGCAGACAAACAATAGTTACAGAGAAGAAAACAGGTCACTATGAAAGAAAGAAAGAAAAAAAAGAAGAATTAAGGATATTTTGAATACTGTGAATTTTAGGTTCATTAATACATGTTTATATATTAGCATAGTGCATGGATCATAACAAGCCCTAGAAGAATGGTAAGTATATAATATATTTTTAATATATATTTGTTTGTTTTTGTTATAGATACTTGAAACAATGTTATAGCAACCATTATGCATATCTGTGTATGCTCTCCCATGATCAATTTCCTCAGTAAAGTACTGTCTTGGAACTATGAAGTAAAAAGATACGAGCATTTTAAGATGATCTATATCAGCAGAATATATACTTTAAAATGTCGTTAGTAAACATGAGAGCAGACAAACAGAAAACATCCAAACAGAAACTGGAAAGGGGGAAAAAAAAAAAAAAGAGAGAAGGAAGAAGAAAGTAGGGGTGGGGAGATTAGAACCAACAACATATAGAAAACATATAAAAAAATCTAAAACATGTACAAGTTCCAGAAAGAGAGGAAAAAGAGGAAATAAAGTAGAAGAAAAAATGGATAAGCTTCTCCTGACTAATGAAAGCTAGAAACTCACAGATTCAAAGGCCTAAGTGAATCCAAAATAGAATAAATTCAGTGAAAAGAGCAATTAAATACATCATAATTAAACTTCTGAAAAAAGAAGAAACTAATTTTTAAAAATGAGTTAGCAGGAATGAGACATATATATTACTGTCAAAGACTCAGCAACAAAAATATGGCTAAAACTTTCACAAATCAAGAGTTAGGAAAAAACAATAGCAAGAAAAAAAAATGTTTAAACCTGCTTACCCACATATTAAAATTCTTCAATCAGAATAAATTTTTCTGACAAATTTTCATGAAATAAATTAAGGTTCAAGTGTAAAGTAGAAGAGGTGAGGTAATTTGCTACTTGCAGTTCTGCAACTATCAGAAATAAAGCTCTGTTTGGATTCAAACTCAACTTCTTCATTTACCTAGCTGAGTGACATTTTGCAAATTATTTAATCCCTTTGTGCTGCAAATTCATTAACTATGAATCTAAGATAATAATATTACATATTTCATAAGGGTGTTGAGATATTAATCGACAATGTATTCAAGATGTTAAAACTACTCCAAGGTTCTATGAAGGTGATTTAAAAATTCTCAACACTTTAGCAGTAGAGTTTATTTTAATCAACTTTTAGAAAAGACAAATACCTCATTTTATGATATAATCTCCTTACTTTTCAATACATTTAATCCTCATGTCAACAAATTATAGTATTCTCTTATTAAGAAAATTTTTTAGGCTGAGCTGTGATCCACGAATGCACCTCTGTCTTCACTTCTGCATCATAGGGGACTTTTCGTCCTCTAAAGGTCACTTTCAGAGGACTAAACAGATAAAAACTCAATGGAGCAAAAACAGGACTATAGGGC
>NW_006408523.1:29226097-29227287 GCF_000296735.1 Chrysochloris asiatica | reverse complement strand
TCGTGTTTATCTAAAAATGTATCCATCACTTCTAAGTTTTCAAATTTGTTGGCGTACAACTCTTCATAGTATTCTGTTATTATCCTTTTGATTTCTTTTGACTCTGTTTTGACATCGCCCATGTGGTTTCTAATGTGTGTTATTTGTGTCTTCTCCCTCTTTTCTTTTGTTAGGTTTGCCAATAGTCTGTAGATTTTGTTAATCCTTTCAAAGAACCAGCTTCTTGTCCTGCTGACTCTTTCTATTGTTTTTCTGTTTTCTATCTCATTTATTTCTACTCTAATCTTTATTATTTCTTTTCTTTTGGTGGCTGTATGTTCCCTCTGTTGGTCTGGTTCTAATTGTCGTAGATGCTGTTTTAAGCTGTTAATTTTGGTTCTTTCTTCTCTTTGGATGTGTGTGTATATTGCAATAAATTTTCCTCTCAGCACCGCTTTTGCTGTATCCCAAAGATTTTGATATGTTGTGTTTTTGTTCTCATTTGTTTCTAGGAACTTTATGAATCCATGTTCAATTTTTTCTACTGCCCAGTCGTTTCTCAGCAGGGTGTTATTCAGTTTCCATGTATTTGACTTGATTTCCTTGGTCTTCCTATTGTTGATTTCTAGTTTGGTAGCATTGTGGCCTCTGAAGATGATTTGCGGTATTTTGATATTTGTAAATTTATAGAGAATTTTTTGTGTGGCCTAAGACATGGTCTATTCTGGAGAATGTTCTATGTGCACTGGAAAAGAATGTGTATTGTGCAGTGGCTGGGTTGAATGCTCTGTAAACAACTATAAGGTCCAGTTGGCTGTTCATGTTGTTTAGTTCTTTTGTGTCTTTGTCAAGTTTCTTTCTGGTAGTTCTATCAATTTTTGATAGTTGTATTAAAATCACCCACTATTATTGTAGATTCATCTATTTCTTTCTTCAAATCTATTAGAGTTTTCTTTATATTTTTTGGAGCTCTTTCATTGGGAGCATAGATATATATTATGGTTATGTCATCTTGTTCAATTGTCCCTTTAATGATGAGATAATGTCCAACTTTATCTATTATGCTAGTTTTTGCTTTAAAGTTTATTTTATCAGATATTAGTACTGCTCTCCTATTCATTTTTTATTGCAATTAGCTTGGTATATTTTTTCCATCCTTTGACTTTTAATCTGTTTTTGTCTCTGGGTGTGAGATGTGTCTCTTGCAGACA
>NW_006408523.1:29218927-29225997 GCF_000296735.1 Chrysochloris asiatica | reverse complement strand
TCAGAAACCCAACGCAGGGTTGCTATGAATTGGAACCGACTTCAAGCACATAACCATCACCACCAAGAGGCATATCTTGACTCCTGGTGTGGCACTATATGATAAACTTTGAACTGTGAATCACAATATTGTCAGTTCAAACCAACCAGCTGCTCCTCAGAAACCCTGTAAAGGGTAGCTATTAGTTGGAATCAACTTGAGGAAATTTAACAACAACAATAGTCATATCTATTGGTTGTCTGAAAGTTTTGCCAACAGGAGTGAGTTTGGTTTCATGATTAAAATATGACTAAAGTCCTGAGCCAAAAGGATTCCATCTATCAGACCAGCAAACTTATGCTTTTCATGATTCTGAGTTTTTTATCTCATTTTTCTCCAATTCTATCCAGTACCTCCTACAGAACAGCCAGCATTGGTAGTATGTTTGTTTTTGTTAAGTATCATTGAGTCAGTTCCGACCCATAGTGACCCTGTATATGGTTTCCTAGGATCTGATGGTGAGCGTGAACTGCCAACTTTAAGATTTAAACCAACTTTGTAGTCCAGAACATTAACCCACAGTGCCACACCAGGACTCGTGCTACACCAGCACTCCAGTGGCCATCTAATTCTTCTGTCCTCAGGGTCCTGGAGAATGGGATTCAAGTGGTCCATTAGACCTTCGTACTAATTGATTATGTGTGTTTGCTTTTATTTGCACTTCTTTCATTAGATGGATTGTGATCTACTAATTGACCTTAGGATCCACTGGTACTACGGGCCTAAGTCTCCAGGTCCGGCGACTCATTTCTTCAAGATGTTTGGTTAAGGCTAAGTCTTCATAACTCTGCTCTCTGTATGTTCTGCTATATTCATGGGCATCTTTTCAGGAAATATAAATACATATGCAGAAATATCCTCTGTCAACCTTGTTCATTCATTGGGAAGTCTTATTCTTATTTGAATTCATTATGCTTAAAGTTTGAAATGCTGACTGAGATCATTTTTAGTATGTTTTTCTCCCAATGCTGAAATCCATCTAATAGTTACACCTTCCACATCTGAAAGAAAATGTTTAGTTGCAAAAACCTATTTTCTGTTATATAGTCAAATTTCCTGTTCTTGTTACTTTCACTTGCCTGTTTGAAATTCTATCCTAGGATATTGTCATTGCTTTATTTTTCAGATATAAGTACATAATTTTAATGCCAACAAAACTTTTTTTTTTTTTAAATGACAGAAAATTTGCCTAGGTTATTATAATTTTCTTTGGTTGATTATTTATCTGTCACTCTTAGTGGATGCATTCAGTATCTAAGTATCTCTCTGTACTTCTGACGAGAGACTCTAAATTTCTTTTCAGGTTTCTATTATATTTCCTAAATATTTTAATTGATTTCAAAATAAAATTCAATTATGTAGAGAATTTTTTTGACATTACCAATACACCCTGGAGCAGTAAATCAAATATTTGGAAATCTCTTCACAAATTCCTACAGAAAAAGAAATAGGATAATTGAGAAATACGTATTTGCTATATTAATCAAAATTACATAAAACATTCCAAAAAAGTGAAGAATATTTGAAATAAATAAATAAATAAATGGTGTGGTGGCAAAGTCTAACTTCTCAATGGAAAGGAGAGATGATCTTTATTAGCATCAATAGCTCAAGTCTGATTCCTATGAATTGTTATTTAAACATATCTCCAGCCTCAACTGTTTTACAAATACTGATTCCAGTTGTCCTTCCCATGGCACTCTCTGCTTCTCTTGGGTTCCACAATTTGTTGCAATGGCACATAGAACAAGAAAACCAAACTCACAATTACAGGGTTGAATAGGAAATTAATAGGTAACATTTCAAGGTCAGGAACAATTCAGAATACAATTCTTTGCCCAGGACAACCTCTTCTCAAACATATGTGCAGATTTTCTCTTCGTCCCTTTGCTCCGCAGTCCCTTTGTCACTCAGTCCCTTACTCAATCTATGATTGGTTTGGACAAGTGTTACAAAGCTCTTGAACTCTACCAATAAATAACCAGGGGCATCCAACTCTACCAAAAAGCCTCCTGTTGAAAGGTACCCAACTTTTTTTCTCATTCTGTGGGTCAGGACATACACTGCAACTGCCTTGCTCTGTAGACTGGGAAGCCCATTACAGTATCTTGTGCAAATCTCTTGGTTTTGCTGTTGCTGTTTCTCTGAAAACGCTTCTAGCCATCTTGCTCTTTCTCCAGAGTTACAGTTCCTTAGTCTGTCTCCTGGTTCTAGGAGGTCCTCAACACAAGGACCAAAGGATATGCTCTTTTCTTTCTTTGGTGATACTGCCATTCCCTTTGAGGTAGATCACCTCAAGTCTAAGAGGTATGTGAAAAAACTGACCAATTCCCTCATTAAGATTCCATGCACCTGATTTGCATTGCACAATGGTTCCATGCACCTTCTTTTGGTTACCAAGCTGAATGAGACCCTCATTGGACCTTATTTGCATAATCACACTCAAATATTTGGTGGGAGTTACAAGACCAGGGCTAGCAAAGCTATATAAAACTGATCCATTATACTTAAACAATCCTTATCATTGACTATCGTTAACCTGTGTGAATATCATTAACATGTATGACTATCATGTTCAAAGAAATTTAATATACTCAGAGTACTACAGATATAAATTGGAAACATATATAACTTCATTTGTTTTTCAAGGTAACTAATTTTTAACTTCTATGTAAACATAAACAGAAGACATTCAAAAGTCTTTGATAATTAAGATTTAATTAATTAGAATATAAAAATCAGGAAGTGGAAGCATTTTAGATGTTTGAGGCAGTTTATGGTCAATGTCTATTTTGTATCTACATATTTTTAAGAATTCTGTAAGGTATTTATAATGGGGAATAATAAACCTCACCCCAGGGAAACAAAGGATAAGCTTTAAAAAGGCAATTCTTTCTGCTACTGCAACTAAAGCTAGAATTGCCCTGCAGGAAATTGTGATTCTATGGTATATTTAAGTAGATCTCATTTACAAAAGTGGAGTAAGGCAAACGAACCTGAGGAAAACCTTTGCTTCAATTTTTTTAAATCACAGCAATTCCCATAAAAGATCAAATTTTAATGGAAGTATATGTTTAGATGATTGGGACAAAATAATATAATAACTAATGCCCATCAAATCATTCCCTTTGAAAACAGAGAAACTAATAATTACTTATGTGAATTTTGCTTAGAAACTTATTTCATGGAATTGCAATTACATTTAAATGAATAGAATAGCTAAAGGACATATTTTTTTCTCTTCCATCTTAAAATTGGGTACTAATCTGTTAAAGTCATTGCTAGACGTACCTTCAGACTTGCAGTGTACCAATTCTAAACAACCTAGTTTAGCTCTTATAAATGCAAGAACACACCCGAAATTAATCTTTTCTGCTTAGTCTCTCAGCAGGATGAATTTAAACTCATTTCAATGGCCCCAAGCAATATTTTAAAAAAGGAGCATAGAAAAATCCTAATAGATCATCCAGATCATTCTGATGTCAGAAAAATAACACTCTTAAATACAGAGTTCAGTGTTTTATTTCAGACTCATTTTCAAATTCCAAAGTAATAGAGTTTTAATATCAGGAAGAGATGTTAATCAAGAACAAATTTATAGAGTTATGCAGAAATAGTTCAGTAGAATTTGCTCATTATGATACTAAATTTGAACTGATAATCATACTGTGCTCCCCAAAGAAGCTGATTTATGCTCAAAATTGATCTATTTGGAAAAAAAGAAGAAAAAATAGACTGATTATAAAAGTAAGAAATTTATTAAAAAATAAGTAACAGTGTAATAATAAAAAAATACATG
This sequence comes from Chrysochloris asiatica, assembly GCF_000296735.1. Classification (NCBI taxonomy): domain Eukaryota; kingdom Metazoa; phylum Chordata; class Mammalia; order Afrosoricida; family Chrysochloridae; genus Chrysochloris; species Chrysochloris asiatica. The sequence goes on along the minus strand of NW_006408523.1, from coordinate 29,222,159 downwards.
AAATAATTAGCTAAATTATGTAAATTTGGTCAATTATAGGGCAGAATTTACTTTAATTGTACATTTTTTACTCAATAAAAAGAGATATTTATTTTGACCTAAAATAAATAAATGTTGTTGCTGTTGTTAAGACTCATAGCAACCCTGTATAGGATTTTTGAGGAGAGGCTAGTGGGTTTGAACAGCTAACCATGTGACGAACAGTCCAATGCTTATTCTATGGTGCTACACCAGGACTCCAAAATAAACACATTTATAAATTTTAGGAAAAGTTGAATAATCAAAATATGTGTAAAAATAGATTTCATGTAGTTTTATGTCTTTTTGTTAAAATTTTAGCACATCTTTTATATACTTTATTAGAAATTTAATTATGAAACATTTGCTTTTGGTTCTGTCTGTGAATAGTGGTTTAAAGGTTATGATATGGAAATTGGGTATTTACTTAAAAAATATACATGGTTGCTATTGTTTCTATTATATTTGGTATGCATGGGGAAAATATGACTGAAGTGTTAGTGCTGTTTGGGAGTAAAATTTCTATTTCCCCTTCTATAAGAATAAATACAAAATTTTTATAAAAGGCAAAAATGCATTATTATATAAAGTTTATTTAACATGGCATTTGAAACTGTTATTTTATACCAATTAGAAATGTCATAATTATTGAGAAAATATATGTGGAGGCAATTATATAAATGTGATGAAATTTTACAAATGTTTATATTTCATCAGAGTGAATAAATGATAAAATTCAAACATAGAAGCAGTATGATGTGAAACCCATTTCCAGTTAAATGGTTAGCCATTATATTTTGGCATACTTTTGTGACTAATTTCTGCAGATTTTGGTACAACCAGTTTCATTCTGTTCATAAGGTCATTATAAGTTGGTACTGACTCGATGGCACTTAACAACTATATATATATATATATGTATATATATATATATATATATTTAAAATTTTTAAAAATTAGAAAACAGGGAACTCTAGAGGCTGCAATGAGACCTCACTGGAGGCAAAATTCTGAGGAATCTTGTTAAGTGCCATTGAGTCAGCTGTGATCCATAGCATCTTTGCATAGGGTTTTCAAGAAGCAGCTGTGAGCTTGAACTGCTGACCTTGCACAGTTCCGGTGAATTAACCCATAGTGTCACACCAGGGCTCCAAGGGAACACTGGATGGCTCAAAATTAGAAAAATTGTGTGTCAGGGTTGCATCCATTCACCCTACTTATTCAGTCTCTATGTTGAGCAAATAATCTAAGAAGTTGGACTATATGAAGAAGAATGTAGCACCAGTATTAGAGAAAGACTCATAAATACATGAGCTACATTGTGGTGTAGCTCATACTCAAGGCTATAGTCTATGATCTTCTTCAGTAAGCCTTTTAAGTCTTTTTCACTTACATTAATACAGTGGTGCTGATGGTGATTGTGTGCCATCAAGTAGGTATAACAACTCAGAGCAACTTTGTATAGAGTTTCAGAGGCTGTAAATCTTTATGTGAGCAGACAGCCTCATATTTTTCCCACAGAATGGCTGAAGGGCTCAAACTCCTGACTCTGTGGTTCACAGTAGAGTGCTTATCCCATGAAGCCATCATGCATTTTCTAAGTCTTTCTAACTTTTATTTCACATTTCAACATACATGTAAAAATTTAGAATAAATGAATATAATACACAGTCAATTTGATATTAATATTTAAATACCAAACCCTATGGAACAGAACAGTTATGATACATTACTTTGTTATTCTGTGTGTTTTTCTTGAGTTTTATCACAGATTTCTTGGATTAAATTCAAATTATATCCACCTAGGTTGTCTAGTCTATCAGTTCCATTTGAATATAACACCTAAAAGGACAAAATGAATAAACAAAATAATAATGATCTACTTCCAGAAAATTATCAGGGAATTAGAAGAACAAAGGCACACAGTGTCTCTAAAAATATTTTATATTTTTATTAATGTCTTCCCCCCTCCACCCCCACCTCTGAAGATTCTGGATGCTGTTCAGGATTCTACCTATAGTCTTACGTAATGCAGAGGCTCCGGAGGAAGACTCCTTCACTGGGCATGTTGTAGGCCCATTTTAGATATTCCAATCAGTTATAGGCAGAAGATGAACTTACAAGCTTTCTATGGTGATATTTCTGGCTATTCCTTTCTTTCCCCTCCAGTGTCTATTTTATAATGGTATGCGAGGGAAACCAAGATTCAAAAGACAGCCAAGCATCTAAACATTATTTCCCACCTTTACCCCATTCCAACCAGGTCTCAAGCCCTGTATCCTAGAGCTCTGTTGTTCCAAGGTTGTGCACACATCATTCTCTACCTCTGTCCCACTTAGCCCATGCAAACCTGTCTAATTGTTCTCCAGTCCACTTTGTTCTTCCATTCCCTTCCCCCCTCTTGTATACTCCCCCTCCTCAGCACCCAAACTATCCTGTGTCTATTCTATGCCTAAACTCCACATTCCCCTCTCTCACCTCACCCCTCCACCCACATCCCAGCAACCAGCAAAGAATTCACTCCCCTTTAATATGGGTTCTTTTTCTTAGTCTTTTACAGTAGTGGTCCTATGCAGTATTTCTCCTTTTGTGACTGACTAATTTCACTCAACATAAAGTCCTCAATGTTCATCCATGTTATCTGGTGGCTTGCAGCTTCCATGTTATTCTTCAAGGTAGCATATTTTTCCATTGTGTGTATGTACCACAGTTTGTTTATATATTCTTCAGTTGATGGTCACTTAGGCTGTTTCCATCTTTTTGCTATTGTAAATAGTGCTGCTATGAACATTGGTGTGCATATATCTACTCATGTTATGGCTCGTATTTCTTGTGTGTAAATACCAAGTAGAGGAATTGCTGGAGCATAAGATATTTCTATTTCCAACCTCCTGAGGAAGCACCATATTGTTTTCCAGAGTGGTTGGACCACCAGCAATACAGGCGCATCCCAATCTCTACACATCCCTGCCAGCATTTATTGTCCTCTACTTTTTTTGATCTGTGCTGTTATTGCTGCTGTGAGATTATATCTCATTATTGTTTTGATTTGCATCTCTCTAATGCCTAGTGATCATGAACATTTCTTCATATATTTGTTGGTGGTCTGGATCTCCTCCCTGGTGAAGTGTCTGTTCATGTTCTTTGCCCATTTTTTAATTGGGTTATTAGTTTTTTTCTTGAAGAGTTGTTGTAGTTTCCTATATATTTTAGA
>NW_006408523.1:29217559-29218827 GCF_000296735.1 Chrysochloris asiatica | reverse complement strand
GTTGGCCCAGGACCGGGCAGTGTTTCATTCTGTTGTGCATAGGGTCTCTATAAGTTGGTACCAACTCGATGGCACCTAATAATAACAAGTGGTGCAGTGGATTAAGCTCAGTGCTACTAGCCAAAAAAAGTTAACATTTCAAACACGTGTTCTACTCTAGAAAGATGAGACTATCAAATCTTATATTCACAAATTTGGAAACCCTAATGAGCAGTTCTCCTGTGTCTTATAGAGTCATTATAAGTCAGAATAGACTGAATGGCAGTGGGTTTGGTTGGTTTAGAACTCACACAGTAAGTAAGACAGCTCTGAGAAGAAATATTTCAATGATCCACATTGAGTTCATTATATGCATGAACAGTGCAATATTTGGAAATTTAAATATATCAACATGAGAATTCAGATTTCATTGTTTTCACTCGTTCCTTATAAAACCATATGCAAATATCTCTTGTTTTAGGATGTTATATAGTTACAGTTGATTCAGTCTTAGATAAAGCTTTAAATTTACTATAAGAAATTATTGTCATTAGGGTAGATTTACATGGAAATAGATAATGTTTCGTTACAACATACAACAATTAAAAGCATTGAAAAACTAAACGACAAAAATGCTGAAGAAAAAAATGCTACATATATACAAAAAAACCATACATACATATATGTAGGATATCCTACATATATAATAGTAATTCAAAACAAGTAAATTCAAGAACAAGATTATCTTTTTTACTTTCTTTTTCTATTCTTTTTAAATTGAAAAATGTATGTAACGAAGGAGTTGACATTTCAACAATCCACACGTGTCCATTGTTTTCATTCATCATGTTGTTCACCTGCTGCTCTTACCTATTCCTAAATAATACTGTCACTCTTAATAGAAGCTCAGTGCTCTCTAAGAAATGCTCCTTTTATCCTTGGTAACTGTAATAAAATTTGGTCTTTATTTACTTAATTTAGTCAAGATATTTCATGTAAATGTGATCATACAATATTTGCCTTTTTGTGACTGGCTTCTCACTCAGCATAATGTTTTCAGTTTCCTCCGGTGCTTTCACATGGATCTGGACTTCATTTCTCTTTACAGTTAAGTGTCATTCCTCTTTATGGCTGTATCACATTTAGTTTATCCAGCCTCCTGTTGATATACATTTAGCCTATTTTTACTTTTTGGACATGCCGTGAAGAGCAGTACAAAGACTACTGATGTAGAAGTATCCGTGTTCCTGATTCTAAGTTTTTTTGGGGAAGTATATAACTAGGAGAAG
>NW_006408523.1:29212393-29217459 GCF_000296735.1 Chrysochloris asiatica | reverse complement strand
GGATAATATAGGGAGAGAAAGAGTACCCCAAAGGTAGAAGGGGGAGATAAAAAAAAAAAAAAGCAAGAAAATGAAAAAAACAAAAACAAAACTAGACGGAATACTGCAGTCTACAATCACAGAAGACAGAGGAGAGTGAGAGAAGAAGAAGAAAAATTCTATAGCCTAATATGAGTATGACTTTAATGTCCTTTCTTCAGCTTCTTGTTTTCAAAGCTGCCTGAGAGATTTCAGTATGTCACTGTTGGTTGTTATCCTATACCTCAAGCTTTAATTTAATTTTTGGCCTGTTATGTTTTCAAGGTCTCTTTCCCTCTTTACAGCACTGTCCTGGTCTTTCTTGTATTTAAAAAACAAAAAAAAACAAAAAAAAACAAAACAAAAAAAACTGGTCAGGGCCTGCTCGTGGCCTGAGTATCTCCATTTTTATTAATGTCTTAATGTGAAAACGAAACTAGAACTATGCTAGAATTTATTCTGTAGAACGTTTCATGTGCAATGGAATACAATGTGTATTGTGCTGTTGTTGGGTTGGATACTCTGTACAAATCTATGATGTCAAGTTGATTGATTTTATTGTTTAGTTACTCTGCGTCTGTTGACTTATTTCAGACTGTTCTGTTTTCTCTTAAAATTGATGTATTAAAATCTCCCTGTTATCATTGTTTTGTTGTTGTTGTTATGTGCCATGGACTCGGTTCTGACTCATAGCGACCCTGTACAGGGTTTCCAAGGCTGTAAATCTTTATGGGAGCACAAAGCCTCATCTTTTTTAAAGTTATCTATTTCTTTCTTTAATTCTATGAGGCTTAATTTATGCATTTTGAGGCTTTTTAATTGTGAATGTGGATGTTTATTTGGTTATGTCCTCTTGCTTAAGAGACCCTTTAACAATGAGTGAATGTCCTTTTGCAGCTTATGCTGGATTTTGCCTTAAAGTTAATTTTTTTCAATAATAATTTTTAATAATACCACTCTCACTGATTTTTATTACAATTAACTTGATATACTTTTACATCCTTTCATTCTTAATCTATTTTTGTCATTGTGTGTAAGATGTGTATTTAGTAGACAGCATAATGAATGATCCCATTTGCTTATCCAATCTGCTTCTCTCTGTCTCTTGACTGGTGAATTTAATCCATTGACATTCAGTTTAATTATCAATAGATATGAATTAACTGAAGTCATTTTGCTGTTTGTTTATTTGTGGTACTGCTGGTTTCTTTGTTCTGCATGCTTTCCTATGCTGAGCTTATTTTTCCTTGTGTGCCTTTTCTTTTCAATTTCTTCATAGTTTTAATACTTCCAAATTCTTCTTAGATTTTCCTTTTCTTGATTTGATGTAAAGGCATGTTGAGTTTCTTTGAGGTCATCTTATAGTACATTAATTTCTTCTTCATTTTAAAATAGTCTATTTTATCCTGAAATCTACTTGACCTCCTCATCATCTGGAATTCTGTAACTATTCTTTTCCTTTCCTTCTCTTTGTAGTTGTCCTGATTGTAGACTGACATCCAGATCCCATATATTCAGTTTTGTAGTTCAGACCCTTCCATCTGAACTGAGTTCCAGGTAGTGTTGCAATGTATGTCAGTCTCTGGTTGTTGTTTGTTATTGTTGGTTCTCAGTCCAAAGAAATCCTTTTAGTATATTTTAGAGCATTGACTTGTCTTTCACAAACTTCTTTAGTTTTTCTTTATCCTGATATGTTCTAATTTTGCCATTGTATTTGGTGGCCAGCTTTGCTGGGTATATGATTCTTGGTTGGCAGTTTTTTTTTCCTTTCCAAGTTTTGTCTCCCCAGTGCCTTCTTGCCTGCGTGGTTTCTTCTGACAAGTCAGAGCTTAATCCCATTGGTTTTCCTTTGAAGTTGACAATTATTTTTCTCTAGCTGATTTCAGGATTCTTTCTTTGTCTTTGATTTTGAAGAGTTTGCTTATGATATGTCTTGACTATTTTTTGGGGGGGTGGTCTCTCCCACCTGGGACTCCTTCAGCTTCTTGAATACTTACCTTCTCATGTTTCAAGATGTTAGGTAATTTTTCTTCCAACAGCTCTTCAATTATCTTTCCTGTGGTTTTCTTTTTCTCTTCCTGTTCTGGAATACCAAATTAAATAGATTGCTTAACAACTTCATTTTTTTCTATGTTTATCTTGATGGTATTCATTAGTCCGGTAGTAAAGATTTTCATTTCCTTTACATAATCCATATTGAAAAAATGGATTCTTTAATATTTTTCAGTAAGTATTTCAACTCATCTTCACTGTCAACAAATAGGTTTGTATCATCTGCATATCTCAGGTGGTTAATGGGTCTTCCTGCAATTTTGATGACATGTCCTTCTTCACATTATGTAGCTAATCAGATATTTGCTTAGCCTACAGATTGAATAAGTATGTTTAATGGATACTACTCGCACACATATCTTTCCTGATTTTGAATCATTCAGTATCCCTTTGTTCTGTTTTAAAAACAGTCTCTTAATCTATGTAGTTTCTCATGTGCACAATTAAGTGTTCTTAAGTAGTCATTCTATTCTTAACATTATCCATAGTTTGTTATGATACACACAGTTCAATGCCTTTGAGTAGTCAATATATAAGAAGCAAACATCTTTGTTTATTTGTTAGATATTCTCTGATTTCAGTCATGATACATCTGACATTAGCCATAATAGCTCTAATTTCATGACCTGTACAGGATTTCCAAGGACAAACTAGTGGGTTTGAATTGTCAACCTTGAGATTAGCAGTCCAGTGCTTATTCTACAGTTTCACACCTGGACTCCAAGTGTGACAGTTAGGGTTTTGTGTCAACTTGGCTGGGCCAGAATTCTCAGTGTTTTTTCAGTTTACACATAGTCAACCCCATGATGATATCAAACATAATGTAATGATTTATTTGATGATATCTGATATGATTGGCCCTGATCTGATGCATTTAGACTATGTGTTGTAAATCCTCACTTATACAATGTTAACTGGAATCATGGTGGCTGTGTATGATAAGCACTAGGCTGGGAACCATAAGGTTGGCAGTTTATGCCCACTTTTCTGCAGGAAAAACATGAGACTTTCTGATTACAGGACGTTTTTAAGCTTCAGAAACTCTATATAGGGTCTGTATGTTGTGGGTTTAAATCATTGAACTTGCAGTTAGCAGTGTAACGCTATCCTAAAGTTCCATACCTGGACTCCCATTTTTGGTGTACTAGAATTAAAATGACCAATTTTTTTTTCTTCAAAATATTTTAATAACATAGTAATTCATATCCTTATTTCTATCCTTGCCTCTAATAATATATTTTCAAGGTTGGTCTTTTTATTGTTGGTAGTTACTAGTGAGTCAGTTCTGGTACAGAACCACCCCATGTGAGCAGAGTAGAACTACCCCATCGGGTTTTCAAGGCTGTGGTCTTTCACAAACGGACTGCAAAGGCCCATTATACATAAAGTGACATATGTGCTTAAAATCCTCTAAAATTTGCAATACTGGACAGTGTAAAAAAGAAAGTCCTCAACACTGCATAAAAATCCTTACATTGTTTGGTCCTGTGTTTTCTCTGTTACCTTCTGTTCTATACCATTCATTCAGCTGTAGCAGTACTATCCTAACTTCTGTTGTTTTTGTTTTGCTTTTGACATATCTGGTCATATTTCACATCCTATTAACTTGACTCATCTTTTCAGAAGACTTTGTTCTTATTTTCCCATTTTTTATGTGTCAATTTAAATACCATCTTCTTTGAGAGAATTTTCCCAACCACCCTGCATAAAAACAAATCTCCTTTCAAAATTATTGTTCCTTTTCCCTTGTAATATTTATAAATACAATACATTTGTTTGTTTGCCTGACCCTCTGAAAAAAAATTCTATCTCTGAGAGGAGATTTTTGCATTTTAAAAGACACATTACTTCAAAGTGGATGTCCCATGTTGGATGCTTAAGAATACTATTAAAAGAGTGGATACATTCTTGAGAAGAAGCCAGGGTTATAATGCATTTTATCGGGATCCTTCAAACTCCACTGCTTCCTAAACATATCTTTGAAATGCCATTTATTCATCTTCTATATTACCATATACAAAGCTCATTCTCTCATAGCCTCTCAGTTATACTATCACAATGTCTTTCTAAATGGCTTCATAGATACCAGCCTTGACTTATGCAATCCATCTTCAGAGTGAGTGAACTAATAAATAGATGAATCAAGTAATCAGTGAATGTACCTTCAAGACAATTTTATCAAAATATTGCCAATTCCTAATTAAATATTTCCCAGGCTTCTGCACCAATTACTGATTAAAATATGACATACTTATAATTTTTCTGGCTCTTTATGATATGACTATAATGAAAGTTTCCAGCCTTTTTAAGTTGTGATAGATTGATCTCATTTTTAATGGAGTGACAAAATACAATTGCTTGTTTTATGCTGTTTCTGAAGCGGTGCTGTAGGAAAAGCACTGGACCATAAGGTTGGTTTGAACCACAAGTCAGTGTTGTTGTTGCAACAACAACATGCTGTTTATGTATTTTTTATTTGCTTCCATTCATCTTTCTTTTACAATGTTTCATTCACCCCTCAGGCATCAGAACATATTCAATCATAGAACTCTTTCCACATTCCACTAATAGCCAAATATATGTATTTAACAACTGTTGTTGCTGGTAATTGTCATTTGGTCAGTTCTGACTCATAACACCCTGTTTAGGGTTTCCAAGGAATGGCTGGTGAGTTTGAATTGCTTGTGGTTTAAACCAACCTAACAATACTTGGTACTGTGAAGTCCTGGTGAGGCTCTCTAGGATAAGCATTGAACCACATGGTCGATTTGAATCACAAAGTGTTAGTTCAAATCCACCAGCTGCTCCTTGGAAATCCTATACAGAATTGCAATGAGTAGGAACCGAATTGACGGCACTTAGCAACACCAATGTACTAGACATCGTATTTTTTGCCGTCTCTCCACTTTACCAAGCTTCATGTCATTCTACAGGAACTGATAACTCCTTATAACATGCTCAAAGTATGAGAAACGAAGTCTCATTATCCTGGCTTC
>NW_006408523.1:29211266-29212293 GCF_000296735.1 Chrysochloris asiatica | reverse complement strand
TGTTTAATTTTTTGAGGACCAGCTAGACTGCTTTACTCTAAAATCACTTTTATTAAGTGATCAAAATGAGTCAGGAACTCTAGTAGTTGAATTACATAGTAAATTATCAAAAACCCTAAGAGTTTATTGTTATCCCCTGCTCACATAAAACATTACATAAATTGGGCAAGGTAGTGTGACTAGTACTTAGTTAACCTAACTAAGAAGGCTTTGAACATAGAGTTGCCTAAGAAATATTTACTTAATTTCTGAAATACAGTACTGATTTCACAACATATAATTGAAAATGTTGAATATGATTTGGCTCTAATGTCATTGAGAATAGAAGAAAGAAGGAAAAGATCAAAATGGATGTCAGAAGAGATACTGAAACTTGCTCTCCAGCATAGAGATGCTAAGCAAATGGAAGAAATGAGGAGGTCCAAGAGCTGAACAGAAAATTTCAAAGATCAGCTTGAGAAGAGAAAGCCAAATATTACAACAAAATGTGCAAAGATCTGGAATCAGAAAACCAAAAAGGAAGAACATGCTCAGCGTTTCTCAAGCTGAGGGAATGGAAGAAAAATTCCAAGCCTTGACTTTCGTTATTGAAAGATTCTCTTGGCAAATTATTGAATGATGCAGAAAGCATCAAGAGAAGATGGAGGCATACACAGAGTCACTGTACCAAAAGGAAATGGTTAATGTTCAACCATTTTGAAAGGTAGCATATGATCAAGAGCCAATGATACTGAAAGAAGAAGTCAAAGTGCATTGAAGGACTTTGCAGAGAACAAGGCACCAAAGATTGGAATAAAAATTGAAATCTTTCAAGAAAGTGAGGTGGCACAGGAGACACTCACTCATCTCTGCCAAGAAAATTGGAAGACAACTATCTGGCCGACTGGTTGGAAAAGATCCATATTTATGCCTGTTCCAAAGAGAGGTGACCCAACGAAATGCGGAAATCATCGGACAATCTCTTTGATATCCCATGCAAGTAAAGTTTTGCTAAAGGTAATACAGAAATGGCTACAATCATACATTG
>NW_006408523.1:29207853-29209706 GCF_000296735.1 Chrysochloris asiatica | reverse complement strand
TTAAACCACTCTGTTGAATGTCTTTGCATAGTCAATAAAGGGCAAGTGGACATCTTTCTGTTATTCTTTGTCTTCAAGCAAGGTCCATCTAATATTAGCAATGATATCTATAGCCAATGCCTTTTCTGAATCTGGACAGAATTTCTGGGCATTTTCTGTCGATGTACTGTTGCAACAGTTTTTAAATTATCTTTAGCAGAATTTTATTTGTATATGATCTTAATGATGATGTTCAGTAGGTATCTGTCTTCCAAGCTCCTTGTTATAAATAAATGAATTCCTCCAGTGCTGCTTCACTTTGTTGAAAGATTTCAATTTGCATTCTGCCAATTCCTATAGCCTTGCTTTTCACTAATCCCTTTAGTGCAGCTTAGACTTTTTACTTCAGTACTGTATGTTCCTGGTCATATGCTACCTCTTGAAATGGTTGAGCATGGATCATTTCTTTTTGGTACACTTATTCTGTGTATACCTTGTATCTTCTTTTGATGCTTTCTGCATCATTCAATATTTTGTCCATAGAATCCTTTAACCATTTGAGGCTTGACTTTTTTCTTCAGTTCTTTCAGTTTGTGAAATGCCAAATAAATTCTTACTTTTTGTTTTCCTAATCCAAGTCTTTGTACATTATAACACTAGACTATGTCTTCTCAAGTGACCTTTTGAAATATTTTATTCAACTGTTTTACCACCATCTTTCTTCTATTAACTTCAGCTTACTTCCTCAAGAACAAATTTCAGTATCTTCTGACATCCCTTTTGGTATGTTCATTATTTTTTGTCTTTTAAATGACCTTTTGCTTTTTTGTTGCATGATGTTCTTGATGTCATAGTGGGACAACTACTCTTGTCTTCAATCATTAGTATTTAATGAATCAAATCAGTTCTTGAGATAGTCTTTAAATTCAGATTAGATATTTAGCTTTCATGAAGTTGTTTTCATCTTCTTCAGCTTCACCCTGACTTTGCATATGAGTAACTGATTGTTCAATATTCAGTCTCTGCCTCATTTTAGCTGTTGATATTGAGCTTTTCCAAAGTCTCTTTCCACAGATAGAGTCAGTTTGATGTCTGTGTATTCCATTTATGTTGCTTAAAAGAGTTATTTGCAATGAATATCTCATTGATCTTACAAAATCCCATTATAAAATCTCTAGCATCATTTCTATCACCAAGGTCGTTTTCAACTGCTGATCCTTTTTTGTTGTTTCCAACCTTTGCATTACAATCACTGGTAATAATCCATGTATCTCAATTGCACATTTGATCACTGTCAGAAAGAAGAAACTTATAGAATTCTTCAATTTCATCACCACTAACTTTAGTTGTTGATGTGTAAAATTGCATAAAAGTGGTATTAACTTGTTTTCCTTGTAGGTGTATGGATATTATCTTATCACAGACAGTATCACACTTCAAGATAGATATTGAAATGTTCTTTTTGAGGATGAATTCATCACCATCCCTCTACAATTCACTGTTCCCTGCATAGTAAACTACGTGTTTTCAGATTCAAAATGCCCAATACCAGTCTAATTCTGTTCAATGATGCTTGGGATATTGATCTTTATGTCTTCCATTTCATTTTTTTACAACTTTCAGTTTCCCTAGATTCACACTTTGTGCATTCCATGTTATCATTATCAGTGGATGTTTGCAGCTGTTTCTCCTCATTTTAAGTTGGGTCCCATCAGCAAATGAAGGTATGGATGATTTCTTCCATTCGTTTCATTATTGTCAACCATGCATTCAAAAGGTAACCTTCCCCAGTTGTATTTTTAGTGTCTTCCAAGCTGAGGGACTCACCTTCTGAAAACATTTTGAATCATTCATAATGTTTACTTATTAGGGTA
>NW_006408523.1:29195583-29200214 GCF_000296735.1 Chrysochloris asiatica | reverse complement strand
ACCTAACAACAACAACATATATATATATATATAACACAAACATTTACTTCATATAATCATAAAAAATAGTTAGTAAAAGTTCCACCTAGAAATTCGTTGTTGTTAAGTGTCGTCGAGTCGATTCAAACCCGTAGCGACCCTGTATAGAGTTTCCAAGGAGCAGCTGGTGAGTTGAACTGCTTACCTTGCCATTCAAAAGCTTTGCAGTCTGACGTATTAGCCCACAGCGCCACACGTGTGTTCCATCTAGAACTACAGTGGTATTGAAAGTCTAGTGTGAAAAGGTATCCTACTTTTACATGTATTTATATGTATTTTGTTGTTGTTGTTAGGTGCCTTGGAGTCGTTTCCCACTCAGAGCTACCCTGTACAGGGTTTCTGAGGCTGTAAATCTTTATGGGAGCAGAAAGCCTCATCTTTCTCCGGCGGAACAGCTTGTAGTTTTGAACTGCTGACCTTAAGGTTCGCAGACGGATTCATAACCACTACGTATTGTGTGCTTATTTGATCTCTATCGTTTGTTTCTACATTTCAATTTAAGTTTGTTTAAATTAACCAAAATCCTCTGTGACTATAAAAGAAGATAAGATCATTCACAGGGAAAGACATTGAGATGCATTAGTCATTAGCAATATTCAAAATGGAAACAAAAATAGAACATTTACATGATTCTGAAGTAAAGAAGACACGAGGAAAGAATTTTATATCTAGCTCACCTGTTCTTCATTTATAATGTTATTCAATCAGTTTGAAGTGCAAGGACTTGGGAAATGTCAGAAGTCTTCTACTCCTAGGCATCTAAATGGATGTAAATGTTTCAGGAACATAAGCAATGACTGTGGAAACTTTAGGTAAAGAAGTGAGTTTTGCATACATGTAGGACAGAGATTTCAACCAAAAATTAAAATTGAAATTAGTGGTAGAAAATTGATCTACTTATCATGTTGTCAAGTCTGTGGGATATGTAGACATAGTAAAATTAACAAAAGCTTAAAAGAAAAGACTCAGGTAAAGGGGAGAGTAATATAACATTCTTGATTCTTCATAGGGAACTGTTGAGTTTCAAGTAGAAACTTGCAAATTTTTTAATTTGTTAGTATCTCTAATTATACTTAATACTTGCAGCACAAGTTCAGAGATTCAAAGTCAGGGAGAAAGATGAGGCTTTCTGCTCCTGCAAAGGTTTGCAGCCTCAGAAACTCTGTGGGTCATTGTGAGTTGGAATCAACTTGCCAGCACTTAATAAAAACAAACAAACAAAAATCATAATTAAGAATGCATAGATAAAGTCTGGACTCCTAGTGTGTCACCGTAGGATTATTACTGGGCTTTGGACCACATGGTTGGCAGTTCAAACCCACCAGCTGCTCCTTGGAAGCCCTATACAGGGTCACTATGAGTCAGAATGGACTCAGTGGCACTTAACAACAACATGAGAAAGAGTCTAAAGAATACACTTCTTTTGAGTAACATTATATATTGGAAGAGAGTAAACAGGAAGTAGAAATATGTTGCAAGATAAATGTGTTACTGTTGTTGTTAATAGCCTTCAAGTCAGTTTTGGAACATAGCGATCCTGTATAGGGTTTCCAAGAAGAGTGAACTGCTGACCTTGTGTTTCAAACTGAATTTGTGGTCCAGTGCTTATTCTACAGCACCATACCTGGACTGCAAGATAATTTACTTTTGCTAATGTAGAGAACCAACAAGCATTTTATAAAGCATGAAGCTACCTTAGTCATTTCTCTGATTGTGTAACAAAGCAAAATAAGACTATATGCCATAGACAAGTATGATCAGAAGGATTAAAAATAAAAGCATGGATAACAGAATACTAGACCAAGTCAAACAAAAAGTAAGCAATAGTTGTGATCTTAATAGCCAACAAAAGGTAAATTCTGTTTAAAAAAAAGTTGTGAGACAAAGTTTCTACAGGTACCCAGATACAATAGAATTATAATAGCTATCAACAACTATGCACAAAATAGCTCAGCAGGAATCTTCATGAAGCAGAAACTACAGGAGCTGATATAAAGAAATGCACACATAATAGAAGATAATACTCTTCACTCAAACCAAGATCAAATGGGGGAAAATTCTATATGGGTACGAGATAGATAAACATCATATGATGACAGACCTTAAAAACTATGTATATAAATCAGAAATTATTAAGATTACAACCATATAAAATATTTACAAAAATTGACAATAAGAATAAAAAATAAAAACCTGATATATTTTTACCTCATACCAAAATAAAATAAAATGAGAAATTGCTGAAAAATTAAAACATGAAAGTTTACTGGAGGCTGAAAACTTACATTCTACTTATTTTGAATTCTTTTAAATAAGCACTTTTTGGGTCAAAAAAAAAGCAAAATAATTTAGAAGAACTTCTGTAGAAAAATAAAAATAAGATACAAATATATCCAAGTATTTGATAAATCTGAAAAACAGTTTTAAGAGAATTATGCAGATATTTAAACACCTTTGTCAATGTAAAGTTAAAGAGCCAACTTCAGTGTTACTGAACTGTCAATAAATTTCTTAAAAATGAATGAAAGTAAGCTAAATAAAAAATTAAGAATAAAGATACAGTAAATTAATGAGCTAATACCAGTTTATACAAGTATTATTCAAATTTATGAACCAACCACTAAAGACAATGATGATACATTTTCTCATAATAAGTATTTCCTAGAGCCAAGATTATATAATATGTGGTATGCTTGTATATATATATATATATATATATAATGCTTTTATTATTCCTGATATTCTATGCTTTCAACCAAGTGAGTGATGTCAGCAATGATACCCCTAGTTCCACTTCCTCTTCAGAATCCATCTTGAATTTCTGTCAGCTCCTTGCTGATGTACTGTTGCAACTATTTTCTAATTATCTTCAGCAAAAGTTTAATCTCCTGTGATATTGATAATATTGCTCAGTGACTTCCACATTCACTTGGATCACCTTTCTTTGGAATGGACAAAAATAGATTGGTCAGGTAGCTAACTTCCAAATTTCTTAGCATAAATGAATAATGGCCTCCAGTGATGCATTAGTGAATTGAAAGATTTCAATTTGCATTCTGTCAATTCCTGGAGTCTTGGGTTGTTGTTTTTTTTTTTTTGCCATTGCATGCCTGCAATGAAACTTGGATTTCTTTCTTCAGTACCATTGGTTACTGATCATATGCTACCTCTAGAAATGCCTGAGCACCAACCATTTCTGTTGCGGTAGAATGTCTATTCCTTCCATCTTCTTCTGATGCTTTCTACATTACCCTGTATTTTGCCCAAAAAATCCTTCAATACATCAAGTTGAGGTTTGCATTTTTTCTTCAGTTCTTTCAGATTCAGAAATACTGAGCACGTTTTTCTCTTTTGGCGCTCTAACTCCAGATCTTTTTATTATAATACTTGATTTTGTTTTCTTGAACTGCTCTTTGAAATTTTCTGTTCATCGCTTTAACTTCCTCATTTCTTCAACTCACTTTAAATCTCAAGAGCATAAGAGCAATTGAGAATTAATGATCTGTTACATAGTTTGTCTCTGGTCTCATTTTGACCACAGTTGTAGTCATTTTGATTCTTGTGTACTCCATCAGGTTAGGTCCACATGTACGATGGCCTTTTTATGTTGTTGAAAAAGGCATTTGCAAAATTCTTTCATGTGATATCTAGCATTTTGTTCCATAACAAAGTCCATATTTTCCAACTATTGATCATTCCCCTTTGTTTCCAACATTTAAATTCTAATGAACAGTGATTTTAAGTGCATGATGATTGCATGTTTGATAGATTTCTGACTGAAGAAGGTGTTAGGTACTGTCCAGTCATTTCCAACTCACAGAATCCCTGTATAGGTTTTCCAAGGTTCAACGTTTTGAACTTCCTACCTTATTTTTAGCAGTCCACTGTTTATCCTTTAGTGCCAGGATTCTGACAAAGATTTCTCCAGTTTCATCATCACTGGCTCTAATGGGTGGTGTGTAAATGTGAATAGCAGTGGTATTAACTGGCTTTTCTTTGTTGTTGTTGTTGTCAGGTGCCATCGAGTCGGAACTGACTCATAGCAACCCCATGCACAGCAGAACAAAACAATGTCCAATCCTGGGCCAATCTCACTACCGCTGCCACCCTTGACATCATCAATGATGCCACCTGGCTGATCCATCTCCTTGGGGTTCTTCCTCTTTTTCTCTGACCCTCCATCTTACCCAGCATGACATCCTTCTCCAGCCACTGTTCTCTCCGGACAATGTGTCCAAAGTAGGAGAGACGAAGCTTAGCCGTCCTGGCCTCCAAGGAGCACTCTGGTTGCACTTCTTCCAAAACAGAAGTATTGGTTCTTTTGGCAGTCCATGACACTTTCAGTATTCTCCTCCAACACCACAACTCAAAGGCATCAATTCTTCTACCATCTTCCTTATTCACTGTCCAGCTTACGCATCCAAATGAGGTTATTGAAAATACCATCGCTTGGGTCAGGCGCACCTTAGTCCTCAAGCTGACATCTCTGCTCTTCAGTACTTTAAAAAGTTCCTGTGCTGCAGATTTGCCCAATGCAATACGTCGTCTGATCTCTTGACTGCTGCTTCCGCGAGTGTTGACAGTTGATCCAA
>NW_006408523.1:29193025-29195483 GCF_000296735.1 Chrysochloris asiatica | reverse complement strand
AACAACAACTTTTTATTTAGACCATGTAGTCTTGAAGCTTTGCTGAAATCTATCCATGAAGTGTGATCCTGTTGGTATTTAAAATACTATTAGCATAACTGTCAGGATCACAGCAACATGCAAGGCACCACAGTTGGTGAAACAGAACAGATGAGTACTGGAAATAATTCAATTGAAAATGTTCACATTTTATTACTAGGGGAAATGGAGGTACAGATATAAGAGGTAATAAAGGTACAGAATTCAAGACAATCACTCAATACCTAAATAAGCCTAATATTAACAATACAGGCTTTTTATTATACAACATGATCCTCTATGAAATTTCTTCCACATTTTAGAATTTACAAGATAGCTTTTTATTCCATATTCACTGCAACACAGATATAACCAGAGAAGGCTTTAAAATACATTTCTGCATTCAAGATGACATGTAAATATTTAGATTAGTTTCTAAAATTCTTGCCTCATAGATGCCAATATTGGTGTTCAAATTTAAACAAAACAAAGAACAAACACTTGAATCTTTAGAAGATTATTAGAAAATAATTATCATGTATATGATATTAAACACCTTGCAGAACAAGAGAAAGTACAGTGATTTCCATGAAATGTTAAAAAAAACATTGCAGCTGTCACAAAAAGATGTTGTGACATTTGTTTTCAATCCAGTCTGAGACTCCACTGCAGTCATTTAGTGTGGCTGGGAAATTCCCTTAGAAACAAAATGACAAATGAAATGTTCATTTTAATATTGCTCTGGAGTAGCCAAAATTAGAGTGCTAATTATAGAAGCACTAATTAGAAATATAGCATCTCTATATATAAACACACTTTTTAAAAGGAAAGCAATACACATTTTCATTTAGAGATAAGCATTATGTAGCCTAAGTACTATTTTTGAATTTCTCCAAAGCCACATAGAAATGATAGGAAAAAAAAAAAAAAAGGAAAATGTTCTTTGGCTCAAGTTGTTATACTATTTAGTAGAAGAAGCATAATACTAACTTTCTGCATATTGAAATGTCCTCTCCCTCTGTAGGAATCATTTAAATTCTTGAGAAAAAAAAAAAAAGTACATTTCAATTTTGGGGTTTTATAATTAGCTTTGCATTATATACACATTTTCAGTAATCAAATCCTAACTTGTGATACAGAACATCAATTTGCTTAGGAAGTATTGTTTATAGTGAATAAATCCCTTTAGCAATGCATAACTTGAACAACATACCAAAACAGGCAAGAGAAGCCTGTAGGGAAATCTAAAGCTTTATTGTTCTTACAACCATGACATTATTATACCATGCTTTGTGTAATACTGATTTATAATTTATGTTATCTCTGGGTTTTTTTTAAAAAGCTTTAATTGAGAGTGATTTCTTGGGACAATATTTAACTATTTTAGATATGCATTAAAATGTATAGCTGCAGCATTTATGAAGCATTTTGATAATAATATCAGCTCAAGTTGTATTATTATTCAAAATCTATACATTTTCAAATAAAATACATATTTTATGTGTATAGATTTTATCTGAAACTGCAAAACAAATGAGATAAAATGAACAAACACATCAACAAAATTTATAACTATCGACCATAGGAAACTATCATTTTAATAGCATTTTCAGAGAGCCCATTTATTGAAAGACTACTAATACAAGCTAAAATTTGAAATATAAAATATAGCTCTAGGAGGACTTGTGTGTCTATATAGCAGATGATGATAAGTAGGTTTCCTTTCATTATTATTTAATAAGGGAACTACAGAAATAAATCTCAAAATAATTGAAAAAAACTTGTTTTAGTCATTTTATCTACAAAATGTATTTACATTACCATTCTTTAATTCATAGTAAAATAAAGACGAGAAAAATATGTTAAAATATGTGGTTATTTCTAAATTTATAGTTTATTCTTATTGCTATTCAAACTAAAATAATAAATTCTTTTATTTTTACAGCTGGAATAAGGCCTGAGCTTAATCATCTATAGAAGGAAATCTTTCTATTTATTCTTTTGTTTTTAGCTTTATTACATTTGCTTAATTCAAAATATTTTAACAAAGTATTTATTAAATAAAAAGATTTTACAGCATGTTCTATAAAATTTATGATTGGTTGACATCATCACAAGTCTCTTACATACCAGCATCTGTATGAAGACCTGTGAAAAAATAATAATTTATGCCAATAGGAGGATCAACACATCAGAAATGGCCTAAAGTGATTTTAAAGAAAATTTAGAATATGTACATATCTAGGACCATTATAAATTCTCCAAATGTTTTGAAAGTATATTGAACAGTTTAATCATATCTGAGAGATGTTGTGTTGTTTTTAAGTGCTATCGGGCTGCGAACCTTAAGGCCAGCGGTTCGAAACTACCAGCAGCTCCGCGGGAGAAAGATGAGGCTTTCTACTCCCGTAAAGATTTACACCCTCGGAAACCCTGTACA
>NW_006408523.1:29187980-29192925 GCF_000296735.1 Chrysochloris asiatica | reverse complement strand
GATCCAAGAAGAATGAAGTCCTTGACAAATTCAATCTCTTCTCCATTGATAAGAATGCTGTTTATTGGTCCAGTGTGAGGATTTTTGTTTTCTTAACATTGAGATGTAATCCATATCGAAGGCTGTGTTCTGTTATCTTCATAAGTATATGTTTCAAGTCCTCTTCACTTTCAGCAAGCAAGGTTGTATCGTCAGCATATCGCAGGTTGTTAATGAGTCTTCCACCAATCCTGACGCCACGTTTTTCTTCATAGAACCCAGCTTTTCATGTTATTTGCTCAGCATACAAATTGAACAAGTATGGTGAAAACCACAACCCTGTCGCACACCTTTCTCAATTTTAGGTACATGAATATTATCGTATCACAGATAGACTTGTCCTTCAAAACAGATCTTGAAATGTTCTTTTCAATGATGACACCATTCCTCTTCAATTTTAAATTCTCAGAAGAGTAAAACATATTTGTTTTTAAAATGACCAGTGCCAGTCTATTTCAGCTTACTAATGTATAGTCCTGGTGTAGCACTCTATAAGATAAAGCACTGGATCGTAAGGTCGATGTGAATTGCAAGGTAGATGGCTCAAACTCACCAGCAACTCCTCAGAAACCCTATACAGGGTTGCTATTAGTTGGAACCAACTCAATAGCACTTAATAACAAATGTATAAATGTTCTATTTCACTTTTTACAATTTTCAATTTTTCTAGATTCATACTTTATATATTCCACATTCTCAATTTGAATTGCATCTTATCACTAAATGAAGGTCCTGAATGCTTTGTTCAGTTTATGTCATATGATCAGCTCTGTGTTGAGGAAGCAGCTCTTCCCCAGTTGTATGTAGAGTGCTTCTAACCTGAAAAGTTCATCTCCTGACAATCCTGACAATGTACTGCTATTACGCATAAGGTTTCCATTTGCTAACCATTCAGAAGTGGTATGATTCTCCTTCTTCTTAGTCTGTCTTAGTCTAGAATTTCCTCTGAAACCAGTCCACCATGGGTGACTGTGGTTGTGTTTCAAATACTGGTGATATAGCTTCCAGAATCACAGCAACATGCAAGTCAACACAGTATGACAAATTGCTTCTACATTACTGGTCTTCCCCAATTTACGCTATGTCAAAACAGTGGTTTTGACATCATCAAGTGAATAAAAATATTTTTCCTTCAAAATTTTCCTTGATGTTTAGGAATAAAAAATCTAAAAGGGCAAGACTAGGCTGCAAGTTAGATGGGATAAGGTTTTCATATTTTGTCCCCAAATTTTCATTGGATAGCCCATTAAGAATGAGCAAGTACATTGCCATGATGAAAAAACAAAACAAAAACAAAAACAAAAAAACCTTTGATTTAATTTTCCTTGTCTTTTTCTATTTATGAAGTTTTATATTTTCATAAAACATCTTCTTTATAATCCCCTATGATTGTCCTGTGTCATTCAAGAAAATCCATCAGTATTACCCCTTTGGAATGGAAAAAAAAAAACCAAAAAAAAACCATAGCAGATAAATAAACTAACTACCTAAGAAAAAGTCTCAATAATCTTCTGCACTAACCTCTCTGCTATAAAGTTGAATTGGTCCTGAAGCTAACCTAAGAAGCCACTGTTTTGATTGAACCTTTGTTTTGTAAGCACCCTAGCAAGACTATGGACAAGTGTATTACTAAAAGAACTTGTCTGCAGTCATTGATTTGTTTCAGAGAAATGTTTAAACATGTTTTGTTTGGGAAAAAAGTCCATGTGTGTATGATGTGTAATACTAATAACAATACAAGGAAAGTGGAAAAGCTTTGCTACTAGGATTCCAATTCACAAGCATGGGTTTATTCCAACCAAAATGTGTTTAAATATGTCTTTGTTATCAATGTATAGCTACATGCTAATTCTCTCAGTAATACACTTGTCTTGGCCTCATTAAGGTGCATTAAAAAAAGGGGGGTCCAATCAAAACAATGGTTTCTGAGGGTATTGGCAAGGCCAGTTAAATTAAGGCAGAGTGGTCAACTCAGAAGATTATAGTGATGGAATTATTTTGGGGATCCACAAGGGGTAATCTTGGTAGACATTATCAAGTGACACACGATGATCATGGGGGCTCATTAGGAAAATATTTTAAGAAAATGGAAAATTGCATTGGTTAGAAAAAGGCCAGAAATGTTGTGCCAAGGAATTTTTCCCCCATCATGTTAATGTTTCTGCTCCTTCTATGAGGGTAACACAGGTTGCACTGTGAGAATTTGATTAGGAAACCTAACCCCATCACGCTACAACCTTCATCTTGCCCCTTTAGACATCTTTTGGTTTCCAAAATTCAAAGAAAATTTAAAAGGAAAACAATCTGAGTCCCTTGTTGTTGTTGTTGTCAAGTGCCATCGAGTTGATTCCGACCCATAGCAACCCTGTATAGGGTTTCCGAGGAGCAGCTGGTGAGCTTGAATCACCGACCTTGCAGTTCAACAGCTTTGCAGTCTAGCGCATTAACCCACAGTGCCGCACCAGGACTCTGTTAAGGATGCCCAAATTGTCATTTTGACATGATGCATATTGAAGAATGCAGAATTCATCAGTGAAGGCTTAGAGAAATAGAAATAGCACCCACTGAATATATATCCCAGATAACAATGTCTACAAATATTTTTAAAATCTACTTCATTTTCCTCATATATAAATTTGAATATCAGATAGGAAAAAGTATCTTTTGTCACTTGGCTCTCTGAGAAATGTGTCCTCCTCCTTAGCCCTGACTCTTTTTCACACGTATTGTTATTGTTTTTGAAGGACATGATCTTTCCAGGGAATATAATATCTCTCCAAAGAAAAGAAAAGAAAGAAAGAAACAGTTCCAGAGGATGCTTATCCAGACATTTCTGAAAATGAAGTGAGAATGTGGAGTCTGTCTTTCATTGCTTGTTTCTACCACAACCTGTAAATTTTGAAAGCTGTTAGTTGACACATTTTTTCACATATGTGTCCAAGAAGTGAGTAAAACTAAAATAGAGGAAAGAAATGGAAAAGGAAGAAATACAGAAAGCGAGAAAACACACACAGAGAAAGAAGTATGGGTGAACAATAGAAAGTGAGAGCATTTGAGCTGTGGTCTGTATTTGTTCCACTACTGTGCTTTGTCTTCTGAGTCAGAAGTATCAGCTGAGGATCGTTATTATAAATTCCTCTAGTAGAGTTTAATATGCTTTCCATGTGAGTTCAAAATATTCTTAATTATGCATTGATTGTACAAATCAAATGAAAGTAAATATAAGTGTCTCATAAACAAATATAAGGCATTACATAACAATATAACATTTTCTTCATGTTTACTCAGTACTCATGGATATGATATTTTAACTTTGTTATTCTTCAGTTCTGTTAAGTTGGTTAAGAATCATAGCATTTCCAAGGAGCAGCTGGTGGGTTTGAGCTGACTAGCTTATGTTAACAGTCCAGCTATTATCCTGTAGCATATAGTGCCATATAAGGACTCCCTATATTACCTTTACTCGGAGATTTTTTTTTGTTTTTTTTTTATTGATAATACTGCTTTACTAATTGCAAAAGACTCCGATGTTACTTAGAAACCTCATCGGATCCAAGGAAAATGTCATTGATAAATAGATTAGAAAATTGAGAGATCCTTTCTGAATTAAGGGGAGATTTGAAAAGTATGCATTATCACAATTATTGCAGTCCTTTGAAAAGAAACACTGTAAGTCACTGTACAAAAATAATACCACTAGTATGTCAGTTTTTCATACAGTGGTGGCTTGTGTGGTGCTATGTTGCTGAAAGTTTTGCTACAAATATTTCAAATGCCAATAGGGGCACACATGGTGGAGAGGTTTCAGTGAAGCTTACAGAAGTAGGGGTGGACCAATTTTGAAGATTTAGTAACTGAAATTGTTATGAATAACAGTAAAACAGTGTGTGGTATAGTGCCTGAAGATGAGCCCTTCAAGTTGAAGGCACTCAAAATATGACTAGCTAAGAGGTTCCTCCCTGAAGGCCAAATTTGGGTTGACCTAATGACAAGGAGCTCTGGTAACGTAGTGGTTACGAATCGGGGTGCGAGCCACAAGGTCACCAGTCCGAAACTACCAGCTATTCCGGGGGAGAAAGATGGGGCTTTCTGATCCCGTAAAGATTTACAGCCTTGGAAACCCTATACAGGGTTGCTATGAGTTGGAACCGACTCCACGGCACATAGCAACAACAACAATGGCATGGATGGAGCAAAGCTTCTAGGACCTTCATTTGTTGATGGAGCATAACACAAAATGAAACTAAACAGTCACAAGCATCCATTAATAATCAGAACATGGGATATACAAAATATGAATCTTGGGAAATTGAAAGTCATCCAAAATGCATACAATGCATACAGTCAATATTTTAGGAATTGTTGTTAAGTACTGTCAAGTTCCAATCATAGTGACCCTGTCTAGGGTTTCTAAAGAGTGGCTGTTGGGTTTGAACCAATGACCTTGTGGTAAAAACCAACTTTGTAGTCCAGTATATTATCTGCAGTGTCACACCAGGACTCCATCTCAGGCATTAGAGAGCTAAAATTGACTGATATTGACCACTCTGAATCTGATAACTATGTTAGGAAGGATAAATTGAAGAGGAATGACATCATAGAAATGCTCTAAAAGACATCTCAAGTTCTGTATTGAGGAACAATGGTATCTTTGATAGGATAACATTTATACACTTACAAGGAAAACCTGTATCGCACTGTAGAATAAGCACTGGGCTGTTAACTGCAAGATCAGTGGTTCAAACTCATGAGCCACTCCTCACAAACACTATACAGGGTCACCCTGATTTAGAACCAACTACAGGGCTCTTAACAACAAGTAGGATGTCTTATACTGGGTTTACTAGAGAAGCAAAACCAGTGAAAAACAAACTTATATGTTTATACACACACCCCAACGTGTATG
>NW_006408523.1:29169496-29187630 GCF_000296735.1 Chrysochloris asiatica | reverse complement strand
AACATCATTTCAATTGATTTACTGCTCATAGCAGAACTCATTATAGAGTTAATTCCATTGTATTACATCTCATTATGGGGATAACTACATACCAACTGCCAAACCATTGAGAATCCTGTCAGAGTTAAGGTGACACTAAGCCTCAACTGTCACAAAGGAAGACAGGTTATTATGACTATTATGCAAATTTATACAACAACCACAATTTCAACAGTGATGATGAAATTGAAGAATGTTACCAACTTATTCAGTCTGAAACACAGTCATGATACATTAATAATTTCTGATGATTGGAATGTGAAAGTTGGAAACAGAGAGGAAGAATCAGTAGTTGGAAAAGATGGCCTTTGTGATATAAAGGATGCTGGAGATAACATGACAGAATTTTCCAAGACCAACAACTTGTTCATTGCAAATAACTTTTTTCAACAACACAAATGATGATTATATCTGTGGACCACATGGGATTCAATGCACATGAATCAAATTCACTGCATCTATGGGAAAAGATAATGAAGAAACTCATTATCATCAGCCAAAACAAGTGGTCGACTGTTAAACAAAGATTTCTCATATGAAAATTCAGGTTGAAGATGAATAAATTAAAACAAGTCCACAAGAGTCAAAACATCCCACTTGAGTTTAGAAACCATTTCAAGAACAGATTTTTCATACTACAGATACTAATGAACAAAGACCAGAGGATTTGTGGGATGAAGATAGAAAATGGTTATCAAAAAAATAAATAAAAAACATGAAAGAAAGAAAAGATTAACAAAATAGTATAAAAGAGATTCTGAAACTTGCTTTGGAGCATACAGAAATTAAAGTAACAGGAAGAAATGAGGAAGTAAAAAAGATTAATTGAAAATTTTAAGAAAACAGAAATTTATAATATAATGTTCAAAAACCTGGAGTAAGCAAACAAAAAAAGAAGAACTCAGCATTTCTGAAGGGGAAGAAAAAGTGAAAGCCTCAAATTGAAATATTGAAGAATTTTATGGGCAAAATATAGAATGATAACTGGCATCAAAAGAGGATTAAAAGGGGATAGGGCAGAGGTGCAGTGAAGTTCGCCATCAGCAATTCCACAGAATACCAGGCAAAGCACGTTCAGGGCAGAGCTCCAAAACTCTGAACCACATAGGTAGGAATATTTAAAAAGTTTGAAGGCTTATAGCTAGTAGAACTAGTAGTGGGAGTAAGAAATTCCACACTTTTGAATCTGCCAGGCTCAGTAGCCCGGAACTGACAAATTGGGCAAGACCAAACAGTAAGACCAAGTAGGAAAACAGAACCACTGTGGAATAATGCCACGGGAATCTTGGAGCAAAGGTGGAAAATACACTTTGTTGGTTTTGCTTTGTTCTGATTTTTTGAGTTTTCTTCGGTATCTGTTCATTGGCCACCCACTGTTTGTGCATCTCCATTCTGGTGACACCCCAAACCTTTCCACTGGTGGGTTCTTCTGCCATGCATGCACAGATACTCTCAGCACAAGAGCCAGCCTTGAACTGTTTTTTAACAGAGAAAATGTCAGAGCAAGGCGTGTGGAGAAGTAAAGAGAGTTTAAAAACAAAACAGGACGAAAATTAAATTAAATCCTGAGGTATATCATAAAAACCAACAGTGGCATCTTGGAATTTATCAGACAGTCTTGAAGGCAAGAAGCTGAAAGATGATATTAAAGTCATATGCATATTAGGCTACAGATTTTTTTTTTCCCTTCTCTCCCTCCTCTCCTCTTTCTTCAATTATAGACTACCATACCCAATCTAGTTTCTGTTGTTCTTTCGGTGTTTGTTTGGTTTTTTTTTTTCTTTTCTTTTCTTTTCTTTTTTTTTTTTTACTGTTACTTTTTTGATGGTCTATGCTTCCCCTTTTACCTTTGGGGGATGCTTTCTCTCCCTATGTGACCTAAGAAGAGACAGCAACTACTGTCATATAGTCAAGCTATAATCACACTCTGTAAAACACCAAAATCCAGGCAAGAACCAATACCAACTGCTATATACCAGGGAGGCAGACAATGCATGTGAAAGTTACTCTGAGTTAAGCAATAAGAAGAGTGAAAAGGGAAGCTAACATCCTAATCACATCTACTTGGAAGCAATCCGAAAGCATAAAAAGTTACCAAAACACATACTCAATTAAGTATTAAGGCCACAGATAAGCATTAAACATGTCCAAGAAGCAAAATCAGATGTCCAGAAACAAGATAAAATGTCTGAGACAAATGACCTAGAGGTAGAACTGGACTACATTCTGGAAGCAGGGCAGGCCTTGGAAGCAAGAAAAATGACTACAAAATGTTTCAAATCATTTTACAATGGAATAATCAAATAAGATAGATACAGCATTGGAACAATTAAAAACATACAGAAAGCGGTCCAAACGATCAGTAATAGAATATCAGAAATAGACAATACACTGAAAGGGTAAAGGAGTAGAATAGAAGAGATGGAAGGCAGAACTAGTGAGCTGGAAGACAAATTTCTCAATACCAATAAGATAGAAGAGCAAAGAGAAAAAAGGACAAAAAAATCTGAAGAACATCTAAGATTCATGTTGGACGAAATGAAGAGGAATAACTTAAGAACTATCAGCATTCTAGAACAGGTAGAATCACACACAGAATAAGAATTCTCAACATCCATACATTTACAAATATCAAAATACTACAAAACATCTTTTCAAACCACAATGATATCTAATTAGAAATCAACAACAGGAAGACCAAAGAAAGAAATTCAAATACATTGAAGCTGAATAATCATGCTGAAAAGCGATTGGGTAGTAGAAGACATTAAACATGAATTCACAAAGTTCCTAGAAACAAATGAGAACGAAAATACAACATACCCAAATCTTTGGGACATGTTGAACGTGGTGCTGAGAGGACAATTTCTTGCAATAAATGCACACATCCAAAAAGAAGAAAGAAACAAAATTAACACATTAACACAGTATCTACAACAATTAGAAACCTAGGGAACCTACAGCCATCAAAATAAAAGAAATAATAAAGATTAGAGCAGAAATAAATGAGATAGAAAACAGAAAAACTATAGAAACAATCAATAGGACAAGCAGCTGGTTCTTTGATAGGATTAACAAAATTGACAGACCATTGCAAACCTAACAAAAGAAAACAAGGAGAAGACACAAATAATATTCATTAGAAACCACATGGGCGATGTCTCAATGGAACCAAAGGAAATCAAAAGGATAATAAAAGAATACTATGAAAAGTTGTACTCTAGCAAATTTGAAAATTTAGAAGAGATGGGTACATTTTTAGAAAATCACAACCTACCTAAACTTACACAGAGTAAAGTAGAAAACCTGAACAGACCCATAACAAAAGAGGAAATTGATCAGGTCATGAAAAAACTCCCAAGCAGAAGAAGTCCAGGCCCAGATGGCTTCACTGGTGAGTTCTACCAAACATTCAAGGAAGAGCTGTCACCAATTCTACTCAAATTATTCTAGAATATAGAAGAGGATGGAAAACTTCCTTCTACATTTTATGAAGCAAGTATAACCGTCATACCAAAATCAGGGAAGGACATCACTAAGAAAGAAAATTATAGACCAATATCCTTCATGAACATAGATGCAAAAATTCTCAACAAAATTCTAGGCAATTTTGAAGTAGTACTTCAAGAAAATAATACATCGTGATGAAGTGAGATTCATATCAGGGATGCAAAGATGGTTCAACATTAGAAAAATGATCATCTTACTTCATCATATAAATAAGAAAAAAGAAAAGAACCACATGATCATTTAGATTGATGCAGATAAAGCATTTGACATAATCCAACATCCATTCCTGATAAAACAATCAACAAATAGGAATTAAAGGGAAATTCCCCAACATAATTAAGAGCATATATACAAAACCAACAGCCTACATTACTCTCAACAGAGAGAAACTGACAACCTTCCCTCTGTGAACAGAAAAAAGACAAGGACGCCCTTTATCACAACTCCCGTTTAATATTGTGCTGGAAGTCTTAGCAAGAGCTATATGGCAAGACAGGGAAATTAAAGGCATCCAAATAGGCAAAGAGGAAGTAAAATCTCTATTTGCAGATGGTATGATCCTATATGTAGAAAACCCCAAAGACTCAGTAAAAAAGCTACTAGACCTCTTTGGAAGATTCAACAAAATGGCAGGATGTAAGATCAACATACAAAAACCCATTGGATTCCTCTATACCAAAAACAACAGCACTGAAAAGGACATTAGGAAAGCAATATCATTTACAATAACCACCTAAAGGATGAAATATCTAGCAATAAATGAAACCAGAGAAACAAAGGACTTATACAAAGAAAACTACAAAACACTACTACCAGAAACCAAAAGAGACTTACAAAAATGGAATAATGTACCATGCTCCTGGATAGGAAGATTTAACATTGTGAAAACGTCAATACTGCCTAAAGCAATTTACACATGTAATGCAATCCCAATCCAGATTCCAATGACATTCTTCAAAGAGATGGAAAAAACAATTACAAACTTTATATGGAAAGGAAAGAGACCTAGGATAAGCAAAGCACTGCTTAAAAAGAATAAGGTTGGAAACCTCTCACTCCCGTACATCAAAATTTATTACACGGCTACAGTGGTCAAAGAGTCCTGGTGTGGAGCTGTGGGTTAATGCGTCAACAGAAAAGTCATTTGAACTGCAAAGTCAGTGGTTCAAGCTCACCAGCTGCTCCTTGGAAATCCTATACAGGGTCGCTATGGGTCGGAATTG
This sequence comes from Chrysochloris asiatica, assembly GCF_000296735.1. NCBI lineage: Eukaryota > Metazoa > Chordata > Mammalia > Afrosoricida > Chrysochloridae > Chrysochloris > Chrysochloris asiatica. The sequence continues at coordinate 29,182,858 of NW_006408523.1, read as the reverse complement.
ACTCGATGGCACTTAACAACAACAACAACATAGTGGTCAAAACAGCTTGGTATTGGTACAATGAAAGATACATTGATCAATGGAACAGAATTGAAAATCCAGAAATTAACCCATCCACATACAGCCAACTGACTTTTGACAAATTACCTATATATATATCACATACGGAGGGAATAGTCTCTTCAACAGATGGTGCTTGAAGAACTGGAAAGTAATATGCAAAAGACTGAAACTGCGGGGAGACCAGCTCTCCGCCGGGGTCGTGGGACACGAGAGGAGATGCGGAGTCAGCGGGAAATGAAAGAATGAATGAATGAACGCAATCGAAAGGCTTTCTCGATCAGCTTGCTGTGCTGTCCATTCTGTCCAGCTTGTTGTTCTCCTGCCTTCTTCTTTCTGCTACTCCTGCTCTCTGTCCTACTCTCTGCTGGCCCAGCTCAGCAAGTCTTTATTTTTATACTTAAAATTACACAGTACATGAATTGACACTTTTATCTTTTCTTAAATTATTACACAGTTAGTTACAACATTCTTGCACCTGGTCATTAGACATCTTTGACAAAAAAATTTCTGTGCTGTTCAGACTGACCTTCATCTCCTTTCCTAGTATGTGACTAAACTGTTTCTTCTTGTTTCTACTAAAAGACTATCAGCTTTCTATCCTACATAATGTGCTATTATTTTCATAATAAAGGTATTCATTAAATCACTTGGAAGCTATGTGGCATAAAGCCCAACCTTGCTACTTGCTGCAAGAAGTGTAGATTATCAAGTCAAAACTATCCTTCACTTAAGTTCATTATTTTCTGCTTGTTTATGCAGGTGTCTATATGTAGGGGTTTGTGAATTCTAGCTAGTGACTGATTGTGGTGAGGTTTATGGGGGCGGGTCAGCTTGACTTTAATTTGCTATCTGCTTTTGTGGTTTCACAAATGCAGTTACTTAGGTTTTCTATGAAAGGGAGTATTTTACACAATTCTCTTTGTATTCAATCCACTGAAGCTGAAAGCAATTGTTGATAAGCCAGTTTTTCTTAAGGTTTGTAGAACTCATAGTGAAAGGCTGTGAATATGGCCATATTATATATTTTTACAAGTAAATTCAAGATTACTCTAAAGAAAAGGTAGAAAGCGACTTCTGAGAGCCATTTGTCTTGCAAGATGACCTTTCTATTTGCCGGAACTGTGTCAAGCGGCAAAAGTGAAGCTATTCTCTACCCTCAACCACTCCCAGCATGAAGCAAGACCTTTACCTCATGGCTTATACAAAAACCAACTCAGCATGGATTAAAACCTAAATGTGAATCCCAAAATTACAAAGGCCATCAATGAAAAAATAGGGACAAATGTGAGGGCACTAATTCTGGGAATACACAGACTATCAAACATTTGGAAAACTACACAAACAAACATAGACAAAATAGATTATTGGGCCATACTAAACATTAAAGACTAATGTGCATCAAAACACTTCACCAGAAGAGTAAAAAAAGAACCCAAAGAATGGGGAAAACATCTTTGCAATGACACATCAAACAAGGGACTCATTTCTACAATATATAGGAAAGTACAACACCTGTACAAGAAAAAGACAAATAATCCAATTAAAAAATGGGTGAGGACATGAATAGACACTTCACCAAGGAAGAGATCCAGGCAGCCAAGAAACATATGAAGAAATGTTCATGATCACTAGCCATTAGAGAGATGCAAATGAAAACAAAAATGAGATATCATCTCACACCAGCAATAGCAGCAAAGATCAAAAAAGTAGAGGACAATAAGTCCTGGCTAGGATGTGGAGAGTCTGAGATGCTCCTGCATTGCTGGTGGGATGGTCCCTCCTGCATTGCTGGTGGGATGGTGCAAAATGGTCCAACATCTCTGGAAAGCAATATGGCGCTTTCTCAAAAAGTTGGAAATAGAAATACCTTATGATCCAGCAATTCCTCTACTTGGTATTTACCCACAAAAATATGAACCATAACACGAGTAGATATATGCACACCAATGTTCATAGTAGCACTATTTGCAATAGCAAAAAATGGAGGCAGCCTAAGTACCCATCAACTGAAGAATGGATAAACAAACTGTGGTACATGCACACAATGGACTATTTTGCTACCTTGAAGAACAACAAGAAAGCTGCAAGCCATCGCATAATATGGATGAATCTTGAGGACATTATCTTGAGTGAAATTAGTCAGTCACAAAACGAGAAACACTGTCAAAAGAACAAACAGATCTGTGTTGGAAGAAGTACAACCAAAGTGCTCCTGTGGAAGCCAGGATGGCCACACTTAGACTCTTACTTCAGACATATTGTCAAGAGGACCAGTCCATGGAGAAGGATATCATTTTCGGTGAAATGGAGGGCCGAAGGAAAAGAGGAAGACCCTCATTGAGATGGATTGACACAGTGGCAGCAATAATGGGCTCAAATGTAGCAATGATTGTGAGATTGGCCCAGGACCAGGCAGTTTTTTGTTCTGTTGTTCATTGTGTCGTTATAGGTAGGTACCAACCGATGGCATCTAACAACAAAAACAAGATAAAATAATGGACTGTGCATGAATTTTATATGCATGGAGAATACAGTGACATCTAGAAAAATACAGACCCTCTCTAAATATTGGTTTATAAAATAAGAACAGCTTTTGAAATGAATCATTTCTTGATATAAGTTTGAATATTTTTTTCTGGTGTCAAAGAAGAAGAACAGCAACATATTTTTACTGAAATAAGATATCCATTAAATATCCACTAAATATGACACTATTTTATTCTCTATACAATTCAAACAAATAGATCTTTAAAATTTGATTCCCTTCTAATGTTCCCCTCTATATCCAAACACTGCTAGGTTGGTGCTTCAAGCTCACCAGCTGCTCCTTGGAAACCCTATACAGGGTCGCTATGAGTTGGAACTGATTCAACAGCACTTAACAACAACAAAATTCCATCCACTGCTCTTCCTTTAAGGATCTGTACTCCATCTTTATTTATTATAAACTCTAATTCACTAAACAAAAAAACCTTAAGACCTTAGATCTCCTTTTTCTTTCAAAGATAATTTCAGAGCACCATAAAATAATTGTTGTTCACATATATTTATAAAATATTATCTCTATTTTCAACCTTCATATTTTATTCCAGGAAATCCATTAATAAAATATCACTGCATGTTAACTTCCATTTCTTCCATTGTTGTCTATTTTAGCAAAATTTTAAAAGATTAACAGTTTCATTAAAGAAATTCTTAATCTTTCTGTAAATACTATCATAAAAGTTGGTTTGTTGAATCAAATTCTTCTCTTTTTTTTCATATTTCATCATGCATACAATCAGTGCACATGGAGGAAGCCTGGTTGAAAGATGGCCAAAGAGTAACTGGATAAGCTCTCAAGTATACACTGGGGCTCTGTACCTGGCTCTGACAGCTAATGGTTACCAGTCAGGCTGCTAATCTCAAAGTCAGCAGTTCAAAACTAACAGTGGTCCTTCGGGAGAAAAATGAAGCTTTCTGCTCCAAAAAGGAAAAACACGCTAAGCATTTCTCAAGCTGGGGGCACTGAAGAAAAAAATCAAACCCTGATTTTCATTATTGAAGGATTCTCTGGACAAATTATTGAATGATGCAGAAAGCATCAAAAGAAGATGCAAGGAATCAACAGAGTCACTGTACCAAAAGGAAGTGGTTTATGTTCAACCATTTCAAGAGGTAGTATATGATCAAGAGCCACTGATACTTAAGGATGAAGTCCAAGGTGTATTGTAAGAATTGGCAAAGAACAAGGCAGCAGGAATTCATGGGATAAAAATTGAAATCTTTCAAGAATGTGAGGCAGCACAGGAGACACTCATTCATCTCTGCCAAGAAATTTGGAAGACAATTATCTGGCCAACTAATTGGAAGAGATCCATATTTGTGCCCATTCCAAAGAGAGGTGACCTAACAGAATGTGGAAATCATCAGACAATCTCTTTGATATCCCATGCAAGTAAAGTTTTACTAAAAGTAATACAGAAACGACTACAAGCATCATTGACAGAGAACTTCCAGAGGTTCAAGCTGGATTCAGAAGAGGCCATGGAACGAGGGATATTATTGTTGATGTCTAACGGATCTTGGCTGAAAGCAGAGAATATCAGAAAGATGTTTACCTGTGCTTTATTGACTATGCAAAGGCTTTCGATTATGTGGATCACGACAAGCTATGGATTGGCACTATGAAGTATGAGTATTCTGGAACACTTAATTGTGCTCATGAGGAATCTGTACCTGGACTAAGAGGCAGTTGTTCCAGAAGAATGTGGGAGCACTGAATGTTTTTAAATTAAGAAAGGTGTGCGACAAGGTTGTATTCTTTCACCATACTTATTCAGCCTGTATGCTGAACAAATAATCCGAGACACTGGGTTCGATGAAGAAAAATGTGGCATCAGGATTGGTGGAAGACTCATTAACAACCTGCAATACACAGATGATACAACCTTGCTTGCTGGAAGTGAAAAGGACTTGAAATATTTACTGATGAAGATCAAAGAGCACAGCTTTCAGTATGGGTTACATCTCAATGTAAAGAAAACAAAACCTCTCACCACTAGACCAATAAACAACATTCTTATCAATGGAGAAAAGATTGAAGTTGTCAAAGACTTCATTCTTCTTGGATCAACTATCAATACTCATGGAAGCAGCAGTCAAGAAACCAAACGACGTATTGCCTTTGGCAAATCTGCTGCACAAGACCTTTTTGAAGTGTTGAAGAGCTAAGATGTCAACTTGAAAACTAAGGTGTGCCTGGCACAAGCGATTGTATTTTCAATAACCTCATATGCACATGACAGCTGGACAGTGAATAAGGAAGACCATAGAATAATTAATGCTTTTGAGTTATGGTGTTGGAGGAGGATATTGAAAGTGCCATGGGCTGCCAAAAGAACCAACAGATCTGTGTTACAAGAAGTGCAGCCAGAGTCTTCCTTGGAGGCCAAGATGGCCAAACCTTGTCTCTCATACTTGGGACATATTGTCAAGAGGGACCAGTCACTGGAGAAGGATACCATGTTTGGTAGGGTGGAGGGTCAGAGAAAAAGAGGATGACCCCCAGCGAGATGGATTAGTAAAGTGGCAGCATCAATGTACTCAAGCGTGGCAACGATAGTGAGGTTGGCCCAGGACTGGGTGGTGTTTTGTTCTGCTGGGCATAAGGTCGCTATGAGTGATGCCGACTTGATGACACCTAACAACAACAATAAATGACTTACAGCCTCAGAAACCCCATACAGAGTCACTTGGAGTCAGAACTGACTTCACGGCACATAACTACCGCCGCCTAGTAGATACGCAACAATTATACTCTCAGATTTTTCACAAGCAGAGTAAATAAATGCACCTTTTAGTAAAACAATTTTGAGTAGTATTTTATTCAACTGCCAATGCTAATGAAGTGACAGGTGCTAATATTGTTATTGTTGCTGTTGCTAAGTGATGTACTGAGCTTTTGGTTGGTTGACCAGTGATTATCTTTTAGTGCCACACAACATTATTTACATTTTTTTGTTGTTAAATGCTGTCAATCAATTCCGACCCACAGCGACCCTGTATAGGATTTCCAAGGAGCAGCTGGGGAGCTTGAAACAAGGACCTTGCAATTCAAGCGACTTTGCAGCCTGATGCATTAGCCCACAGCTCCACATCAGTACTCCTTGTTCACATTTGCTGAGTGGTTATTATGTGATAAATACTGTTATACTCTATTTCTGGGTATTTATTATATTTATTCTTTTAAATATTTCACAGAGCTAATCTCAATTACATATACCATCTTAATTGAAAGTATTATTATCATATAGCCTTTAATACAATAATCACCACCATAATTTCTCAAGAATCCTTTGGTTTTATAATTCTAACACCAGAATGTGTCCTTTGCAAACACAAAACCTCATAGTCTGCTTAAAAATAACTTATCTCTTGATCATGTAACTTTTTAAAAATTTTGTTCAAATATGACCTATCCCATGTTTTTCCAAAATGCCAGTTACGTGACATTTTCTTTCATACTGGTATATAAATTTGCAAATTTTAGCTTTATTATTAGAAATGCCACTACTTCAATGATGTATTTTAAATAAAAATATATAGCATAAATTCTTAGGAAATTGGAATCTAAGAATAAAGCATAAAAATACACTGAGACTTGGAAACTGAATTAAGTGTGTGCTAAAACTTTAGAAGTACAGGTTAACAGATTACTTTAAGAGGTATGAATTTTTAATTAATACAGATATCTGTTATGTGGAGCTGAAAAGAATTGTATTATATTCTGCTATCTTCAGATCTTTTTGGGGGGGCTAGGATATAGCTTCAATTATTTTCTTGGTAAGGGAGTTAGAAGCTAGTTATGCATGCATATTAACAGTTGCAGTTGCTGATTTTGCATTTATTATCCTGTAAATGAGAGACAAAATTAAATATTATTTAATTACATAATCATTAAGTCTCTCCTAATGACTATTTGAGCCAAGTTTCCAAATGTTTCTTTAATGACCATTTGGACCCTACAGTTCCAAAACATATGCTTGTTTATAGCTATATTTTATCATCCCCATCATCAATAAACCAATAAAAATGGTAAAAAATATATAAAAGTGGATGAAAATATTCAATTACTTTGAAGCTTTGAAATAATAAAACCAGTATGTTATAAATCAATTTTAGATATATCTATTGCAATTAAAACTGGATTAAAGGGACTTCAAATGGACTGCTTTAATCCCTTTCCATGAAAAAAAGGGTACACAATTATGGGAAATATTAAAATAAGTTTAGCAAAAATAATAAATAGGAATCTGAATACTATTGAAGCTAGATACGCTGTAGATTCTGTGAGCATAATAAAATATGAATAGGAGTAAGCATGAAACAAATTTTAAAATTCTACGAAGATGCAAGGCTTTGCACTCAACTTATTTCAAAATAGCCTGGCAGCTGAACTTTTGTCTGGCCTGAGTTGTCAATAATGTAAGTAGCTGGACCTGTTTTCATTAAATAGACCACTCTCAAAGAATATAGCCTGTCTTCAATTTGATAGCTAGAAACCCCAGTCACAGCGCCCAAAATCACACTATTGAATCAATGTGACTTATGGTGCACTCGTTTTTACATACATATTTTTGGAGTTCTAATGTGGCCCTTAAGGAGCTCTGGTAGCGTAGTGGTTACGAATGGGGCTGCGAACCGGAAGGTCAGCAGTTCGAAACTACCAGCTGTTCCGCGGGAGAAAGATGAGGCGATCTGCTCCTGTAAAGATTTACAGCCTCGGAAACCCTATTCAGGGTCGCTATGGGTCGAAGCCGACTCGACGGCACTTAACAACAACAACAATGTGGCCCTTTGGGTTAGTGCGCCAGACTGCAAAACCATTGACTGCAAATTTGGAGGTTCAAGCTCACCAGCTGCTCCTAGGAAACCCTATACTGGGTCGCTATGGGTCAGAATAGACTTGATGGCACTTAGCAACAACAACATAGTTGCATAAGGAGACAGAACAATGCAAAGTATCTTACTAGGGCTTCTTTTGTCAACAGTCCACTCAACACATCTAAATAGGTAGCTGTTGTTGTTAAATGCCGTCTAGTCGTTTCTGACCCATAGCGACGCAGTGTAAGGTTTCCAAGGAGCAACTGGTAAGATTGAACTACCGACCTTGCAGTTCAAACGACTTTGCAGTCTGACATATTAGGCCACAATGCCGCACCAGGAAGTATAGACTGTCAACTCCAGACCCTACTACTTAACTAATTAGAGAGGCGTGTCTTGATGGCATGCCTTCAATTATTTTCCAACTATGTTGTCAGAGTAACTCTAGTTTATTCATTAGGTGAATCTGAAGCAAAAGTGAAAATTTTAGTGACCCAAATTCTGAATTCAATAAAAGATCAATAGTAGAAATTATTAGAAATTATATATAAAAATAATACCTTTATTATATAGACTATTTATTCTATTTAGAGGTTGGACTATGAGAATAACTTCAGTAGCATTGCTTGTAAAAATCAAAAACGTGGATTAAAGAATTCTCTGGATTTAAGAAGCAAAGCAGAAACATAATGATGATGTGAAAAGACTTTAGATTTTGAAGTAGAAAGGAAATTAAGCTGCTGAAAGGAAATGTTAATTATTAACTATAAAAGGGAAATGTAAAGTGTAATGTAACTATCTTAAGAGGAATTTACTGAAGAAGACTACTGTACAAAGTCGAATAAATATACACACATTGATTTGAAAACAGAGGTAACTTTTTTTTTTGGATTAAGAGTATCAGGAATTTTAAACAAAGATTAGAACTCTTTATGATAAAAAAAAAAGATTATTTTAAAATAATTATGTACTTGATTAAATTTAATTATTTGTTGTTATATTTTAAGTTGGGCCCCCAAAACATACAAATACAAAAGAAAAGACTTCAGAAACAAAACTAGAAGAAGTTACCCAGATAATGTTAAATATCAGTACATTTTGCAAAGATAATTCTTAAAGTCTGAAAAGTGGGAGTCAAAACTAAGATCTACTGAGAATGACATGCTTGAAAACTAAGGTAATTATGTGCTTTTCACAATTTTGGGATTAATGAAAAGATAAAATTCAGTATAGAATTTTGAGATTTTGATAGAACTTTCAATTTTGATGGAATTAAGGAAAGGTTTAGAAGTACACACACACACACACAATTACATCTACCTTGAAAAAAACACTTCTGCGTAGATTATAGAGTTTGTGGTAAGGAAAATTATTGTGATTATGTACAATAAAAACAAATCAGATATATATTTGAGGTACAAGTTGGATTGATAAACGGAAGTTATTTCTTGTGTGGTTATGCCCTATGTAGAATATACAGAACCCTGGTATGGTATTGCAGTATAAGCACTATACTAATAACCTCAATGTCGGCATTTCAAGCCCACCAGCCATTCTGGGAAACACTACACAGAGTCACTATGAATTGAAACTGATTCCATGGCACACAACAGCAAACAATAACAGAATGTAAAAATAAACAGATATCTCTGGAATGTGATCGATAGTTACAGTTACAAGCAGGATGATCTACATAATTTGGATGATTCAGGGAAAAATAAAAATATGAAATTCCTTGTTAAAAAGCATCAAGAATTTTAAGATGACAACAGAGTGTTGAATCAATTGCAGATCCCTTCTAATCAAAGGACTCTAAAATTGCAAGAGTTACTTGTCTATGAAGTACACCCAGGACATGAGACTCCTGGTAATGAACATGTGACTATCAAATCTCTGACTGAAGGGAATATAATTGACCAATGGTTCCATTTGTTGTTATTTGAAGACCCTCCCTGACTGAATCAAGGTCATACTTCTAAAATTATATGCTCATCAAGGACAGTGTGTCTGCGGTACTGAATCAGCTGACTTTTGGGAAACATGGCACATTTCTAAAGGGTGATTTTTCATAAAGTTATGGCTTTACCATAACTTATTTAGAATTGAAGCACAATTTAAAGCATTTTTGTTTCTTCTTTTTCTTTGATTTTTCTTTCATTGCATCCTGTTTGCTAACATCTCACTTTCCTATGTAGGAGTCATTTAGGCATCAAGATCTTGCAGATTTCTTGACCTTTTCTGTCTTCCTTTCCATTCTCTCTCACAGAGATTTCCCTAGTAATTATATTACATAGTCTAATTTCATCTTGCTGTTGTTGGTTTTGGAGGAGCAAAGAGGCTGCATTCCAGGTTTGCTTACTACTGAACAAAAAGGATACTGTGACAAAATCCTGAGTTGTACAGGACACTCACATGATTCCTGGTACAGAGTGGCAGTCTAAATGCTACAGACTTTGCAGGACGTGGCCTGACAAATATTACTATTAGAAAGAATCTCTTTGCATGTGTAATTATTCAGGCATTTCAAATACATGAAAAGCTGTTTTAGACGGTTGTTTGCCATTGAGTTGTATTGACACTGCACAGAACAACAATGAGAAGCCGAGGTAACAACCCAGTTTGAGAGTCAAAAGGCCTCCATGGTAGTTTACCAAGAGACCTGTTTTTGTTATGTTTTCTTTTGCTTTGCAATGGAAAAGTAAACACAGCAGAATAGAAAATAGAAATCAAATGATTAGAAATGTAGCATATGTAAGCATTTAAATATTCAATTAGGATATAGTATAGCCAAGGATCAATTTGTGAAACATGAGATTGAAGCATTGGGATGGATTTCTGTAAAAAAGGTGTTTGGCCCTACTGATCTCTTCAAACCTTCAGGGTTTGCAGAAGTGGCCAACTTTTCCTGAGTAAGTTCTAGTATTTTGTGCTAGAAGATAAAACAGTGGTTCCTAGTCTACAAGACATCAGTTGCCCTTTCAGCAGTGTTCTTCCAGGTGTTCCCTTGATAAATAAGTTTATAACCTACCATAACGAACATGGCCTTCTGGTATGGTACTAAAGGATAAGCACTGGAATGCAAACCCACCAGTCCTCCTTGGAAACTTTATACAGGGCTGCTTTGAGTTGGAAATGAATCAACAGCACTTAACAACAACAACATAACCAACCTGGAGAAGTTCTGGTGCTGATAGAGAGGAAAGATATGATCAATAAAAGGAGCTACATATATTGACTAGCATACAGAAGGAAACATGACAATGCATTTAATATTAACCAATGAAGATGCTGGTTGGTGCTGTGAGTTAATGTGCTAGACTGCAATGTTAGTTTGAACCACAAAGTTGGCTGTTCAAGCTCACTAGCCACTCCTAGGAAACACTATACAAGGTTGCTATGCTTGATGGTACTTAACAATATCAACAATGAAGAAGCTTCATTAATGGAATACCAAAGCAAAAAAAAAATGATTGGTGTTGAGTCAATTCCAACTCATAGTGACTCTATTGGACAGAGTGGAACTGGTCCATAGGAATTTCAAGGTTGTAAATTATTATGAAAGCAAACTTCACATTTTTCTCCCACAAAGCAACTGGTTGATTTGAACCACTGACCTTTCAGTTAACAGCCAAACACATAACAACTAGATCCTAGTCCAAGAAAATAAAAATAATTTTTAATAAATGACTTAGAAGTCCTTTTAGTAACATGGAATTGTTACTAAAACAATTAAAACAGAATGGATCTGAGAGGTCAGGGGGAAATTATGACTAACGTTGACCTATGTAGAAATTATCAAACTACCCTGATAGCAAACAAGTAGAGGAAAGAACAGAGATTGAGGGAAGCAATCACACTGGAATGGAAAGTTTCATTCTGAGTAGGAAACTTACCGGAGTCATGCTTCATAGGAAGCATGGACACCATTCACCAATGCTGACAAGAAAATGTTGGTGAAGGAGGATCAGTATCCCTAGAAATTTAACAGATATATACAACTATAGACCAGGAATGATGTGATTGATCCATCAATAATTATAAGACTTCAGACTCCAAACTAATAGAGGAGTCTTGATGTGGCACTGTGGGATAATGCACTGGACCAAAGGTTGGTTTCAACCACAAGGTTGGCAGTTCAAATTCACCAGCCACTCCTTGAAAACCCTGTACTGGATTACTATGAATTGGGACTTACTCAAAGGCACTTAATAATAACAACAACAACAAACTAATAGAGGATAGGTGGCAGCACTTAACCAAGAGAAACTAGAGGTTACAATTAGTGTAAGACTAACAAGGTTATTGGCAGCAGCAAATTTTTGATAGAATTAATAATGCATGGTGTCCCTTGAAGTTGTCAGAAATAGCATAAACAGGTAACAACAAAAAATTAGAAAGACAGGAGGAACATGATGCTAAAAATGGGTTGCCTCAATGAAAAGTCACGATCTTTGATCCATTACAAGGTCTTAATGAATGATCAGTTCTGAATTTCATTAACTGAAGCGATGGTCAGACTCTTATAGTCTGAAGATATCTGAAATTCTAGGACATCTCTGAGAACATCATAGTGATCTATTAAATATGCAAACTTGTAACAAGTATATACCATATGGTTTCTTCAGTCCCTCCCTAAAAGGAACATATTGCCATTTACTTATTTGATTATACTCTACAGAAAGAAGAGTCATCAGATATTTTTTTAAGTGTTTGAGGAAAACATTCTAAGATAATATGGATACTTAGAGATTCAAAATGTCATTATGACCTCCCAATAAGAGTGGGGACATACCAGTAAATGCCACCCTGGTTTAATTTCAGTGTGCAACTTTCCCACAATACATATTGATCCACCAACTAGCAGGATACTGATCGGTTGAAAATCAGTAAAACTGTGACCCAGGGCTGTATCCTGAGTAAATAATCCAAGAAACTGGTTAAATAAAGAACATGGCATCAGGTTGAAGTAAGGCTTATTAACGAATGATGATACACAGATGATACAGATTTGTTTGCAGAAATGGAGATGACTTAACATTTTACCTCAATGTAAAGAAAGCAAAACTCCTCACAACAGACAAATTAAGAACATCATGATAAACTGAGAAAAGATTGAAGTTAGCAAAAACATCAATGCTCATGAAGCAGCAGTCAAGAAATTAAGAACCTATTGCATTGGGCAAATCTGCTGCACAAGAACTCTTAAAAGTGTTGAAGAGTGAAGCTATCAGTCTGAGGACTAAGATATGCCTGAACAAAGTCATGGTATTTTCAATTGTCTCATATGCATGTGAAAGTTGGATGGTGAATAAGGCAAACTGTGAAAGAATTGATGCATTTTAATCATAGTACTGGAGAAGAATATGGAAAGTACCATGAACTGCCGGAAGAACAAACCGATTTGTGTTGGAAGAAGTACCTTCAGAATGCTCCTTAGAAGCCAGGATGGAGAGACTTTGTCTGTCATATTTTGGGCATGTTATCAGGATAGACTAATCCCTGAAGAAAGACATCCTGCTTAGAAAAGTGGAAGGTCATCAAAAAAGGGAGAGATCCCCAATGATATAGATTGATACAGTCAGCTCATATGCAACAACCGTTGTGAGGATGGCATAGAACCAGACAGTGTTTTTTTGTTTTGTTTTTCTGTTGTGCATAGGGTTGCTATGAGTTGAGCAGTTGGCACCTAACAATTATACTCATTAATAATGTCTCCATTACCTGGCTGTATAAGGAGAACTTATATACTTGACAGCTAGAGTAACCCCATATCAGGTCCTTACCTGTGGGATAAGAACTAACAAAGCAGAACAAGACCAGTTGAAACCTTTGCAACTACACTACCCCCTGCACAGAAAATGATAATATATATACCTTTGCAACTACCCCCTGCACAGAAAATGATAATATATATACCTTTGCAACTACCCCCTG
>NW_006408523.1:29166545-29169396 GCF_000296735.1 Chrysochloris asiatica | reverse complement strand
CAACAACAATAAGACTCCCCATATCAGTAGTTTATTATGAACTAGAAATGATGTGTATGCAGTCAAGCTGAAGCAGGACCTCAGTGCACCAACTATCTATATGAGCAGGCAGTATAGACCTCAATAGTCTAGAACTTTTCCTTTAAATTCTTTCTTGGATTGTTTCACAAAGGATCTGAACTAGAACATATCTGTAATAGTATTTAACTAAAGAAAGGACTTCAGTGTTCTTTGTTAGGAAAATAAATGTAATTATTTTAAAATAAAAGGAAAGGATACTCAGATCCAGCAAAAAGTGGTGGAGGTAGAATACGGATAAGTTGGGAATCAAGTTAAAAAGAAAAGACCTTCACAGCTGTGTCTGCTTCCAAGGATTAGAGGAACAACAGAGGAAAATTAAACATTAAAGAAACATTAAAAGCATATCTTATTACTATGGTCAAAGAGATGATAAATAAGGAATATTTATGCAGCCACTGATGAAGTGGATATTTTAGGGTGAACCACATGGTTAACTGCATAATTTTTTTATTGGGTCTGTAAGGTTACAATATTTGGAAGCATAAATAAAGCAGCACTAGTTCAGAAATCTGTTAATGATAATTCTCCAGCTGGTATAAATGTTCAAGCAAGAGGGAAGCTATTCCTAAGAGGCTGAATTTATGGATATAAAGAACTTCAGTATGAAAAGAAAGTAATATACTCAATAAAATACAACTCGAAATGTCTTGAGTATCTAATTAGAATATGAACTAAAACCAGGAAAATTAACACTGGATTGTTGAAAATTTGAAATTCCTTGTTCAAAATGATGAATTGATGGTATGTCATCATACAGAGGTAATTTCTTCACTGTACTTTCTGAATTGGAATTATTACAGAAGAAAAACAAAAGTTGCAGATTTCTAAAATTCAGAGACCTGTATTGAAGGTAGAAATGATCACTAAATCAGTTGTCATAAATTCAAAGCTGTTGATAAGAACAGGTATATTAATCTCCTAATAAATGGCTTTTATCATCTCATTTTAAAATGTGTAGAAACATGTCATTGAAACTAGTTAAGTGAGATGGGTTGAATAAAATTTTGGTAGGAAACCATGAAGAGTTTTGAAATTGTCTGTTGTTTTCTCAATTACACTGTCTGGCAAATATTGGTTAAAGATATGATTTGCCTAAACAAATATTGCAGCAGGAACTTGACATGTGAGATTGCAGAGCTGAGCATATGATATTTTTCTGTCCTTCTGAATCACTAGACAGATATGAGGTACATGAGAAATATACATTGGATAAATTTTTAAATCTTAAACTGGAAATGCAGCCATTATAAAAAATAAAGCCCAAGCAAATTAAAGAATAGATAGCCCTTTAACCTAAACTTTATGGGTTATTTAGTGCTATCAAGTTGGTTCTGACTCATAGCGACCCTGTATAGGGTTTCTGAGGAATGGTTGGTGAAGTTGAACTGCAGATCTTGCAGTTCAAACCAACCTTATAGTTCAGTGCTTAATTCCACAGCACCACATCAGGTTTCTAGCTTCATACCATGATCTAGTTAAATACATTCTTTCTGGTTAGAATAGTTTCGTAATGTTTTCTTCTCTTGGCAGCTACTCTTCAACTTTTTGGGAATATTATTTGATACCATATAAATTTTGGATCCAGTGGTGAAGGGCAAAGAATTGTGCCATCAAAAAATGCCAACTACTTATAAGTATTGCTCATATCACATCATCATTTAATTTTTCAGTGCAACCTTTATAGAACTGTACAATTCCTAAAGACAACTACTATAGCCTTAACCACAGAACAAATCAGGGTACAGCTGCAGTGCCTGATGTGGTATTAATGTTAAGAAAATTAATAAATACTCAGGCATACAGCATACAACTTAATTTGGTAACCATATTGTTGTTGTTTGTTTCAATTGAAAGAGAATTCAAATCATTCACTTACCCATGGTATAGATGACATTATTAGTTTAAACATCTGCCTTGAACTGTGTTAATTTTCTCATAGTCTGTCATATATTACTTGAAGAGATCTAGATGTTTCTGACATCTCAGACGTCATACTGGGTCATTCTATAGCTGGCATTATGCTGACTCACTACAATGTGAATGGTACGCTGAAGACCTTTGTAAGACATATGTGCTCCAAATGTGGGCAATAAACTCAACGCAATTCAGAAAACTGTAATTTCATTGTAATATTTTGGTGGTGTAGAGATTTTCTCTCTGAATTGAAAACAATATTGCTGCTGCTTCTACCTCTTACCACAAGGCATGAAAACAAAGCACATAAAGGGGTTCTTTGATTTTTGGCAACAAAATATTCCACATGTAAGACCTGTATTCTGATCCACATAGTTGATCACATGCCAACTGCTAGTGTCTCATGTCATGCAGAGGAGTAATGGAACCAACTACAAGTCCCCGCTTTAATACAGATTCCTTCATTTTATGGATCTCACAATCCAGCATATTTCATCATATCTAAGGTGTCAATTAAGGGAAAACTTCTTCAGTGGGGCAGTCAGAATGCAGACCTTTGGGAAACCACTCTTAGCATGTTTCTGGGACCCAGTAGCGTGGAATACACATAGACCACAAAATGATTATCCCTGTGTGAAACTGTCTATTATTAGTTGGGTTCTATAAGACACTCCAAGGAGATCTGGTAGCGTACTGGTTACAAATCGAGCTGCGAATCGCAAGGTCAACAGTTCAAAACTACCAGCTGTTCCTCGGGAGAAAGATGACACTTTCTGTTCCTGTGAAGATTTACGGCCTCGGAAACCTTGTAGAGGGTTGCTATGAGCCGGAATCGACTCCATGGCACATAACAACA
>NW_006408523.1:29163978-29166445 GCF_000296735.1 Chrysochloris asiatica | reverse complement strand
GGCAGCTACTCTTCAACTTTTTGGGAATATTATTTGATACCATTCTTCTGTATCTATAATTATGTTTCAAATAGTAATTATCCATTTTTATTCATTCATCCTCTTGTAATCTTCTAATTGGTTCAGGAGTCTTGGTTTCACCAAAGCTGTACTAAACTGGTTTCCAAACTTAAGAAAAAGACTCACTGCTTTTCTCAGGACAGACCTGCTCAGTTCTGCTGCTCATTGCTGTCAACTCTATTGTGACTCATAACAACTCTATAGGACAGAATAGAAATGCCCTTGAAAAGTTTCTAAGGCTATACTCTTTATAGAAGCAGATCACTAGGTAACTACCTTGCAGAGATGCTAGTGGGTTTGAACTGCTGACCTTTAAGTTAGCAGCTGACCTTTTCCTTAGCAACTGAGTGCTTCACCAGTATGTCAGAGGGAACTCCTAGAGTTTGTGCTTGTGGCAATAATTCCTGATATGTAATGGAAGCCGGGATAAAGAATGAAGCTGGTTGATAATCTATCAGAAATAGAGACAGAAGAAAGGTGAGAAAGACCTCTGGTCATGGTCAAGGGCCTAGTTCCTTTTAATGCGGAAACACAAGTAAGTCCTATGCTTTTCTAGAAAAATGGGTTTTCTAATAAGTGCATTTTGGCTAGCAATTGGAATCAGAATTTACTGCAGTCTTTATGTTATATTTAAAAATAACTGAAATTTAGGAGACTTGATTTTTCCAAAACAGATATGGAATGGTTTCTTCTTGTTTTTTTAATTCCAGTTTATTATTTTGAATTTTCTATTATTGGATTTCAGGAGAAAATGGTAGAATAAATACCTCAATAATTTTTCTGTTGGTGAAGTCATTGTTTTTCAGATGTTATCATTTAGTTTCACTAGCTGATATTTCCTTAAAAGAGGATTAATTTTATGTTGGATTTTTTTTCCTTAAAGAAGAAATTCAATAAGTTTGTGAATATTTAAATGTAATATCCATTGTTAAAAAACAAAAAACAAACAAACAAACAAAAACACTAGTAAGGATGAAAAATGTAGTGCCGTGGGTTAATGTACTGGATTGCAAAGTCAGTTTGAACTGCAAGGGTCAGCAGTTCAAGCTCACCAGCCACTCTTTGGAAATCCTATAGAGAGTTGCTATGGGTCTATGGCACTTAACAACAACAAGGATGAACAATGTCGTTGGCGTAATAGCCGGAGGGAAGGTCTGCCTAAAGTAAAGAATAGCTTTGACTTAACTGATATTTTCCTAGGATTCATTTTAGAAGCTGTGAAGCAAATAATAAATGAAAATTTCCTAATGAAATGAGTTACCCCTCCTACTGCGCAACACATACAGAGTGACATAAGATGACGAAGTAAAGATGTAGAAATATCAAGGCTTTCTTATTTCAGCAATTTTCTAGCCTTGAAGAGAACATAATCCATTAAATAGCAGGGTGGTGGAAGTCTTTCTTCTTTTCTTCACTCAATGTATGCATTACCTCCTATTACACCAGGGTAAGACAAAAGATATTGTTACTATGATTTTACTTCATACATGATGACTATAGTCAAATTCTCTCATTAATAAACTTGTCTGGCACTAGCTACCTACCACTTTTCTGTCAGGTAGTCATATTGTGTGGTATTGGAAGCTATGTCACCAGTTTTTAAATACCAGTTGGACCCCCCCATGATGGACAGGTTTCTGCAGAATTTCTAGACTAAGACAGACTAGGAAGGAGAGTCAGGATACTTCTGAATATTTAGCCATTGAAAACCTTATGATTAACAGAGGAACACTGTCAGAAATAGTTCCAGGAGATGAAAATAGCATGAATAGCACCTAAGTAGTGTTAGGTAAAGTGCCAGAAGTTAGCCCCTTGGGTTGAAAAATGTTCAAAATACACTGGGGAATAGCTACCTCTTCAAATTAGAGTTGATCATGAGGACACAAACAGAGAAAAGTGTTCAGGACCTTCATTTGCTGGTGAGGCACAACTCAAAATAAGGAGCAACCATTACAAACATCCATTAATATTCAGAACATGAAATGTACAAAGTATGGATGTAAGAAAATTGGAAGCTGTCAAAAATGAAATGGAACACATAAACATTGATATCCTAGATATTAGTGAACTGAAATAGATTAGTATTGACCTCTTTGAATCTGACAATCTTATGGCTTACTATGCCTGGAATGACAAATTCAAGAAGAATGGAGTAAAATTTATCATAAAAAATGTCATTTCAAGATCTATGTTGAAGTACAATGCTGTGATAGGCTACCAAATATAACCTACAATGTAGACCCTTTAATATCACTGTTATTAAAACATATGCACCAATCATTGAAGCCAGTGATGATGAATTTAGAGAATTCTACCAACTTCTTCAGTCTGAAATTTATCAAACTTGTAATCAAGATGTATTAATAATTACTAGTGATTGGAATGTGAAGGGAGGAAACTGCATTTG
>NW_006408523.1:29155310-29162901 GCF_000296735.1 Chrysochloris asiatica | reverse complement strand
GAGTCCTTATCCCATACACACTTACACTCTTATCTAGTCCCTTCATACTTTATTTTGTACTCCAAACTCAAAGAACATTTAAATTTTAAAAAAATAACACAATTTGAATCTCTTGACCTTGAACATATCCTGGAATTTAGAGATCATCTCAAGAACAGATATGTTGTATTAGACTAAATGAATCAGGAGAGTTGTGGGTTAACATCAAGAACATCATACAGGAAGAAAGCAAATGGGCATTAAGAAGATAAGAAAGAGGGAAAAGACTAAAATGAATGTCAGAAGAGACTCTGAAACTTGCTTTTCTGAGTAGAGATTCTGTATTGGAAGAAGTACAACCAGAACACTACTTAGAAGCCAAAATGGCCAGACTTTGTCTCTCATATTTTCAGAAGGGATCACTTCACTGAGAAGGACATCATGCTTGTTAAAAGGGAGGGTCAGTGAAAAAGAGGGAAACCCCAGTGAGATGGATTGGCACAGTGACAGCAGCAATGGGTTCAAGCAAAGCATAATTGCTATTATGAGGATGGCATAGGACCAGACAATGTATCATTCTGCTGTATTAAGAATCACTATGGGTCAGAACCAACTTGATGGCACACAACAATGGCAATGGACTTCTGGTATGGTGCTGGGGATCAGCACTGGACTGTGAAACACAAGGTTAGCAGTTCAAATCCACCAGTTTCTCCTTGAAAACTCTAAACAGGGTTGTTATGAATTGAAACCCATTTGACAGTACTTAACAACAACAACATCAATACAACAAGAAATGGCAATGTTAATGATGATGGTTGTGGTGGTTGTTGTGTGCCATTAAGGTGGTTCTGACTCATAGTGACCCTGTAAAGGTTTTGTTGTTATTTTTATTAAGTGCCGTGGAATTAGTTTTGACTCATAGAGGCCTTGTTATAGGGTTTCCAAGGAGTTACTGGTGAGTTTGAACCTCCGACCTTGTGGTTCAAACCGACCTTGCAGTCCAGAGCTTTATCCAACAGCGCTGGAAGCAGAAAGCCTCATCTTTCTCCTATGGAGTGACTGGTACACTCAGTCAAACTGCTGGCCTTGCAGGTGGCAGTCCAGCTCATAATCCACTAGGCTACCAGATCTCCTTTTACTTAATAATGCAGAATACAATATCCTGGATTAGGTTACATCTTGAGTCAGTCTCTTTTAAGATATAGAAATAATAAACAAGGGAGCAGAAGTCAGAAGGACCTATCACCAGAAAGAAGAACCAGAAGCAGAGTGAACCCTTTGAACCCAGAGTCCCTGTGCATGGCAACACCTACACCCAAGGGAAGACAGATGTCAAGACATACGGTGATTTCCAAGAGACACTAGGCCCATAAATGTTAAAGGAGACAAGTACCTTTCCTCAGAAACAACAAAGAAAGAAAACCTTCTCCTAGAGCCAACATTCTGAATTCAGACTTCTAGTCTCCCAAAATGTGGGAAAATAAAATTATGTTATTAAAGCCATTAATTCATGGGATTTCTGTTATAG
Source organism: Chrysochloris asiatica (assembly GCF_000296735.1). Lineage (NCBI taxonomy): Eukaryota > Metazoa > Chordata > Mammalia > Afrosoricida > Chrysochloridae > Chrysochloris > Chrysochloris asiatica. The sequence goes on along the minus strand of NW_006408523.1, from coordinate 29,161,391 downwards.
TCAACACTAGAAAACTAAAACAATTAAATCACTCAATGTTTCTTAATGAAAGATACAGTTGGGAGGGGCTTTATGTTTTCTTAGAATAATAACTACTTTTAAAGTTTTTATCAATCAGAAATATAAAGTAAAGGGAGTCTAAAGTACATACCAATTTTCTGTCATTAATATAATATCATAATGTCATTACTATTTCTTATGTAGTTAAAAAACAAATAATAAAAAATAATAAAAAAGGTCTTTACTTCAAATACCCAAAAGAATTTTTGATAGAAGAAATCATTGTAACTTAAAATAAAAGCAATACCTTTTGATATACCTGAAAAAATAATACTACCTTAAATTGCTGCAGCAATTTAAAATTTAAAATTTAAAATAATTACTAAAGCAGGAAATAAAAAGAATTTAATTATTATATAACATAGTAACTAAGTAGTATCAAATGGATTTAAAAGATAGAGCAGGGAAAATTAGATTATTTGAAAATTATATTTGTATGTTCAAAATGAGTATAAAATATTAACCATGATTTCTTCAATTTAATTTAAAGATCTCTGTTTGCATCTTGTTGTTGTTAAGTGCCATCAAGATGGTTCCAATCCATAGTGACCCAGTATAGGGTTTCCAAGGAGCAGCTGGTGAACTTGAACTGCCGACCTTGCAGTTCAAATGGCTTTGCAGTCTGGCGCATTTATCCACAGAGCCACACCAGGACTCCCTCTGTTTGCATGTTGTTGTTGTTGTTGTTGTTGTTATGTGCGGGTGGAGTGGATTCCTACTCATAGTAGACCCTGAACAGGGTTTCCGAAGCTGTAAATCTTTACGGGAGCAGAATGCCTCATCGTTCTCCCGCGGAACAGCTGGTAGTTTCGAACTGCTGACCTTGTGGTTCTCAGCCCGATTCGTAACCACTACGCTACCAGAGCTGTTTGCATAGTTAAATTAAATTTAAGGAAGCTTGTTGTTGCAGTGATCCCTGGTGGTGCTGTACAATAAGCACTGGACTGCTACCTTTCTGATCCTAATCACTATTAGTCAGAATCCAGCTGATGGTAGTGAGTTTGATTTTGGTGCTACACTGCTAATCATAAGGGAGTAGTTAAAGGCCACCTGTCACTTTGTGGGGGAAGGATGTGACAGTTCTCTAATTTACAGCCTTGGAAATTCTCTGAGGCAGCTCTACTTTGTCCTATAGAGTCGCTATGAGTCAGAATCCACTGGACAACAACAGGCTTGCTTTTTTTTTTTTTGGTTATATTTAAGGCAAGCACTGGACTGGTAATCACAGGTTGGAAGTTCAAACCCACCAGCCACTTTTGTAAATGTTATACAGGGTCTCTAAGAGTCAGAATTGATTCGAGAGCACAAAACAACACTAATCTAAAACAAGTTACTAAAAATTGAAGAGTTACTATGGGTTTGTTGGTCCATTTCTTTGAAGTCTGTATGGTGTCCAACCCTAGAAATGAAGCACTAGTCAGTTATTGTTGTTAAGTGCCAACAATCAGTTATGAATCACAGTGACTCTGTATAGGGTTTCCAAGAACAACTGGTGGATTTGAACTGCCAACCTTTCAGTTACAAGCCCAGTACTTAGTTTAAAGCATCACATTAGGACTCTTTGGAAGAAGAAAATAAATACAGGATGTACGTAAGCAAAACACAAAACTCTATAAGGAATAAAGAAAACACTTTTTATTATTATTATTATTGTTCTGAATTTTAAGCTATAGGAAACACACACAAATGTGTGTATGCAAGTCATTTGAAAAAAAAAGTTTAGTATGGTACATTGTGGCTTATTGTGAGGAGGCAATTCTTCAGACAAGCCTGGCCACTATGTCTTCCCTACTTCTTTACCTGCTAACATCTTTTAGCATCAGAATTAAATTGCATCACTTGAACCTCTGAAGCCTAATGGTTGGTCTTAATATCTGCAAGGCAGAACAGATACAATTCCAGGTTAGGCATCAATCTGTCTGAATTCTCCTTCCCGAGCTGGTGTCTCCAGCTATTATGCTAGTGATCACTTGTAAGCTAAGTATAAACAGAAGCTCACATCTTATCTAATTGGCCATCTTGGTCATGGACGACAGTAGAAATTCGACTTCCATTGTGTCAGGTCAGAATTTGCATGCAAGAGTTCTTTTTATCCACTAGGACTGTTTCCAAAAGTCTGGAGGGTCCATCAAATTCTGACACAAAATAGAGTCTTTGTAGAAGAATGCTCACATCAGTCTTAACAGCTTTTGAACCAGGAGGACTGCTCTCACAGAGTTTATCTGATTGTATGTTATTTGTTTCTTCTTTTAAGTGAACAAAAGCTACTTCCCATATGCTAGTGTATTTATATGGTCTGGTTAGAAGATAATATGTGTTCATGATCAACTTAGAAGAACTTGATAACCACAGAGTAATCACATTTAGTGATTGCTGCCCTAGTTCTAATGACCTTCTGGCAGCATAGATATCCCATATCACCTGAGTATGCAGTAGATCTGCTTTGTTGCACTTACTAGTTGCACTCACTTACTAGTAAGGGTAATATATGAAAATGATGAAATGTGCTGACTTTCTAGTAGCAATGCCTGCTTTTATATGCTGACTCCACCATATAGAAGCTCAACTGTTATTGTTTTTAAGTGCTGTTGACAGTGTTGTTTTTAAGTGCTGTTTTTAAGTGACACTTTATAGGGTTTCAGAGGCTGTTAATCTTTATAGGAGCAGAAAGTTTTATCTTTCTCCCACAAGGCAACTGGTGGGCTTGAATCCGCAACAAGAAAAACAAAAGGCAGATTGTACTGATCAGAAACATTTTAGAATATAATTCTGTAAATTTAACTAATTATAGAATAACAAAAATTGACATATTTTCATATATCAATTAAAATTTTTAAAGAAAGTCAAAATTGTTAAAGTGAAAGTGAAGAAAAATGATAAGCATCTTGATTAAAATATTTCTAGAGAAAAATCAAAATTATTTCTATAAGGAATGCATATATTACTTAAGCTAGAATATTTGGAAAAACTGGGAAATTGTATCATAAAATATTGTTAATTTAAAATATATATCTTTGCATTTTAATCAATGCAAAAGAGAAAAAAACATGGTTATTATGTTTTAATATAGAATAGTTATAATGTAAGCTATTCTAAAACAAATAAAAAAGGTAAATCAGGTTTTTTTTTAATGTAAAACCTTATCTTTGCCTATTTATTAGAGGATACTCTTAAAAATATGTACTCAGTAGTAGTTTTCTTTATTACAATGAAACAATCTGATATAAAGTCCACATTTTACACATATTAAATGTATTTTCTTAATTAGAGACAATAATGCCAAATAAGTTTAATTTCACTGTCTTTGAAAGTACTCTCTTTAATGTGTAGTGTTCTTATAACTAGAATCATCTTTCCCATTTAATTTCACATTAAATGTTACATGAATAAAATGACTAATTATTTAAATCTCTCATTTCTTTATTAAAGGAGTTCTGGTGATATAGTTGATTAAGCATTAGGCTGCAAATTGCAAGGTCAGCAGTTGGAATGCATCAAGCATGCCGCATGAGAAAAGTGAGGCTTTCTGCTCCAGTAAAGATTTACAACCTCAGGAACTCTATACAGGTTTGCTCTGAGTCAGAATCAACTCCATGGTGGACCACCACCACTTATTTATTAATCTCTTCAAAACAAGTTAGTAAATACTTGTTATTGTTAAATGCCATCGAGTCAGTTGAAAGCTTATAGTGTCCCTGTAGAGGGTTTCCAAGAAGCAGCTGGTGAGAGTTTCCTTGTGGTTCAAACTGACCTTGTAATGCAGCACATTAACTCAGGACTCCAATAAGTACTCACTATATGAGAAAGAGGAGCCATAGTAGTTGTTATTCCTAAATAAATAAATATTGTCAGTTCACAATTCCTTATTGCATTTTACTTTTATTACAATAAGGAATTCTACATATATGTGACATCTATCCTCTCTTACTCTTGCCTTTACTCTTTTATGTTTAAGTCTTATTCAATATATTCCTAATGGTTGCATGTATACATTAGAAAATGATGTTAGCATCCAGTCATTGTTTAGTTAATGACCATCTTTTAGGTGAAGGACAATGTTACTAGGATATTTGATGGACACTAAAATCAACGATGTCTGTAAGACATTTATTTGGTATTCATAATTTAACTTCACAGAATCTGAAAATTATGGTGCATGATAAATTACAAATAGCCTGTAAACTGTCATGAAAATTCTGCTCAGAACAAGCTGACAGGTTAAAATGGTGCATTTTCCACTGAAATACTGCAGTATTATCATTCAAGAATCATCAAGGACAGATAACATATGAAGGACATTCAGAGCCGGGCAGCTAAGAAAAGACCAGTTTATATGAGACCGAGTTAAGGCCTTTCATAATATTTGCTTCAAAATTCAGTCTAGATAAACTTGACTCCTAGCTGATCTATTATGAACACACCCTTCTTTTTTAAATTTTCATTTACTTGGTTTGCCTCATAGTGGTTACGAATTGGGCTGCAAACCTTAAGGTCACCAGTTTGAAACTACCTTAAGAGAAAGATGAAGATTTCTACTCCCGTAAAGATTTATAGCCTCGGAAACCCTGTACAGGGTCTCTATGGGTCAGAACCGACTTGATGGCAACAACAACAACAAGGAGTCTTGGTGTGATGCTCTGGGCTAATGCGCCAGACTGCAAAGTCATTTGAACTGCAAGGTCAGCAGTTCAAGCTCACCAGCTGCTCCTTGAAAACCCTATACAGGGCCACTATGGGTCGGAACTGACTTGACAGCACTTAACAATAACAAAAGAGAGATTTTTCTGCTATTCATAAAGTTAACATTAACCAATTTTTCTTTTTTTAAGGACTAGACTGCAAGGTCCTGCTTGATAATCTGTCTCAAGTGGGTAACCACTAAAACGTGTTTACCAAGCGTGATTCTGCTGGTATTTGAAATACTAATGGCAAAGCTTCTAGCAACATGCAAGTCACCATAGTAGGATAAAATGACAGATGAGCAAAGAAGACTTAAAGAACTTGCTGTTGAAGACTAAAGACAATGAGCCTTCAATATATTTCACAAGTGGATGAAGAAACAACATCATGATAAGTGTAGAAAAGATCGAAGCTGTCAAGGGGTTCATTCTATTTATATTCACAATCCACATTGATGGAAACAACAGTGAAGAATTCAAATGGCATATTGCATTGGAAAAATATGCTGCAAACAATCTCTTTAAAGGGTTAAAACACACACACACACACACACACACACACACATACACACAACAAGCATGTCACATTGAGGACTATGTAAAGTATATCTAACATAAGACATGGTATTTTAAATCATCACATATGCATATGAAAGTTGGACAATGAATAAGGAAGACTAAAGAAGAATTGAGGCATTTGAATTATGGTGTTGGTGAAGAATATTAAATATATCAGAGAATGGAGAAATTAGTCTTGGAAGTATGGACAAAATGTTTCTTAGAAGAAAGCTTGGCGAGATTTCATCTTTCATTCTTTGTACATGTTATTCCAGGGATTAGTTCTTGGAACTAGCACGAATGCTCATAATAACAATTGAGACACTTTAAGGAAACTTAGAGGCATAACGACTACGCTCTTATCTGCTAAAACGAAAAGGTATGCAATTTGAATATACTAGCTGCTTCATGGAAACAAAGATGTGACAGTCTGCTCCTATGCAGACATGGAAACCTTAAAAGACAGTTCTGGTCTCAACTATAGAATTGCTGTGGATCAGAATCGTCTCAACAGCAGGGGATTTCTTTTTTGTTGTTATTGGATTACAGAGACCTTAACTCTTCTTTTTCCATCTCCTTCCAAAACACACATATGCATACAGTAATCCTCCAAATAGTATAAATAATTAGTAAATACTGGGGTTATATCTATGGATACAGGGTTTCCAGTCAATTACTCAGACTTATTTCAAAACAAATGGACATTTTTAAATGCTGGAATTAAACACATCCATCTTCAGTTTACCTCTACATGAAGGCTTTACTGATTCCATGTTGTTGTTGT
>NW_006408523.1:29151198-29154874 GCF_000296735.1 Chrysochloris asiatica | reverse complement strand
ACTTTAAAAAGTTCCTGTGCAGCAGATTTGCCCAGTGCAATACGTCGTCTGATCTCTTGACTGCTGCTTCTGCGAGTGTTGATAGTTGATCCAAGCAGAATGAAATCCTTGACAACTTCAATCTTTTCTCCATTAATAAGAATGTTGTTTATATAGACAAAGGTTATTTTAGCTTACTGGAATCCTCAATATTTTTGTCAAGTATGATAATAATAACACCTAAAACAACAATAAGTACAATATATGCATGTCTTTGATAATAACCTTGCATATATTATTAAGCTATACAACAAACCTAAAGTTATCTATTATTGTGTTTATTGTTAAGTTCCTCAAGTTGCTTCCTACTCATAGCAATCCTGTATAGGGTTTCAAGGAGTAGCTGATGAGTTTGAACTGCTGAACTTATGATTCAAACTAGTGCTTTATCCCACAGCACTATAACAGAACTCCTATATATTATTGCTGTTGTTGTTGTTAAGTGCCATCGAGTTGGTTCCGAACCATAATGACTCTGTATAGGGCTTCCAAGGAGCAGCTGATGAGCGTGAATCACCGACCTTGTAGTTCAAACCGACCTTGCAGTTTGGTGCATTAATCCACAGCACTACACAAGGAATCCGTGTATTATCATTCGCCTATTATAAATGAAGGAGCTCTGGTAACGTAGTGGTTACTAATTGGGCTGCGAACCTTAAGGTCAGCAGTTTGAAACTACCAGCTGTTTCACCGGAGAAAGATGAGGCTTTCTGCACCCGTAAAGATTTACAGCCTCAGAAACCCTGTACAGGGTCTCTATGAATCAGAACCGAATCCACGGCACATAACCAACCACCACCACCATACATAAACACTGAGTAGCAAATTACAAAGACTAAGAATCCAATGCCAGCCACTTCACGGCGGAAAGACGTGGCTTTCTGCTCCCTGGAAAGTTTAAAGGATCAGAAATCCTGTACAGGGTAGCTATGACTCTGAATCAACTGCATGGCACCAAACAATGACAATCTATCTAATCTAAGCTAGTCTAATCTGCTGGGGACAGCATACACAGACCCTGGGTTGATCAGTGGCAGCCCCATTAAATTACCTCTAAATATAATCAGTTTAACTCAGATGCTCTCCTTCCTCCTGAAAGTATATAGGGGTATTAAGAACAATGCAGCATTTTAGGTATAGATAAATGAAGCCCAGTGCCTGAGATCTTGACCACAAACAAAAGTTTGCAAAGTGTACAGAGACAGCTTGGCTCCTTTCAGGAACCTTGCTTTATGTTATGTATCCTTAAGAAACTACACGTTGCTACTCTAGATCATTTAAGCCTAAAAGTTAATATATAACAGCTTGATCGAACCTTTTTTCTGTAAAAAGAAAAATATTAGATTGTTAAGAAAAACTCTGAAAATATCTTAAAAGTTGTTCCTAAGAATCATTATGTCCTGTTTTGAATGATTAATCACATTTCAGTTCCGTATCCTGTCTTAATCACATCCTCCCTTTGTGACATCCTCCCTTTGTGAATTACATCCTTCCTTTGTAACAAATCCCTCCCTAAAAAAGAGAATAAAAGACTGAGGTTTATTATCTATGCTGGGCAATGCTAGGCAATATGTTTGCAGATCTGTCTACCTGCCAGCTTGCATCATATCTGTGTGTCTGTCTTTTTTGAATATATTTCGTCTCTCTTTCTCTATCACTTTTGCTGCCAGATCTCCCTTCTTCATGACACCCATACTTCCTTGTCGAGGCGGGACCCCAACATAGGACCTTGACACTAATCTAATCTATATATCTATCAAGGAACCCTGGTTTAGGTTTCAGACTGCTAATCATAAAGTGAGCGGTACAAATAGCCACTCCATGGAAGAAAGATGAAGCTGTCTGCTTCTGTAAAGATTTACAGTCTTGGAAACTCTGTATAGGGTCTAGATGACTTGTAATCCACTTGATGGCCATGAGTTTGGTTTTTGGCTTGGAGATATCATCTATCATCTATCTATCCATCCATCTATTCATCTTTCTATCCATCTTTCCATCTATCTATGTTGCTATTGTTGTTAAGTGCCATTGAGTGGGTTCCAACTCAAAGCCACCATCTATAGTGTTTCCAAGGAGCAACTGGTGAGTTTGAACTCACAAAGTTATAGTTTGAAGTCTAGTGTTGATCCTATAGCGCCTCACCAGAAGTCTATCTATCTATCTATCTATCTATCTATCTATCTATCTATCTATCTATCTATCTATCTATTTAGCTATGTAGCTACCTGTCTTTGTACTTGGTAGAGTGCATGCAAAAATAATTTAACCATAAAATATTTGTTGAATATACTAGTTGGTAGAAGAGAAATCAAGACAGCAACAAGAGTATTGGCTATTTTAGTCCACTGTTTGAATGGATTGATTTTGTTACCCATGACACTTTCACAACATATAATACTAAAATTAAAATGCTTAACTTCTACACTTTGAGCAAAGTGGTAAAGATCTGATTTTTTCATAAAACCCACTAATAGCACCTGTATAAATTCTGCTAAATCTGAAATCAGGTTTTTAAAAAAGTACAAGTGTGTGGGCTGTAATCCTGACAAGCTTTTGAAAAACTCTTATCAGACTCTGGTTGCTCTAGTGATTAACCATCTGTTTATACAACTGTGATTTCATTTCTTTTGGAAGATTAAAATGAAAAGGCTGTGAGAGTCCCTAAGCTTTTTTTTTTTTAAATATTATTTTGCTATAGATCTTTTAATATTGGAAACAAGAGACTACAACCATAAGAAATCATCAGGAGAGCTTTCAGAAGTACTTTGATTTATTTGAAATTCAGAAGATTATAAAATTTAATAGCTTGTGGAATTTCATGAGAAAATCACTTTGCTAAATATGCAAGATTATGAGTATGAATATTTACTCTATATTTATTATGTTGTCTGCTGGCATTGAGTCCATGTATATGGAGTAGAACTACTCCATAGGGTCTTCAAGGCTGATACTTTCATCTGGCTTGTCTTCCATGGTGCCACTATGCGAGTTTGAAATTCAGACTTTTACTAGTGGTCAAGTGTTGAACAGTTTTTATTACACACAGGCTCCTTGATCAAGATGTTGTTTGGTTCTGTAGAGTCGATTTTAACTCATACTGATCCTGTATAGGGTTTTGGAGGAGTGGCTGGTGGGTTTGAATTGTAAACTTTTTGGTTGGTAGTCTTGTGATTATCCAACAGCATCATATTGTTGTTTGTTTAATGCCATTGAATAGGTTCTGACTCATAGCAACCCTGCCCAGAGTTTCCGAGGAGCGGCTGGTGAGTTTGAATCACCAACGTTGTAGTTCCCACCAACCATGAGGTCCAGCCAGGATATATAATAAATACAATTTTACTTTTAATTTAAACAAAGACTATTATAATGTTTTTATAGAGTTATATGTCGTATTTGTTTTGTTGTTGTTAAGTGCTGTGGAGTTGCTTCTGAACCTTAGTGATCCTATATAGGGTTTCAAAGGGGTTCAAGCCAGATTCAGAAGAGGCCGTGGAACGAGGGATATCATTGCTGATGTCTAGTGGATCTTAGCTGAAAGCAGAGAATATCAGAAAGATGTTTACTTATGTTTTATTGAATATACAAAGGCTTTTGAGTAAGTGGATCATGACAAGCTATGGACAACATTGTGAAGTAT
>NW_006408523.1:29143099-29150476 GCF_000296735.1 Chrysochloris asiatica | reverse complement strand
GCTCCTTGGAGGCCAGGATGGCCAAACTTTGTCTCTCATACTTCGGATACATTGTCAGGAGGGACCAGTTGCTTGAAAAATGATATCATGTTTGGTAGGGTGGAGGGTCAAATAAAAAGAGGAAGACCCCCAGCAAGATGGATTGGCAACATGGCAGCATCAATGAGCTCAACAATGGCAACGATAGTGAGGTTGGCCCAGGATTGAGTAGTGTTTCGTTCTGCTGTGCGTAAGGTCGCTATGAGTTGGTACCAACTCAATGGCATAACAACAACAACAACAAGGGCAGCATAAGGGTTTAAACCACCAGCCTTGTGGTTAGCAGTCCAGTGGTTATCCTATAATGCCACAGCAGGAGTCAAATTCATATTTAGGACATTTAAAAAATAAACATAAAAGAAAGAGTACAGAAAAGAAGAAGGTGGAGAGGGAGGCAAAAGTAAGAGGAGATCGCTAAAAGTAAATGCGTATCAAAATGATGCACTTAAAAAGTGATTTCCTATCTCTGAAATAAAATTTATTGAGTATCTTATTACTTTCACTCTTTTCATTATATTGCACAGAGCAAAACATTTTTTGATCTTTTGATAATATATAAAACCAATAAAACTATTCCCTGTTCATATGTGAGTTTGAAAATTAAGTGAAGTAGTGAAGTAGGCTGATCAAAATTGTCTTTAATTTATAGTGTGATAGAAGAGTAAATCAAAGCATGCTGTTAAAAATCAAGGAAATTTAATAAACAAAATTCTCAAAATGACAAGCTATTGCTTCTGTGCATATCCTCCTTCTAGTTCTGTGTGTTTCTAAAGGCAGTGTTTCCATCTCTCTAACCATTCCCAAAAGAACTACATGCTCTATAATTTATGCCATGTAGAAATGGCAATTTGAGCATTCTGAGGACTTAAATTGTGTTCCTTTAAATATTCTTTGAATTTAGGGAACAAAATGAAGTCTGAAGGGACAAGATAATGACTGTATAGTAAGGTTTACCAACAAAATTATAATAAGACTGTCCTTGATTCCCTTGTTAAAATGAGTAGGTACATTGTTGTGATGAAAAATACAAAAACATTCCTCGGTACAAATCTACTAGTCTTTTCTTACGTATGAAATTTTCAATTTTCTTAAATACTTTACCAATAAGTTCCTGGATCAATCTGTGCCCTTCAAGAAAATCTATCAAGGTTACTCATTTAGAATCCCAAAAACAGTTGCCGTGACTTCTGAGTTGGTCTCCCTGTCTTGAATTTAACTGGTCCAGAAAATACCTTCTAAAGCATTGTTTTGATTGGCTTTTCTGATCTTTTTTTGAATGCATCTTAATGAGACTAAGATAATAGTATTATTAAGAGAACTTGTTGACAACCATCCACTGATATCAGAAACATTTGCTTTTTGTTTGGAATAAGCCCATACATGTATGAATTGGAAGTCTAGTAAAAATACTTTTTGCCTTTCTCTTATATGTCATTTGCCACCATATTTGTATTTTATTGTCATCAAAAGTCTACAAAATTGGTAATCCAAAACAGTAAAAATTTACTGTTTCATATATCTGTAAATTAGAAAGCTGATGCAATTCTTTGTTATTGTTGCTTCTAAGTGCCGTGGAATCATTTCTGACCCATAGCAAACCTGTAAGGATTTCCCAGCAACAACTGGTGAATTTGAACTACAGACCTTATAAGAATAAGAGGTGTGACTTGCAAGCTTTCTATAATCATGATTCCCAATATTCCCTCTATCCTACTCAATTAAGTATTCAAGAACACTTAATTGTACTTCTGTGGAATCTGTACCTGGACCAAGAAGCAGTTGTTCGAACAGAGCATGGGAACACTGAATGTTTTAAAATTGGGAAAGGTGTGCAACAAGGTTGTGTTCTTTCACCATACTTATTCAACCTGTATGCTGAGCAAATAATACAAGAAGTTGTGTGATATGAAGAAAAACATACCATCAGGATTGGAGGAAGACTCATTAACAACCTGTGATATGCAGATGATACAACCTTGCTTGCTGAAAGTGAAGATGACTTAAAATATTTATTGCTGAAGATCAAAGAACACAGCCTTCAGTATGGGTTGCATCTCAATGTCAGGAAAACAAAAATCCTCACCACTGGACCAATAAACAACATTCTTATCAATGGAGAAAAGATTGAAGTTGTCAAGGACTTCATTCTTCTTGGATCAACTATCAACACCTGTAGAAGCAGCAGTCAAGAGATCAGGTGACATATTGCATTAGGCAAATCTGCTGCACAGGAACTTTTTAAAGTGTTGAAGAGCAGAGATGCCAGCTTGAGGACTAAGGTGCGCCTGACCCAAGCCATGGTATTTTCAATAACCTCATACGGATGTGAAAGCTGAACAGTGAATAAGGAAAACCATAGAAGAATTGATGTCTTTGCATTGTGGTGTTGGAGGAGAAATCTAAAAGTGCCATGGGCTGCCAAAAGAACCAATAGATCTGTTTTGGAAGAAGTACAGCCAGAGTACTCCTTGGAGGCCAGGATGGCTAAGCTTCGTTTCTCATACTTTGGACATATTGTCAGGAGGGAACAATCTCTGAAGAAGGATGTCATGCTGGGTAAGATGGAGGGTCAGAGAAAAAGAGGAAGACCCTCAACGAGATGGATCAGCCAGGTGGCATCATTGATGGCATCAAGTGTGGCAGCAGTAGTGAGGTTGGCCCAGGATCGGACATTGTTTTGTTCTGCTGTGCATGGGGTCGCTATGAGTTGGTTCCGACTCAATGGCAACTGACAACAACAACAACAACAACAACATCCTACTCAAGTGTCTATTTTACAATAGTAGATAAGGGAAACAAATATTCATAAATACCTAAAAGGGGTTCTAGAACTTGCCCAGTGAAATAGGCTTCTTGCAGAACTTTTGTATTGTATAGGACCTTAGGTAGAATCCTGAGCCCCATGCGGAACCTACTGAGGTGGGGCATTCCCACTAGAAAAGACAAGCAGATCATCCTGGAACAGCTAGGGCAACAGAAGATACTTCTTGAAAGAAATATCAGCAGGAAAAATCCAAAACAAAAATGGCAGACTGATTGGCTACTACAAAAACAAGCAAGTTGTTTGTTAGAAGCCATCAAGGCAAGCAATCAAGTCTCCTCAGGATAAACCTGCCTCCAAGACTGAAACTCAAAGGGAACACATGAGCAGGCATGTAAGCTTATTGGTGACCATGTTGGTCTAGTGGTGAGTGGAAGAAAGGGAAAGTCAACAATGAAGAAATGGGTTGAATTAAAACATGTTCCATAGACTCCCATTGACTGGAGATGGGAGAGAGAAGAAGAAGTGCTGGTTAGTTCTAAGTGTGGTGAGACCTGGGGCCTCCTGGTCCTATGGACAAGGACATAGCCACAGAGGGTTAGGGCTGAGAGTGAATCATCCAGCTGATGTGAAGTGAGGGGAGACACACAAGACACCCAAACTTGCAGATAGTATCCATTTGACCTAGCCTCAAAAGTTTGATAATCAGAACCAACTAGAGGAAGTTAAAAAAAAAAACAAAAACGATTTTTGATAAAGGAAACAAGTGTATATTGCTATAATTTTATGAACCTTATCTATATTTATGGATGTAGTAGCTCAGAATACCAACTGAGAGAGAAAGAGTTTTCACACCAAGTATCAATCTTATCCCCTCTGTATATAGTGTAGATAGGGATGGGCAACTTAGACATGGGCTACTTAAAATGAGGGGGTGATAAAGGCATAAAGTGATTGTTTTACAAGTTTTCAAGAGGGAGTTTAAGTGTGTGTGGGTGAAAAGAGATGGGGATAAGACTCTTATGATTCGATAGTGAGTAATTGTTATCATGACTAATTGCAACTGTCATAACTGTAAAGGTAGAAGTTTTGTAACAAATATGGGGGAGCAGTTATTCTTACAGCCCAGAAACAGAGGACTCTAGGACCATCAAGGGAGAAGAGCATGAGCAGAATGTGGAACCTTATGCAGAGACGCAGTAACACCAGAGATGGAGGCAGAGATAAGGGCATGGAGAGAATCTCTGAAGACTCTAGGCTCCTAAAAAGCGAAAGACTGAGTGCTGGTGGCCAGGAAGCAGGCTTGGAGAATGTGCCCTTTGGTTATATATTGCTGAGTGTTTTTGGGTGCACATCCCACCCCACCCCACACCAAAAACAAATGAAAAACCAAAACAGAGGTAATAGAAGCAAATGCTGTTGAATGATGATGCATTGAGGAGATTGTAATCATTGCAATGAAACAATGGGATAAACCAATGTTCTCCCATGTAAACTCTCACTCAATTCACAATAAAAACTATTTTAAAAATTAAACTATTAAAAATATAGTAATCAGAGATGGGAAATAGTGACTTCCATTTTAGGGTCTAGAAAACAAAAATCTCTTTCCTTGCTCATTCAGGCTATTGGTAAAATACTGTTACTTACAATTGTCAGATTACAATCCCATTCTTTTTGCATGTATAAATTGCCACATCTCTTGACTCCTGGACCTCTTCTTTTATCTTCAAAGCTGTATGTCTTCAGAGACAGCAACTGTGTATCAATTTCTTTCCTCATCACATTTCACTAATCTAACATTCTGTCTTCTTCTTTCACTTCTAAGGACTCATGCAATGAATTTAGGCTCATCCAGATCATCTGGGAAAATACCCCCATCTCAAAGTCCTTAATCTTCATCATGCTGTCAAAGTCCCTTTTGTCATGAAGGTAAGTCCTCCAAGAATTAGACCTTGGATATTAGCACAATAAATGCATAGTAAGTATGTTCTAAGTTTAAAGTGTTGAAGAGCAAAGATGTCAGCTTGAGGACTAAGGTGCGCCTGACCCAAGCCATGGTATTTTCAATAACTTCATATGGATGCGAAAGTTGGACAATAAATAAGGAAGATAGTAGAAGAATTGATGCCTTTGAGTTGTGGTGTTGGAGGAGAATACGGAAAGTGCCATGGATTGCCAAAAGAACCAATAGAACTGTTTTGGAAAAAGTGCAGACAGAGTGCTCCTTGGAGGCCAGGAAGGCTAAAATTCGTCTCTCATACTTTGGACATATTGTCAGGAGGGAACAGTCTCTGGAGAAGGATGTCATGCTGGGTAAGATGGAGGGTCAGAGAAAAAGAGGGAAGTCCCCAACGAGATGGATCGGCCATGAGGCAGCATTGATGGACTCAAGTGTGGCAGTGGTAGTGAGGTTGGCCCAGGATCAGACATTGTTTCGTTCTGCTGTGCATGGGGTCGCTATGAGTTGGTTCCGACTAGATGGCACCTGGCAACAACAACAACAACAAGTTTCTTTAGTATATAAGAAAACAAAACTAGAAAATATCTTATTGTCACATATATTTGTTTTGTTCCCCTATTTTCTCCTTTTCTTTTCTTTCTTTTTCATTTTTCTACTGTCTGTAAGCAAAATTTGGAAAGGAATCATAACAATTTGAATACTATACTTTACACTTGACTTGCAGAAATGTCTGTGTATGAAATCCATCTTAAAACTCTTTCGAAATTTTTGACTTAAAGCACTCTGTGATTCATTCAAACATCACCTTACATTGGTTGGATAATATAAAGGTTAACAAAATATAAATGAGATATGAGATTTTTCTTTCTAAATTAAAGGCAAAGTAAACATTAGAGATGCTTTAAAAATAAAAGCTGAAGTATCCTCCTACTCTGAATGGTAATATATGTCAGACCTGATGTCAGAAAGCTGCAAATACGAAATTTACCATTTAAATGCAGTTAATGCAGTGCTCTCGGAAACCCTGTACAGGGTCGCTATGGGTCGGACCCGACTCGATGGCACTTAACAACAACAACAACAATGCAGTGCTCTATTAAATGTGAAGGTCTTTGGATGGCATCATGGTACTGCCATCGAAGTTGGAGCTTGACTCATAAGTTTAAGATTAGCTGTTTGAACCCACCCAACAGTACCATGGAAGAAAAGGCCTAGTGATATTCTTCGCTAGAACTGCAGCCAAGAAAATCCGACGGAGCATTTCTACTTTGTAGCACATGGGGTTGCTGTGACTCAGAATTCACTGAAAAGCAAACAAAACAAAAGATCAATGTGAATAAACAAAAATATATAATAATGAAGAATACTTTTAAATTAAAAAAAACAAAAACATTTTGAATGACACCCTCTGAGAACTTTACTGTTTCTTATAATATTGTCCATTGTGATGTCCAAATACTTCTTTAAAATTGTTTCTGAGAAGTTTCATCTAGCTGAACACTCTCTATAAATTTTGGAGATACATGTTACAAAGTAGTTGTCATATGAACAAAAAATAATGTTATGCACTAAATAATATGAAGTAAAATTTAGTAAGCTCTTATATTTGGATAAAAGTGGGAGGCAATTATAATACTAATTTTACTCTCGGTTAATGTGTTGTGATTAAAGCTGCCATATAACATTGCAAGAAGTCAGGCGAACTCTCTCTTACAGATACAGAAGAAAATATTGCATTGGTTATATGGCACAGCACAAAAGAAAAGAAACACCAGGTTAAAGAACAATTTTGCGAATTTGCTTTGATTGTAGTCTGAGAAGTAGCATTTAACTTTAGAAATTTATTTTATGAATTACTATATAAATTTTGTTATGAAACTCAGAACAAGTCATATTCAACATGGTTTGGCTGTGCTTTATTTAGTCTTAACTCCCAATTTTGAACAATTTAGATGCTGTAATGAGTATATAACCATAACTCTTAGGCAGTTTTAGCAAGTTGTCCCTGAAAAGTAGTCTATAATGTTGGGGTGAGGGCATGCACAGACACACACTTTCATTAGAGATCTTTGAAGCACAGTCAGATGAAAACTCAGAAAGAAATAGGATAAAATCAATGTACTCACAGAGCTGTTTAAACTTAGGCTTAATATGCCTAAAAAAGGGTAAATCAAATGTTACTTGATTTTTCCTGGAATTAAAATGGCCTCTGTCTCATAGTATCAGTGCTGACAAATTTTATAGTGGATGCTGAGAAAAACTAAATTGTACATAAGTATTTTGTCTATTTGTATAAGTTTCTTTTTTTCCCTCAAGTACACAATTATCATGCCTCATAATGCCATGCCCTCTGTTCCCCATAACTCAAATATCAATTTAGATCCTTCCTGTTCTTCAGAGAAAAATTGTGTTGTTTTAGTATCAATAATGTTTTTTGTTGTTGCTAACTGCTGTTGAATCAGTTCACACTCATAGTGACCTGGTACAAGGTTTCCCAGGAACTGCTGGTGGGTTTGAACTGCCCACCTTGAAGTTAGATATCTAGTGTGTAACTGACAACACCATATCACCATACATGCACACACACACACACACACACACACAAAAAAAAAAA
>NW_006408523.1:29127434-29142804 GCF_000296735.1 Chrysochloris asiatica | reverse complement strand
GGCCAACCTCACTGCTGTTGCCACGCTTGAGTCCATCTATGCTGCCACTTGTCCAATCCATCTCATTGGGGGTCTTCCTCTTGTTCTCTGACCTGTCACCTTACCAAACATGGTATTCTTCTCCAGCGACTGGTCCCTCCTGACAATATGTCCCAAGTATGAGGGACGAATTTGGCCATCTTGGCCTCCAAGGAGCACTCTGGCTGCACTTCTTCCAAAACAAATCTACTGGTTCTTTTGGCAGCCCATGGAACTTTCAATATTCTCCTCTAACACCATAACTCAAAAGCATCAATTCTTCTAAGGTCTTCTTTATTTACTGTCCAGCTTTCGCATACATATGAGGTTATTGAGAATACCATGGCTTGGGTCAGGCACACCTTAGTCCTCAAACTGACATCTTTGCTCTTCAACACTTGAAAAAAGTTCTTGTGCAGCAGATTTGTCTAATGCAATACATCATTTGATTTCTTGACTGCTGTTTCCACAAGTGTTGGTAGTTGATCCAAGAAGAATGAAGTCCTTCAAAAATATCAATCTTTTCTCCATTGATAAGAATATTGTTTATTGGTCCAGTGATGAGGATTTTTGTTTTCTTGACATTGAGATATAATCCATACCGAAGGCTGTGCTCTTTGATCTTCATCAATAAATGTTTTAAGTCCTCTTCACTTTCAGCAAGCAAGGTTGTATCGTCTGCATATCGCAGGGTTTTAATGTGTCTTCCCCCAATCCTGATGCCACATTTTCTTCATATAACACAGCTTCTCAGATTACTTGCTCAGTTTACAGGTTGAATAAGTATGGTGAAATAATACAACATTGTTGCAGCGCTTTCTTAATTTTAAACCATTCAGTGTTCCTATGTTCTATGTGAACAACTGCTTCTTGGTCTAGGTACAGATTCCTCATGAGCACAATTAAGTGTTCTGGAATACTCTTACTTCACAATGTTGTCCATAGCTAGTCATGATCCACACAATTGAAAGCTTTTGAGTAGTCAATAAAGCACAGGTAAACATCTTTCTGATATTCTCTGCTTTCAGCCAAGATCCATTAGACATCAGCAATGATATCCCTTATTCCATGGCCTCTTCTGAATCCGGCTTGAACTTCTGGAAGTTCTCTGTCAATGTATGATTGTAGCCGTTTCTATATCACCTTTAGTAAAACTTTACTCACATGGGATATCAAAGTGATAGTCTCATGATTTCTGCATTCCATTGGGTCACCTCTCTTTGGAAGGGGCACAAATATGGATCTCTTCCAATCAGTCGGCCAGAGTGCTTCCTGGGCTGCCTCACTTTCTTAAAAGATTTCAATTTTTATTCCATCAATTCCTGGTGCCTTATTCTTTGCCAATTCTTTCAATGCATCTTGGACTTCCTCCCTAAGTATCATTGGCTCTTCATCATATGCTACCTCTTGAAATGGTTGAACAATAACCATTTCCTTTTGGTACAGAGACTCTGTGTATTCCTTCCATCTTCTCTTGATGCTCTCTACATCATTCAATAATTTGACCAGAGAATCTTTCAATAACAAAAGTCGAGGCTTAATTTTTTTCTTTAGTTCCCTCAGCTTGAGAAATATTGAACGTGATCTTCCTTTTTGCTTTTCTGATTCCAGATCTTTGCACAATTTGATGCAATATTTAGCTTTATCTTCTCAAGCTGATCTTTGAAATTTTCTGTTCAGCTCTTGGACCTCCTCATTTCTTCCATTTACTTTAGCATCTCTATGCTGGAGAGCAAGTTTCAGTGTCTCCTCTGACATCCATTTTGACTTTTTTCTTCTTTCTTGTCTTCTCAATGACTCTCTGCGTTCTTCATATATGATGTTCTTGATGTCATCCCACAACTCTTCTGGTCTTCGGTATTTAGTGTTTAATGTATCAAGTCTGTTCTTCGGATGATCTCTAAATTCAGGTGGGATATATTCAAGGTCATATTTTGGCTCTCGTGGACTTGTTTTCATGTTCTTCAGCTTCAGTTCGAATTTGCATATGAGCAAATTGATGATCTGTTCTACAGTTTGCTGCTGACCTTGTTTTGACTGATATTATCGAGCTTTCCCATCGTCTCTTTCCACAGATGTAGTCAATTTGATTTTTGTGTATTCCATCTGGTGAGGTCCATGTGTATAGTCATCTCTTATGCTGTCTAAAGAAAGTATTTGAAATGAACAAATCATTGGTTTTGCAGAATTCTATCATGCGTTCTCCAGAATCATTTCTATCACCAAAGCCATATTTTCCAACTATTGATCTTTCTTCTTTGCTCCCAGTCTTTGCATTCCAATCACCAGTAATGATCAATACATCATGATTGCATGTTTGATCAATTTCAGATTGAAGAAGTTAGTAGAATTCTTCTATTTTATCCTCACTGACTTTAGTGGTTGGTGGATAAATTTGAATAATAGCGGTATTAACTGGTCTACCCTGTATGTGCATAGATATTATCCTATCACAGAAAGCATTGTACCTCATGAATGATCTGGATATGTTGTTTTTGACATGAATGCAACACCATTCCTCTTAAATTTGTCATTCTCGGCATAGTAAACCATGTGGTTGTCAGATTCAAAATGGCCAATACCAGTCCATTTCAGCTCACTAATGCCTAAGATATCGATGTTGATGCGTTCCATTTCATTTTTGACAACTTTCAATTTTCCCAGATTCATACTTCATACATTCCACTTTCTGATTTTCAATGGATGTTTAAAGTTGTGTCTCTTCATTTTGAGTTGTGCCCTATCAGCAAATGAAGATCTTGCGGGCTTTTCTCCCACGGGCTTTACTCCAGTCATGTCATCATGGTCAACTCTACTTTGAGAAGGCAGCCACCACAGTATGACAAACTGACAAACAGGTGGTGGAGCAAATAAATAGTTATGCTTTTATTTTTATTTTAAGGTGAGTAATCAAAAGAGCTTCATGTTTATTTTCCTCATTGCATGATTCATGCCAATTTAAAAATCTATCCACTACTGTCTAATTTGGGTAGCTAAATAATTCCATCTGACCTTTTAATTTAGCATAATAGGTAAAATTTGTCAATGTATACCTCCATTCACTTTGTCTACTGGTGTTTTCAAAGAACTTCGCAAATAATTATCTATGGAAAAAGCCCACAAAGTTCAAGAATATTTATTGTGCTTTTCTGTATTTGATGTTGGCCCAGGATCCGACATTGTTTCGTTCTGCTGTGCATGGGGTCGCTATGAGTTGGTTCCGACTCGATGGCACCTGACAACAATAACAACAAACTTTGAACTAAGGGTTGGCTATTATCTCACAAGAATGTGAGAGATTCAAAAATATCTTTCAATTAATCTATACATACTGCGATCAGGCTAACTGATAACTGCTAAGTAAACTTTTTTTTTTTTAATTTCATGCTAGTAGAATTATAATGGCAGCCCTTATTCAAAAGAGTGTTCTACATGTAAGTGTAGGAGCTAACATTTTTCTTGCAATGATAGTAAAAGCCAATTGATATAGTCAATTCTCTGCAATGTAAAAAGATGAGAAAAATGGCCATACCACATTATATTATAAATGGATGCTTGCTTTATTGTATCAGCATGATGCTGTTGGTCTAGTGAGTACAATCATTTTTCACAAACAATCTATTAGAAACATTATAACATTACATCCTTTTGTCATAGTCATCCATCTACCTATGCAACGAAGTGGGAATTGCTAATTTTAAGATGATACACAAGAATTTTCCACCTGAAAGATTAAGTGATATATAATGTTGGTTTTACAGGCTTATTGCAGTTCATTTAAATATGATACCAAAAAAATAAGGCAAAATATACTACACCATGCTTTTTCCTCCACTGATGATACAGACATTTCTTAGTCTATTAAAATCACTTAAAATATCAGGAAAAGGAAATTTAATTCTTTACCTAAAAGAAAATGTAAGGTTTTTAACCTTTTAATATGAGCTTCACGGTTAGTTCTTCATGGAACAGATCCTTATACAATTCTATTGAACAATGTTCCATCATTTTTTCCTAGTGTGGCATATGAAGAATAATATAATGACTTCCTCTATACAAACAGAATCAAAATTTTCTGAAACTTTCACAAAATATCTGTTTGATAATGTAGCAACCATAGTTCAAATGTTACAAAAATATTTATATAATCATGTATCAGGGATTTTGCAAGGCAGTCATTCATCTATATAAAGGATATTCCAAAGTTCTAAACCCCAATGCATTTAGCATGGTAACAACTTTAGCCATTTCCCTCAACTTCAAAATATGTTTTGATCTTCATTACAGTTGTTTATACCACATAATTATTTTATACATCTTTTAGAAAACACTCCAATGTGATTTTTTTAGAGAGATTCTGGGTTTATAAATAAATCTATTAATCTGGATATCAATGTTCATAAATTCTGAGGCAATCTACATCTAAATGGACTCATGGTGTGCCTTTGTAGGATCAGCACTCATATGTGAATCATGAGATCAGCAGTGCAAACCCACTAGCTGTCCCTTAGAAATCCTATACAGGGTCACTATGTGCTGGAACTGGCTGGACAGCACTTGACATCAACACAACAACTACTACTTCTAAATAATTTAGTCATAATTTTATTTAATTGAATCTGTACAAAGTTACAATATACATACCTGAAAAAAAATCAGTATTGGTTAAATCAGTCACCTTCACACTCTGCGGACTTCTATCTTAATTGATTTTGAATACAACCACCAACCAACTAACCTGTTAGCTTCTAGTTGATTCTCACTCAAGGTGTCCCAGGTGTCACAGAATAGAACTGC
The DNA here is from genome assembly GCF_000296735.1 of Chrysochloris asiatica. Taxonomy (NCBI): domain Eukaryota; kingdom Metazoa; phylum Chordata; class Mammalia; order Afrosoricida; family Chrysochloridae; genus Chrysochloris; species Chrysochloris asiatica. The sequence continues at coordinate 29,137,989 of NW_006408523.1, read as the reverse complement.
TCCATTGGGTTTTATCGATTGGAACCTTTACGGAAGTAAATTGAAAGGTCTTTCTTCTATGGCCCTGCTGAGTATATTCGAACTACTAGATTTAGAACGCTCTGTATCCTCAACATATATTTCCCTACATGTGAATTTGTGATGTAATTTTCATTTTGCCAATAAAAACCTTATCAAGTTATTCAAATACAGAATTTGAAATTTATTTATTAAGCGAACAGCTTGTAAATATAGTTAAGTCACATTTAAGTGGTAGGGAGTTTATTTGTCTCATCACACTTTCAAAAATCAAAGATCTTATTTATTATTAACATTTACTGGCATAGCATTGTAGGATAAATACTGGTCCACAATGTCTGTTTGAAACACAAGGTTGGGAATTCACATTTACCAGCTGCTCCTTGGAAGCCCTAAACAAGGTCACTATGAGTTGTAACAGACTAATGGCACTTACAACAACAATTCAAATAACAGAAGTAATCCCGTGACACAGGTGAAGTATGTAGAAGACTGAAATAGCCAGTACATCTTGACTCAGATACATTAGATATGATGTATCTAAGAGACATATGAATCAACAACATCAAAACAACAAGAAAAGGAATAATTTTGATCATAAAATATCTTCACCCTTTTTGTCTATTATTACCTAAGTACACTCATATTTCCTTACATTTGTTACTCTGTAAATCATGATTTCCAAGCTTAATGGAAATCCAAACCAAACTGAATTCTGCCATCAAGTTGATTCTGTTTCATTTATCGTGACCCTTGATAGTATTTTTGGACTATAAATCTTTCTCCTGTGGAGTGTATAGTAGGTTTGAATCACTGATCTTGCAGCTAGCAGCCCAATAACTAACCCACCATGAACAATCCAACAAGACTGGGTACTCCTTTATAGTGTTAAAGGACTCTTCTTTTGCTAGTTCAACGCCATAAGGACATTCCATGTGAATATTTATAGGATATTTTCACTGAGGTTATGTGTGAGTTTCCCCAAGGTTACAGATGAGCTACTCTTTGTTTACCAGTCATATGATTCAGGAAGGTATCATGGAGATTTATGTGTTATATTATTAGATGTGGACAGCAAACCACAAAGTTGGCAGTTCAAACCCACCATCTGATCCTTGAAAACCCTGTATAGGGTCGCTATGAGTGGGAATTTACTCAATAGCACTTAACAATAACAATATTAGACATATTCTTGAAGGATATAGCTCTGAATTACTTTTACTATATTCTAATAAGTCTTATTAAAAACAACAGTTGCCATTGAGTCAGCTCTGACTCATAGTTACCCTATGTAAGGTTTCTGAAGAATGGCTAGTGGGTTTGAACCTCTGGTTAGCAGTCCAGTGCTTATCTAACAGTGCCACACTAGGGATCTAATAATAATGGTTGTTGCTGTTAAGTGACATTGAGTTGATTTTGACTCCTAGCAACCATGTGTAGGGTTTCCAAGGGGCAGCTGGTGAGTTTGAACCATCAACGTTAACGTTGAGTGCTTATCCTACAGCACCACACCAGGACTCCAAGTAACAAAGGTTGTTGTTGTTGTTAAGTGCCATCGAGTCGGGTCCGACCCATAGCGACCCTGTACAGGGTTTCCGAGGGTGTAAATCTTTACGGGAGTAGAAAGCCTCATCTTTCTCCCGCGGAGCGGCTGGTAGTTTCGAACCTCTGACCTTAAGGTTCACAGCCCGATTCGTAACCACTACGCTACCAGAGCTCCTTAAGTAACAAAGGTAAGTGTGGTCAAATTAGTTTACATATGTGTTTTTTCTGGTCTTTGATTGCAGTTCTCCTAGAATGATTGGTTGTGCAATGTAATCCATCTATGAGGATTGGTCAGTATATGGTCTTCAGATTGACCTGGCTACAATCTGCCTTAGAAGCTTGCAATCCACTTAAGAGGACTGGCTGGTCTGTGACCCATCTGAAAGATCTAAGGGTTTAGGATCCTGCTAGGAAAGCCATGCTTTGAAATTAACAAGAAATTTTTTTTATATAGTAATTGTCCAACTTACAAAGGTCTTTGGGGATCAACAAGAGTCTGGAAAGGAGTGTATTCTTTGGACTCAGGGTCTTTGTGTTATGATCCTTCTAAACCAAAATTCAAACCAAACACACTGCCTTTGATTGGATCGTGACTCTTGGTGACCCTATTATAGAATTTGCAAAGCTGTAAATCTTTGTGGGAGCAGAAAGCTTCATTTTAACCCTGTGAAGTAGTTAATGAGTTTAAATTGTCAACGTTGCAGTTAGCAGTCTTATGTTTATCATGCAGCACCACATGGGTTCTTTATGACTCTTCTAGTGCCAAGTGAAAAGACTTTAACACTGAATGGCTAATACTGAAGACCAGTAAAAAACCAGCATGACAGAAATGGCAGGAGCCACTAGTAGACAGAATTGGTCCACTGAGCAGAACTAGACACCTCAGGGCATGAGGTGGCTAACACAACTGGAAGTCCTGTAAAGTGAGGGCAGCTGCAGTGTAGTCCCCTGTTGGCAGCTTGCTGAGGAGAGCAAATGGCAGCATGGGGCCCTGCTAGCAGAAACCTCCGCTGTTCTGAGAGCTGTAAACCTTGGCAGGCCTTTCCAGTGGTACTGTTCAGAAGCTACAGGAAGTCTTTACAGGGGTGCTCAAGAGGATCTGTTCTGAGGCTCACAGGAAACCTGCCCTCTAAGCTTGGATGTACTGCAAGCAGGGATTTTTTTTTTTTGTTTTTTTGCAGAAGCTTGGGCTATGTAGAGCTGCTTTCAAAATTGTCCTGCCTTGATAGCTGTCAGGATGCTGGTGCCTATCCAACATTGTCACAAAGCTTCTGGATGAGAACAAGGCCAGAGGGACAGAGCCCACAGAGAGAGAGACAAAGAGAGAAAGAATGAACAAGACAGACAATTACTTGAGCTGAGGTTTTAATACACTTACTAAGAGTGAGACACAACAGCTGAAACTTGATTCACAGTATGCCTGCCCATTAACATCAGTTCTTTAGGAAGGGTAAGTGGGTACCCTATTAGACACAAATGGATCCCTCTCTGATGTGTTTCTAAGTGAGGTATGAGCAGGGACAGAGGAGACCAGATCACCTCATATCTATTCCTGTTGTTTACTATCTACTTTCTATAAATAAAAATAATGACTCTTGATTACCAGCTCTTTTTTAAAGTGTGAGAACCAGTAAATTGGATACTTAAGTCCTCACTCTTGTTGTTGTTGTTAAGTGTCATCGAGTTGGTTCCGACCCACAGTGACCTCTAGTCACCCTAGCAGTCTCATAATTGCTTGTGATCTAGAGTACAGCCTGTGTGTTTATATAGACACATATACACAGCATGTTCTGTAAATCACATATTAAAGTTCGAATTTGCCACATTTCTATTAAATGATTAATTATGCTGGATTTACAGGATCATTTGAATTCATTTTATTTTGATATCCAACAAACAGTAAAATACAAAATCAGATAAAATTTCGTAGAGAATCAAGGAAAGCAATATAGTGAATCGCAGCTTCATAGACTAATAAATTATCCAGGAGAAGATGATTCAATATGACCTCTTATGAACTTATTCTTTTTAAAAATGAAATCACAAAACATCCACATTATTCAGCAACAACCATGTAAAATAGAGGTTGATTTATCAAGGTTAAAAATATACTGCAGGAAATATATCATTTGATAATAAATAATTTTTCAAATAAAAGATTTGTCACTTGGTTAAACAACTTAAAGCCACAACTGTCAAATAAGTATAATGACACATGATAAAACTCAATGTCAGAGGGGAAAAAATGTGATAGAGTGTTAAGATGCAATAAAGATGAACTGCACTGCATGATTAAACTGAATTACATACATTTCTTAAATGATAATGAATAAATTTGCAGCGTGCAAAGTGCAACTAACCCAATGATATGGTATGTCTAATTCACTTTTCTAAATCTACAGTTTTCAAAAAACATCATGACATATATGAATCAGCCACAACAAATCCATTAGTTATATCTAATATTACTGCTGCTTAAATATATATGCTTCAACATTGCAGTCAGATTTATTAGTTTTAATTTACTGTTAGCATCATTGGTTTTTGTATAGTTAGTATAACATTAGCAGCTTATTTCCAGGTTTTCAATAACAAAAGTGAATTTAACTTTTTTTTTTTTTTATCATCTAGAAATCAATTGGAAGTGAGTTTATAATGAAACAAAACAGACAAAAAGAAAGCATCTTTCCAAAATAAGTTCAGCAGCAAACAACCGTGAAAGTGGGAGTTGACTCTCCAGGCACCAGAGCAGAGATTCTCTATGCACGATGTCAGCATGAGAGAATGGAAGAGTAAGGCTAAAGCAAACCAATTAATTAAAGGTCGAGATATGAAGTACTTACACCAGTTTGCTCTTGAATTCTCCTCCTTTACTCTTAGACACAAAGAATTAGCAAGATTTATCCTGAATAACAACAACAACAACAATCCAGAATAAAAATCTGAGTACAAATCTCTCTAGAATCTTAATAAACCTCCTGTGCAAGATTGAGGATACTATTGTGGATATTGATTTCCCAGGATAAAGCTGTTCTTATATACTGTTTAATGAAGTTTCCTTCAAAACATTTGGTATCTCACCATCAAGAAAAGATTAGCAAACTTACTACATTAATTTTTTTCTTGTTCGTTGTTGTTGTTAAGTACTGTCAAGTTAGTTCCGACCCATGATGACCCTGTATAGAGTTTCTGAGGAGCAGTTGGTGAGCAGCTGGTGAGCATGAAACACTCTGACCTTGTGGTTCAAACCAACTTTGTAGTCAAGTGCGTTAACCCACAGCACCACACCAGGACTCCTACTTACTCATTTAGAGAAAGGCATATTTGAGAAACAGAACTTCATAAATTTAATAGACAAATCCCATATTTTGCTAAAAAGTCAACCATTACATATTTTAATATGAGTAAACAATCAAGAAACATGAATTATATGGGGAAGTACTCAGGAACATGGGTAAGAGTGGCAATTGATGCCAGAAAAACAGCTGTTTTAGGAGACATGTGTTATAATAAAACAAAACAAAATTAGAAAATATTACAAACATATACACTTGAGTTCCCTTAGTAAATTAAAGAAAAAAACATAAAATTAAAGTATGACCCAGAAACAAAATATACAATAGTTGAAATAGAATGCTCAGAAACTATTGCAAAGAGGTACTAGTTTATATTCATATATACTGGGACTTATTTATTCCAAATAAAATATGTTTAAACTTGTCTCTACAATCAGTGGATGGCTACTGAAAAATTCTCACAATAATACACTTATTTTAGTTTCATGGAAGTGTTTAAAAAACAAAAAAAACCAAAAGGTTTAATCAGCACAGTTGCTTGCAAGGAAATTTGCTCCGCCAGTTCAGTTCAAGGCAGGAAGTTCAAAGCAAAATGTTGTGACACGTTTTTGTATACTGAAAAACAAAACAAAAAAGAGCAGAGAGAATAGAAGCACATACTTTTAAATGAAAAAAAAAAAAAAAAAAATGATATGACAATTGTATTTTGGGATCCCCAAGGGGTAATCTCAAAGGACACAGGGATGTCATGGGTCCTTATTATAAAGAAGATGTAAGAATTTTTTTAAAAACTTTACGGTGAGAAAAAGATCAGGAAAATCATTTCAAATTTTTTTTTTTTCCTATCATGACAAATGCATCTTGTGCTTCAAGGGTAGTAAGGCTGTCCTCTGAGAATTTAGTTGTTAAGTTTTACCCCAGCCACTCTGTATTCCTTATCTACCGCTTCAGACTTCTTTTTGTTTCACAAAGTAAAAGAACCCTTAAAAAGAACACAACTTGAATTCATCAAGGATTCCCAAATTGCCATGTTGATGTGATATAAATCAGAAAACAAAGAATTCTTCAGGGAAGGGTTTGGGAGATGGAAACACGATCCTCACAAATGCATACACTTAAATGGAAGATATGCCAAGAAATAATAGCTTCACATTTTGAGATTGTTGTTTAATAAATGCTTCTATGATTTTGTAGCAATATATTTTTACTTACCCTCATATCTAAATATATCCAATGATACTTTCTGTAATTAGCAGGACTAATTTTTAATAAAGACCTTTTTAAAGTGTTGAAGAGCAAAGATGTCATCTTGAAGACTAAGGTGTGCCTGACCCAAGCTATGGTATTTTCAATAACCTCATATGCATGTGAAAGCTGGACAGTGAATAAGGAAGACTGTAGAAGAATTGATGCTTTTGAGTTATGGTGTTGGAGGAGAATATTGAAAGTGCCATGGTTTTCCAAAAGAACCAATAGATCCATTTTGGAAGAAGTGCAGGCAGAGTGCTCCTTGGAGGCCAAGATGGCCAAACTTCATCTCTCATACTTCAGACATATTGTCAGGAGGGACCAGTCGCTGGAGAAGGAAATCATGTTTAGTAAGGTGGAGGGTCAGAGAAAAAGAAGAAGACCTCCAATGGGATGGATTGGCCAAGTGGCATAATTGATGGACTCAAGCATGGCAACAATAGTGAGGCTGGCCAAGGATCGGGCAGTGTTTCGTTCTGCTGTGCAAAAGTTCGCTATGGGTGGTTACCGACTCGATGGCACCTAACAACAATGAGAACAACAACACATTTTTAATAATAATATTCTCATAAAGAAAGGAAATTTTAATAAAACAATTAGTGCTAAAACAATCATCTGATTATTTACATAAAATCAACTTGGTTTCTTTTTTTTTAAAAAATTTATTTTCCTCCTTTTTACACAAACTTTTAGAAGTTTGACTGCTATATTCTGCTGTTACATTTAATAATTGAACTCAAACACTAGCTTTAACCTGATACAAATATCAGAAAAGACCATAATAAGAAAACTGCATACCAGTGTTTTATGAATATGAACATAAAAATCTTGAAATTAAATCCATCTACATTTTAAATGATTCTACAAAATGACCAAGTTGGATTTATCCAAAGAGTACAAAAATATTTTTATTTTTTAAAAAAATCATCTGTATAATTGTATTAAACATTGAAGAAATACACATATCTGCTAATCTCACTTGAATGCAGAAAAGTCACTTGACAAAAATTAACACTGTTCAGAATGTAACACTGAATGAACTGGGAATAGAAGGTATATTCCTTAACATTGGTGTTGGTTATGTTCATAGAGTCAGTTCATAGAAACCCTGCAAAAGGTTTCCAAGGCTATGAATCTTTATGGGAGCAGCAAGTCTCATCTTTCTTCAGTGGAATGGTTGGTAGTTTTGAACTGCTAACCTTGAGGCTAGTAGCCCAACTCATAACCACTATGCTTCCGGAGTTCCTTTTCATAACATTATAGGGGCATATATGACAAACAAATAGTCAGTGGTGAATGCCTGAAATCTTTACCCCCCAAAATCAGGAAAAATACAATAATGCCCATTTTTTGCCACTATTATTCAACCCTGTGCTAGAGGTTTTAACAAGTGAAGGGAAAGAGAAAGAAACAAAGGCACTCATACTGGAAAGAAGTAAATAAAATGTTCTCTACTCATAAGTGCCATGGCTTTATATGTAGAAAAGCCTTAAATTTCAAGGAAAAAAAAAAACTATTATAGCTCATAAACAAATTCACAAAATTGCAAGATACAAGATTAACATTAAAAACTCACTTGTATTTCTAAATGCTAGAAATAAAATATATGAAATATTTAAGAGACATATTATGTGTATATTGCTGTTGTTATGTGCCATTAAGTCAGTTTCCACTCATAGAGACCCTGATTAGGGTTTCGAAGGAGCAGCTAGTTGGTTTGAACTGCCAACTTTGTTGTTCACAGTCCAGTGCTGGTCCTGCAACACCATACCAGAAGTCAATTATATGTATAATATAATAAAGATAAACTAAAATATTAGGCATATATCTTGCCAATAAATTAGATTGATTTTTGTGCCCCATAAAGATATATTGAAATTATAACACCAGTATCTCTGACATTATTTGGAAGCAAGTTTTTTATGTGAATATTTTATGAATTACCTTAATGAGATCATACAGGAGTAGGATGAGTCCTAGCCCTCTTGAGTGGGTGGTATCTTTTGGAACGGATGTGGTGCAGTGAATTATTTGACATTAATCCTAGTCTTTGCAACTTTCACCATTAACTGTGTTGGACCATGAACGTAGGATGTATTTAAATTTATGTTGGTCAGTTTTGTCATTCTGCTTATTTAAAATGAGCCCTTGCAGGAACAGGGGAATCTCACTACCATCAAGAAAGAAAAGCCTGGCATGAAGTGTGTCCTGGACACTGAATCTCCTCCAACAAGAAACAGAGCTGTGTCAGCAGAGGCGTGGCTGAGGATAAGCAGCAGCACCAAGAACACTAGACACTGGAGTGGACTTCCAAGCCGCAGGAATAATGAAGCTGAGTGCCTTCAGGTAGAAGGCTCATTAAGGGAGTGGCTTGTCTCAAAGCATTTCATCAGGGAAGCTAGTTTGCTGACTTGCAGAGTTAGAACTGAGCTCCTTAAGGCTGAGGCTTAGTGGTGTGCCTTTTGGGCATTTGTCAGAAGCACTAAAAGAGTGCTGCAATATTAGTTGAGCAGAGCATAAGCCACAAGGCAACAAGGCTAAGAACTAAAGGATCAGAGAGAACTGTGCTTCTGGACCTGGCTGATAAGAAGCACACTGGACTAACGGACTGCACCCTGGCTATTTTAGATGTTAAATTGTAACCTCTTAGCTTCACTAACAACCACCATAATCATGAGTACAGTCTGTGAAGTCTGTGTGACTACTGCAATGAACCTGAAAGAGAAGTACAGAGTGTCATGGGATGAATAGTTACCGTCAGAATTGGTAAAGAAAGTTGGAGAGTGCAGGCGTATTTGATCTCCGTCTCATTCGAATCAGTTTTAGGCTTATGTTTAAGTTGATTCCTCTGTGGTACTATGGGGCAAGCACTGGACTGCTAACTGCAAGTTCAGAGGTTCAAAACCACCAATTACTCCTTGGAAATCCTACACAGAGTCATTATGAGGCAGAACTCATATGGACAACTTTTAACCCCCTTTAAAACAAAGCAATCAAGTGTGGTCCTCACACCATTTTTACATGGATTATAGACATGAACACAGAGACACACTATTTTTACAAGTGATGGTGGTGGTGGTGGTCGTGGTGGTGTGACGTGGAGTTGGTTCTGACTTAGTGACCCTACATAGGGTTTCAGAGGCTGTAAATCTTTATAGGAGCAGAAAGTCTTATCTTTCTCCTGTGGAACAGCTGGTAGTTTCGAACTGCTGACCTTGAGGTTAGCAGTCCGATTCATAATCACTAAGCTACCAGAGCTCTCTTGACAAGGATAATAGACTGGAAGACAGAAGATGTTAAGTGAAGATGTACTCACAGGCCAAATGAAGCCGAGACAGACATGGGGCTATAAGACATTACAAATGACAAAGTTTATGTTATTTTCCTAAAGAGTGAGTAAATGCTTTGAATTTAAATTCCTAATCTCCAGAGCTTTTCATAACAAATTTCTTGTTTGTTTGTTTGAGCCATCTAGTATGTGGTACCACCTCTCACCTTTTTAGTTTATGGTACTGTGGTAATTTGTGTGTTGCTGTGATACTGGAAACTATGTCAGTGATATTTTAAATACTAGTAGGGGCATTAATGTTACGAAGGTTCAATTCCGCTTCCAGACTAAGACAGACTAAGAAGAAGGAGGAGTATTTCTGAAGGGTTACCCACTGAAAAACGTATGTATAGCATTGTAACGTTGTCAGCTATTATGGCAGAAGATAAATCTCTCAGGTTGGGAGACAGTGAAAACAAGAATGATGAAGAGCTGCCTCCTCATGGTAAAGTTGACCTTCATGACATGGATGGCATTAAGCTTTTGGGACCTTTTTTGATGATATGGCAAAACTCAAATTGAGAAGGAACAGCTCCAAACATCAATTAATCAGAACAAAGAATGTGCAAATGAAGTATGAATCTAGGAAAACTGGAAGTTGTCGGAAATAAAATGAAACACATAAAGATTAATATCCTTGGCATTGTTGGCGTTGTTGTTAGGTGCCATCGAGTCGGTACTGACTCATAGTGACTTTATGCACAGTAGAACAAAACACTGCCTAATCCTGGATCAACCTTACTACTGTTGCCAAGCTTGAGTCCATCGATTATGCCACTTAGACAATCCATTTCGTTGGTAGACTTCCTCTTTTTCTCTGACCCTCCACCTTACCAAACATGATATCCTTCTCCAGTGACTGGTCACTCCAGACAATATGTCCCATGTATGAGAGACAAAGTTGGCCATCTTGGCCTTCAAGGGGGCACTCTGGCTGCACTTCTTCCAAAACATATCTATTGGTTCAAATTGTGCACTTTCAATATTCTCCTCCAACACCCTAACTCAAAAAGCATCAATTCTTCTACAGCCTTCCTAACTCACTGTACATCTTTTGCATGCATATGAGTTTATTGAAAATATCATGGCTTGGATCAGGTGCACCTTAGTCCTCAAGCTG
>NW_006408523.1:29109046-29125955 GCF_000296735.1 Chrysochloris asiatica | reverse complement strand
CATTTTCTTCAGATTCAGGTTGAATTTGCTTATGAGTAATTGAAGGTCTGCTCCACAGTCTGCCCCTGGTCTGGTTTTGACTGATGATCTGGGGCTTTTCCATCATCTCTTTCCACAGATGTAGGCAGTTTTATTTCTGTGTATTCTATCTAGTGAGGTCCATGTGTATAGTTGTCTCTTATACTGTCTAAAGAAGGTATTTGCAATGAACAAGTCATTGATTTTGCAGAATTCTATCATGTGTTCTTCAGCATCATTTCTATCACCAAGCCCATATTTTCCAACTACTGATCCTTCCTCTTTACTCCCAACCTTTGCATTCCAATCACCAGTAATGATCAATACATCTTGATTGCATGTTTGATCGATTTCAGATTGAAGAATTTGGTAGAATTCTTCTATTTCATCCTCACTGGCTTTAGTGTTTGCTGTGTAAATTTGAATAATAGTGGTATTAACTAGGCTTCCCCGTAGACACATGGATATTATCCTATCACAGACAGTGTTGTACCTCATGACTGATCTGTATATTTTCTTTTTGACAATGAATGCAACAGCATTCCTCTTCAATTTGTCATTCCTGGAATAAACCATGTGGTTGTAAGATTCAAAATGGCCAATACCAATCCATTTCTGCTCACTAATGCCTAAGATATCGATGTTTACATGTTCCATTTCATTTTTGGCAACTTCCAAATTTCCCAGATTCATACTTCGTACATTCCATTGTACTGATTTTCAATGGATGTTTACAGCTGTTTCTCTTCATTTTGAGTTGTGCTCCATCAACAAATGAATGAAGGTCCCGCAGGCTTTTCTTCCATGGGCTTTACTCCATTCACATCATCATGGTCAACTCTTCTTTGAGGAGGCATCCCTTCAATCCCAGTCGCATTTTGAGTGCCTTCCAACCTGAGGGACTCATTTTAAGTGACAGTTTCCACTTAAAACCTCTTGTCTGTCAGTGTGTTGTACTGTGGTGGCTTGTGAGTTGGTGTGATTCTGAAAGCTATGCCATTGGTATATTAAATACCAGCAGGGTCACCCACTGTGGACAGGTTTCTGATGAGCTTCCGTACAAAGACAGACTAGGAAGAAAGAGTGATGAACTACTTCTGAATATTTAGTCACTGAAAAACTTATGAATAGCTGAGAAACAATGTCAGATATAGTGCCTGAAAATGAAAATGGGGTTGGGTGTCCATTCACTAAGGCATCCCTTCTAGTCAACAGAGTGGAGTTTTGCAGACAGTGAGAGACCAATGAACAGATACTAAATACAAAGAATGTCTGAGAGAGACCAATGAACAAATACACACACAATTAAAAAAAGAATCGTAGGCTATAATGGGCTGAAATGGACTGGTACAGACTATTTTCAATCAGATAATTATGTGATTTATTATGCTAGTATGACCAATGAAAGAGGAATGGTGATGAATTCATTATCAAAAAGAACATATCAAGATCTATTTTGAAGTTTAGTGATGTCTTTGATGGAATGATATATGAGTCAGTACTGACTCATTGGCAGCTAACAACAACAACAACAGGAAAAACCAGTTAATACTACCATTATTCAAATATTTGCACAAACAACTAAAGATCATAAAACTGAAGAGTTTTACTAATTTCTTCAGTCTGAAAATGATCAAGCATGCTATAAAAATGCATTGATAATTACTGGTGAATGGAATACAAATTTGGAAACAAAAAGAAAGGATTAGTAGTTTGAAAATATGGCTTTGGTGATAGAAATAATGCTGGAGAACACATGATAGAATTCTGCAAAATCAATGATTTGTTCATTTCAAATACCTTCTTTAGACAGCATAAGAGATGACCTCACTAGATGGAATGCACCAGAATCAAACTGACTACATCTGTGGGAACATATGGTGTCATCAGCCAAAATAAGACCAGGGGTCAACTGCGGAACAGACCACCAATTGATCATATGTAAGCTGAAGCTGAAGAAAAATTTGAAAAGTACATAAGAACCAAAATCTGACATTGAATATATCTTATCTGAATTTAGAGACTATCTCAAGAATAGATCTCCTGTCTTGGACACAAATAACTGAAAACAGAAGAGTTGTGGAACATCAGAAACATCATCCATGAAGAAAGGAAATGATCATTAAAGTACATAAAAAGGACAAAATAGCAAAGTGGGTATCAGAAGGAAACATTGCCCAATCCTGGGCCAACCTCACAATTATTGCCACGCTTGAGCCCAGTGATGCTGCCACTTTGCCAATCCATCTGGGGGTTTTCCTCTTTTTTTTCTGACCCTCCACTTTACCAAACATAATATCATATGTTGTTGTTGTTGTTGTTCTGTGTCGTGGAGTCGGTTCTGATTCCTAGTGACCCTATACAGGGTTTCCAAGACTGTAAATCTTTACAGGAGCAGAAAGCCTCATCTTTCTCCCATGGAACAGCTGGTAGTTTCAAATTGCTGACCATGAGATTAGCAGCCCAATTAAAGCCTCAGAAACCCCATGCAGGATCACTGTAAGTCGGAATCAACTAGATGACAGTTAGTTTTGTTTTGTTTGGGTTAGAGTTCGATTAAATTGGAGCTGGAAGATTGAAATCAGGATTTTAACTAGAAAGCACTAACTAGAGAACCGCTATTAGGAGAGGCAACTGGAAAACTCGAAAGACTTCCTGGAAGAACAGCATTATTTATTTATTTGGTCGGGGGGGAGACAAATACATTCATTTTTATTAAAAGAAAGAATGATCTGTGGTAGCTATTATAGTTGCTAGTTGCCATTGAGTCAAATCTGACTCATGGAAAACCCACATGTGCAGAGCAGACTGTCACATAGAAGAGGTCAAACCAGAATTGGCAAGTAAATTCTATTTGGGGTGATGAAAAATTTTGGGAACTAGATAAGGGAATGATTGTACAACATTGTGAATCTACTTATTGCCATTGAATTGTACACTTCCAAATACTGCAATGAATAAATTCGTATTTTATCCCAATTACAGAGCAACTCCCTATACACACAAACACAGACATGTGCTTTTCTTAATCGTTTTCCCTCCTTTCTCGCTTCACTCTTTATGGTCCTCACTCCTGATTCCGGAGATTGCACGCCCTGATTACAAGAAATAAAAAATAAACTCTCTGCTTAAGTTCAGCTTTTCGGGTAAGACAATCTAAACAAATGAGAAAACTGGGATTTTAAAATCCAAGCTTGGAAATATTGGATGTACAATGACGTAAATGGAGCGCGGTGGCTCCATATGAAAAGCACTGGATTGTACAAGGTCTGCAGTTTGAGACTGCCAGCTGCTTCTGGGGAGAAAGATTAAGCTTTCTGATTTCGAGATTTAAAGCCTCAGAAACCCTATATAGGGTCGCTATGAGTCATAACTGACGCAACAACACTCAACAGTAAAGAGTGAAGTAAATGATGGTCTTATCCCTACTGGTGTGGCTCTGCGGGTTAATGAGATAAACTGCAATGTCAGTTTGGGCCGTTAAGACCAGCAGTTCCAACTCACCAGCTGCTCATTTGAAACCCTATACAGGGTCGCTATGGGTCGGAATTGACTCGACGACGGCACTTAACAACAACAAATCCTTAGTAAATACTGCTTTACTTAATGCTTTGATTTCTCAAGCTAGGTAGCTTAAAACAATAGAAATCATAATCTGACTGTTATTGTAGGTAAGTGCCATCGAGTCAATTCCAACTCATGGCAACCCTGATTAGGGTTTACAAGGAGCAGCTGGTGGGTGGGAACTGCCCACCTTGTCGATTGCAACCCAGCGCTGATCAAAATCTGACCCCTGGTGGTTAACATAACCATGGTCTCTTCAAATGCTCTAGAAAAGATCCTTCCTTGTCTCCCTCCCTTTAACCTCTGGTACTCTGACTCCATTTCTGCCTCTGTTTTCACATGATCTTTTTCTGTCTCTTTGTCTCTTTTCCTATTTTTATAATGGCAACAGTCATATTAAGTCAAGGACCCACTATGCACCAATATGTTCTCATCTTAACTAATTATATTTGCGAGTATGCTATTTTGAGATTGGGCTTGTTCACAGGTGCAGAGTTTTAGTACTTGAATATATCTTTGGTGGATACACAAATTAACCCCTAACAGTCACTATTATATAAATGAACATTTTGAGTTTTAAAATAAACCCATTGATCAGAGTTTACAAACGAGAGATCCATAGATTTGATGTATTCTTTTGTTTGTTTTCTTGTTAGCCTGGAGAATATTTTTTAAATACTTACTTGGATATTAATACCTCAGAAACACTATAAAGTGTACCACTATTTCCCATTATGTTACATGAGTCTTTCTTCATTTATTTTAGCTAATGGCTTTTCTCCTTAAAAATGTTCAGGTTTTTCAACTCTGCTATAATATTAGCTATAGTTATGTGATGTAGGGTAAATATAACCTGTCTAGTTAATTTAAAAGTGCTTGCATAATTGACAGATTTTTGAAATGTGGACAACAAGAAAAAAAGAATAAATAGAATAAACCATGAGGGTCACACATGGTGAGAAATCTATACCTATTTTTTAAAACAAATGACTCAACAGATAGCAGCTTAATTACATTATTAAAAATTTAAATGTTAATCCAAAATAAGGGTTTAAAGTAATAAAATCAAACAGAGGAAGGAAATAAATCTGGTATTATATTTCAGTGAGCTAATTTTTTGTTCTTCAGAGTGGGATATCAATAGACAATGTCTACTAAGTAAATAGCATCCAGTAGGATTTTGTTCCTCATTGGACATTTGGCAATATCTAGAGATATTTTTTATTGTCACCTCTTTGTGGTGAGGTGTGTTAATAAACATGCTATAATGCACAGGACAGACTTTACACACAGAAAAGAATCAAGTCTGATACAGTGTGTTGGGAGACTAGAGACTGTGGCCTTTAGATAACCTTCAAACCTGAAACTGATCTCACTCTCAAGGTTCTCCATTCAGCCAAACAATAGACAGTAGCTAGGACTGGGAAGTGAATAACATCAGGGAAGACTTTATTACTTAGTATAATCAAAGGAGCTCTGGTAGCGTAGTGGTTACGAATCGGGCTGCGAACCTTAAGGCCAGCAGTTCGAAACTACCAGCTGCTCCTCGGGAGAAAGATGAGGCGTTCTGCTCCCGTAAAGATTTACAGCCTCGGAAACCCTGTACAGGGTCGCTTTGGGTCGGAACCGACTTGACGGCACTTAGCAACAACAACAACAATCAACTGAAGGAGACCAAAGGGTAGCATTTGCCCAAAGGCAGAACTCAGAAAGCTGAGAAGGGCAGGAAATATATGTAACTTGTTGAATGGAAAACCTGATTTGTCCTGCAAATTTACATACAAACCAAAATAATTTTTTTTTTTTTAAATAAGAATCATGTGGTTCAGTGTATCAGGATTTCTCTAGGTGAGATACCATGGTGGTCTAAGTACAATATAATAAAACGTCTTTATTAAATAATTTAAAGCTATGGAAGTAACCATAAGAGAGCCCTCCAAAAGGAATTATTCAATTTCTGCTATTGGTGAAAGGAACTGATATAGAAGAGGTTAGATGTTGGAGCAAGAAATTGTTGCTTTTCTTCTTAATCCAGAGATAAAACTTAAATATATGTTTATATGTTGTTTCTGTTAAGTACTCTTGAGTCGATTCTGACCCATAGTGACCCTAATGAGCAGCTAGTGAGCTTGAACCACCGACTTTACAGTTCAAATGACTTCAATCTGATGCATTAGCCCACAGCACCACACCAGGACTCCTTATGTAAATATGTTGTTAAGTGCCGTGGAGTCGGTTCCTACTCATAGTGACACAGTACAGAGTTTCCAAGTCTGTAAATCTTTACAGGAGCAGAAAGCCTCATCTTTCTCCCACGAAACAGCTGGTAGTTTCAAACTGCTGACCTTGAGGTTTGCAGCCCGATTCATAACCACTACGCTACCATACATATGTATAGAGAGAGTCAGAGTGATGGAAAAGAACTGAACGGAAAAACACAAGGCTGACAATTCAAACCCCCAGCCACTCCACTGGAGAAAGATGAGACATTCTACTTCAATAAAGATTTACAGCCTCTGGTACCCAGTACAGGGTCATAATGAGTTGGAATACCAACAACATACATATATTCACACATATACACATATAGGATACATACATATCTTATAGTACCTGATGTGGTGCTGTAAGAGTAGAAGTGGACCCAAGGTCAGTTTGAACTGTAAGGTCGGTGGTTCAAATCTACTAGCCCCTATTGGATACCCTATACAATGTCACTATGAGTTGAAAATGACTAGATGGCACTAAACAAAAACAGCACACATTAATATGTATGGAACTCTAGTAGTGCAGTGGTTACAAATCAGGCTGCTAACCTCAAGGTCTACAGTTCAAAACTACCAGCTGTTCTACAGGAGAAAGATGAGCCTTTCTGTTCCCATTTAGATTTATAGCCTTGAAAATCCTATGCAGCGTTGCTAAGAGTCAGCACCGACTCCATTGTACACCACCGCCATGCATATATATAAACATACACACAACACACACATCATGCATATATATACAAAGTCCTTGTGTGGCACTGCACTGCACTGCAATGTTGGTTTGCACCACAAGGTCAGTCAGTGGTTCAAGCTAACCAGCTTCTCTTCCAGAAACTCTGTATAGGGTCACTACAACTTGGAACTGACTCAAAGGCACTTAACAATCATATATATGTTTATTAGTTTTGTAAACTTTTAATTGTCAAGTTTTCAACTGTTTCCTTGGATAATTGTATGGATTCCAATTCAATATATTATCAAAAATGCTAATAGATGCTGGCTTTTGAATATGCTAATGAAAGTTTAGTATTAAGACAGTAATGTAAATTTGCAAATGTGTATTACTAGTCATATATGTTGTTGTTGTTAGGTGCCATCAAGTCGGTACCGACTCATAGAAACCTTATACACAGCAAAATGAAACACTGCCCTATCCTGGGCCAACCTCACTACTGTTGCCACATTATAGTCCATCGATGTTGCCTCTTGGCCAATCCATCTCATTGGAGGTCTTCCTCTTTTTCTGTGAACCTCCACCTTACCAAACATGATATCCTTCTCCAGCGACTGGTCCCTCCTGACAATATGTCCAAAGTATGAGAGATGAATTTGACCTTCTTGGCCTCCAAGGAGCACTTTGGCTGCACTTCTTCCAACATATATCTGTGGGTTCTTTTGTCAGCCCTTGGCACTTTCAATATTTTCCTCCAACACAATAACTGAAAATCATCAATTCTTCTACAGTCTTCCCTATTCACTGTCCAGCTTTTGCATGCATATGAGGCTTAGGTCAGGCACACCTTAGTCCTCAAGCTGACATCTTTGCTCTTCTACAGTTGTAAAAGGTCTTGTGAAACAGATTTGCCTAATGCAATATGTCGTTTGATTTCTTGACTGCTGCTTCCATGAGTGTTGATAGTTGATACAAGAAGAATGAAGTCTTTGACAACTTCAAACTTTTCTCCATTGTTTATTGTTCCAGTGGTAAGGATTTTTGTTTTCTTTACATTAAGATGTAAGCCATACTGGATGAAGGCTGTGGTTTTTGATCATCATAAGTAAACATTTTAAGTCCTCTTTACTTTCAGAAAGCAAGGTTCTATCATCTGCATATCACAGGTTGTTAATGAGTCTTCCTCCAATCCTGATGGTATATTTTTCTTCATATAACCCAGCTTCTGGGATTATTTGCTCAGCATATGTATGAATTGTATAAACAAACTGGTTGGTGGTGATAGCTTAATAATAACAAGTGAAGTAAATGATCTTATCCCTAGCAAATACTATTTTAACTATTGTGCTAGTTTCTCAGACTACATAGCTTAAAACACCAGAAATGTATAGTTTGTTGTTGGTAAGTACCATCTTATTGTCGGACTCATAGCAACCCTGTAGTTTTTCTGAGGTTGTTTCCATTGCATACTATGCTGCTTATTTTCGGGAAACTGACCAAGAAAAAGTTCAGAAGTCAATTATCAGCTTTAAAATTGATTCTAACAGTTTTCTGGGACTCTCAAGGGCTGGTGTTGGAACACTATCAGGAAAACAGCTCAACATTCAATAGTGCTCCTTATAGTGAAGTGCTCACTGAAGAGCTGAAGCCTAAACTTTGAATTCAAAGCAGAGGACTGCTATCCAAGGGCATTGTGATCTTGCATGATAATGAATGTCCCCACACTGTTGACATGCTACAAAAATTTCTTTTTGAGGTGTTAAAGCATCCTCCCTATAGTTCTGATCTTGTTCCCTCAGACTTTCACCTGTTTTATCCCTCTGAAATCAGCCCTTAAGGATAAAGATTCACCTCTGATGAAGAAGTGAAGACAGTGGTGCATTCATGGCTCCCAACTTACCCTTAAACATTTTTAAATGAGGGAATATGAAAGCTTGTTGACAGATGTACAAATATATTGGAAACCAAGGATATTGTGTCAAAAACTGATGTATTTGTATTTTGTAAAACTTTATTAAAATAAATTCTACAGCCATAGTGCAGATAATTTTTTACTCATCCTCCTATCTTCCTGATACTCTAAAATGTCCACAATGATCCATTTAAGTATCACCAGTGATATCCGTCATTCCACATCCTCTTCTGACTCCAATTTGAATTTCTGGCAGCTCCCTGTAGATTCATGTTGAAATTACTTTTGAATTTTCTTTAGCAAATTTTCTTCTATTCACTTCAAATAGTCTATGTTCAAAAGCAAAAGTCGCTTCTGACATACATTTTGATCTTTTCTTCCTTTCATGTATTTAATGACATTTTGCTTTCTTCATGTATTAAATTCTTGAGGTCCTCTCACAACTAATCTGGTCTTCAGTTATGTGTATTAAATGCATCAAATCTGTTCTTGAGATGATCTCTAAATTCAAGTGAGATATACTCAAGTTGTACTTTACCTCTCATGGGCTTGCTTGAATTTTCTTCAGTTGCAACCTGAACTTGCACATGAGCAATTGATGGTCTAGTCTATAAGCTACCTATGATTGGCTGATGATATTGAGCATCTCAGTCATCTCTTCCCACAGATATAGTCTATTTGATTCCTGTGTCAGGTCATCTAGTCATCTAGTCAGGTCAACATGTAAAGTTGGTGTGTTTGTGGTTGAATAAAGGTATTTGCAATGAATAATTCACTGGTTTATAAAATTCTATCATACATTCTTCAGCATAATTTCTATCACCAAGGCTTTTTTGTTGTTGTTGTTGTAATTATGGTCCTTAGTCTTTGTTTTCCACTTTCCCCTTCCAATCACCAGAAATGATCAATGAATCTTGATTGCAAGTTTGTTCAATTTCAGAGTGAATAAGTTGTTAGAACTTTAATTTTTTTTTCATCTTTGTTGGTTGGGATGAAAATTTGAATACTAGTCTTTATTGTAAGTGTATAGATATTATCCTGTCACACAATATTATATTTCAAGATAAATCTTAAAATATTCTTTTTGACAATGAATGTGATGCCATTCCTCTTCAACTTGTCATTCTCAACCTAGTAAACCATGTTTGTCCAATTTAAAATTGTCAATACCATTACATTTCAGCTCACTGTTGTGTTATATGCCATTGAGTGGGTTCCTACTCACAGTGGCCTAATGCATGACAAAATGACACACTTATCAGTGCTGCTGTAGCCTCACAATTGTTGTCATGCCCATTGCTGGTGTCACAATGGTCAGCTTACTAGTGCTAGAGACTGATTTTTATGCATTCCATTTCATTTTTTATTACCTTCAAATTTCCTAGATTCATCCTTCATACATTCCAAATTCCAACTATTAATGAATGTTTGTAGCTATTCCATTTAATTTTGAATCATCCCTCATTAATAAATAAGGTTACTGAATTATTTGTTCCATTCATGTCATTAAAGTTGACTCTACTTTGAGGAGACAGTTCTTCCTCAGTCATATTTTGTGTGTCTTTCAACCTGAGTGGATCATCTTTTTCTGATACTGTATCAGACAATGGTTCAGTGTCATCCCTAAGGTTTTCATTGGCTAATTACTCAGAAGTGGACCATGTATTCCTTCTTCCTAGTCTTTCATAGTCTAGAAACTTCACTGAAACTTGTCCATGTTAGGAGATCTTTCTAGTATTAGAAATATCAATGACATAGCTTTTAGCATCACAGTAACCTGGAAGCCACAACAGTAAGACAAACAAATCGACAGGATCATATAAACCTTTATTTTAAACATATATCAAAATAAGAAACAATGATTTCTTGACATAGCCCTCATCTAAGTCTGTACAATTCTTTCTAATACTTCTCTGAAGAATTCTGCATCTTCAGTTTATGTCATTTCAAAAAATCAATTTTGACATCTTCAAGGTACACAAATTGCCTTCCATTTAAATAATCATTGAGTTTGGGGAACCAAATGAAATCTGAAGGACAAGAGGAGGATTGTGAGGTAGAGGAGGTAAGAGTTCTTAACAAAACTCTAATAGGACAGCCCTTGCTACCCTGTAAGAAAGAGCAGATGTATTGTGAAGGAAAAAAAAAAAAAAATCACAATTTTCCTAGCCTTTTTCACCAGTATAGTTTTAAGATTTTATAAAACTTCTTCATAAAAAGCAGCATAGTTGTTCTGTGTCCTTCTATAAAAACCAATATTGTTTCTTTGGAATTCCCACCAAAAGTCTCCCTAACCTTCTGAGCTGATCCCTTTACCTTGAATTTAAGTGATGCTGCAAATTTCCTCATATGTCACTGCTTCAATTAGACTTTTTTGGTGAAAGCATTTTAATGAGGCTAAAACAAGTGTCTTACCAAAAGAACTTGTCTGCAAGCATCCACTGATCTTGGAGAAATGTCTAAATATATTTTGTTAGAAATAACTATGAATATATCATCTGGAAATCTAGTAGCAATGCTTTGGGGCTTACTTTGTACCTACAAACATAATACAAATTTCTTGTTCATGCTTTTGGACTAAGTTTATGAAATGATATCAATCTGTATCCACATTCTTTACAATAAATTCACTTTCTGTGATTATATCAGATAGATTTCAGTTTTCAGAAGTTTCTAGAGATATTTTAAATAAAAATGATGAATTCTAAAGAATATGTTTCTTTTTAAAAGGCTGAGTGGATTAAAATAATGAAATACAAAATAGAGTACTTTTCGGCCAAGACATTTCTTTCTTTAATTTAATCAGGAAGATAAGGATTAAGGAATGTCAAAAACTATGATGGGTCTCACATTTTACTCTACCTGCAAGTTAATTAGGTAATTTGCTTCAAAGATGCTGGCAGGAGGCAGGAGACTTGTAATTCAGAGGCAATGAACTTTATTAATATCGACAAGGCAAGCTGTGCAATATTCAGGTTCTAGTCACTTCCATTCCCAAAGTCTCACAAGGGCAATGTTGAGTGGTCCATGTAGACCCTGAATGCAAAGTTTGATGAACCATAAGTTTAGAACACCCCGATGTTGTAAGTGGCCTAGCCTACTAGCAAATCTTCCCAAACTTTTCTGGCTAGAAACAAATCTGCCCTCTCCTCCAAAGGTAGCAATTATCTTTATCTTTCAAAGTTCTTTTCTATATAAGTATTCTTGAAAAGGTGAGTTAGAATTAAACTATCAATAATCTTCACATGTTGTGCAGAAACCAATGATGCACATAGATAAATAACTCCTTACAAGAATTCCATCTTCAGATTATTGATCATTACATATAAATAAATAAACAAGTAAACATCTCCATACCATCAGCCCAAATATTTGAAACTATAACAGCTGCTGCTGGAACTGTCTTAATAATGTCCATAAAATTGATGACTTGACATGGTTTCTATTCAGAACTGGACAATTATCAGACACTGGTTCTGGGCAATCCTCTAGGGACCAAAAAAAAAAAAAAAAGATAGCTATCTACTGGTAACATAGTGGTTACGAATCGGGCTATGAACTTTAGTGTCAGCAGTTCGAAACTACCAGCTGTTCCACGGGAGAAAAATGAGGCTTTCTGCTCCCATAAAGATGTACAGCCTCAGACACCCTGTACAGGGTCACTTTGAGTTGGAACCAACTCCACGGCACAAAACAACAACAACAACAATCAAAGTGAGGGTTATGAAAATAAGGTGATGATAATCCCAAAATGCAAAAACATTTTTAGTGCTTACTATTTGCCAGAAATAAGTCTACATCGCTTACATAACATTAACTCATTTAATTTTCACAAACGCTTTATGAGATAAGTATTGCTATTAATCACACTTCACAAATAAGATGAAATAAACTCAGAGATAATAAATAAGGTGAACATTGTTATTCAGTTAGTGCTTGGCAAATGATAGACTGACAAAATCATTGATTACAGATATTTGTATAATTGTAGCACATAACTTTTAATCACTTTTATAGATATTTCCTTTGACATGATAGGATAATTCATATAAATATATTTTATAATAAAACTTCATAATCAAAATCTGAAATGGACTGGTATTGGCCGTTTAGAATTAGGCAATTTTATGGTCAAATGTGCCAGGAATGAAAAAATTAAGGAGGAATGGTGTCACATTCATTATCAAATAGAATATTTCAAGATTAATCCTGTTAGTGAACATTTACTGGATACATACCTACAAGGATGACTTATTTATATGATTGCTATTCAAATTTGTGCACCAAATACTAATGCAAAAGATGAAGAAAAGTTGGAAACAAAGAGGAAGGGTAGATACTTGGAAAATATGACCTTGATTATAGAATTCTACTGGGGTTCACACAATAGAATTTTACAAGACCAAAGACTTATTCACTGCAAATACCTATCTTCTACTACATAAAATATATAGGTGGACCTTGCTGAACAGAATTATCCAGAATTAAATTGACTACACTTATGGAATGATATGATGGAGAAGCACATAATCATTTTGAAAAAGGTCAGGGGACAATGTCTTATTAATTGTTCATATGCAAGTTCAAGTTCAAGTTGAAAAAGGTTACACAAGTTTATGAAAGTCAATATTGAGCCTTGAGTATAGCAAAGCTAAATTTACAGATGACATTAAGAGTATATTTGGTGTGTTGAACACTAGACTACTGATCATGTGTGGGATGACACCAAGGATATCATATATGAAAAAAGCATAAGTCATTTAAAAAGATAGGGAATAAAGGAAAGATCCAAATGGATGTCAAAAGAGATTCTGAAACTTGTTCTTGAACAGAGAGTAGCCAAAGATAAAGAAATGATTAAATTAAAAGAGCTAAATAGAAAATTTCAAAGTGCAGCTTAAGAAGACAAAGTAGAATATTATTATGGTAGCATAGTGATTACTAGTTGGACTGCTAATCTCACAGTAAACAATTTGGAACAATCAGCAGTTCTGTGGGAGAAAGATGAGACTTTCTACTCCTATAAGTATTTACAGCCTTGGAAATGCTATACAGGGTTTCTATGAATTGGAACAGACTTCACAGCACATAACCACCACCACCTGTGGATCATGACAAGCTATGGACAACATTGCAAAGTATGACTATTCTGGAACACTTAATAGTGCTCAGGAGGAATCTGTACAAGAATCTGCCAAGAGGCAGTTGTTCGAATAGAACATGGGAAAACTGAATGGTTTAAAATTTTTAAAAAAAGGTGTGCAACAAGGTTATATTCTTTCACCATACTTATTCAACCTGTATGCTGAGCAAATAATCCAAGAAGCTGGGTTCTATGAAGAAAAACATACCATCAGGATTGGAGGAAGACTCTTTAACAACCTGTGATGTGCAGATGACACAACCTTGCTTGCTGAAAGTGAAGAGGACTTAAAACGTTTATTGATGAAGACCAAAGAGCACAGCCTTCGGTATGGATTACTTCTCAATGTCAAGAAAACGAAAATCTCACCACTGGACCAATCAACAACATTTTTGTTAATGGAGAAAAGATTGAAGTTGTCAAGGACTTCATTCTTCTTAGATCAACTACCAACACTCATGGAAGCAGCAGTCAAGGAATCAAAGGATGTATTGCATTAGTAAAATCTGCTGCACAAGACCTTTTTCAAGTGTTGAAGAGCAAAGATGTCAGCTTGACAACTAAGGGGCCCCAGACCCAAGCCATGGTATTTTCAATAACCTCATATGCATATGAAAGCTGGACAGTGAATTAGGAAGACTATAGAAGAATTGATGCTTTTGAGTTATGGTGTTGGAGGATAGTGCCATGGGTTGCCAAAATAACCAAAAGATCTGTGTTGGAAAAAGTGCAGCCAGAGTGCTCCTTGGAGGCCAGGATGGCCAAACTTTGTCTCTCATACTTCAGATATATTGTCAGCAGGGACCAGTTGCTTGAAAAGGATATCATGTTCGGTAAGGTGGAGGGTCAGTGAAAAAGCGGAAAACCCCCAACAAGATGGATTAGCCAAGTGGCAGCATTGATGGAGCAAACGTGGCAACAGTAGTGAGGTTGGCCCAGGATCAGGCAGTGTTTCATTCTGCTGTGCATAAGTCGCTATGAATTGGCACTAACTCGATGACACCTAACAACAACAACAACAACAACCAAACTATGCAAAGACCTGGAGTTAGAATCCATTATTCAAGTTGAAAGAATTGGGGGTGGGGTGGGAGAGGGAGGATCAAGCATTGATTAGCAATGCTGAAGTATTCCATGGACAAAACATTTAACATCTCAAAAGCCTCAGGAAAAGATGGAATGAATATAGAGTCGCAGTACCTTGTGTGGCATTGTGGGCTAAGGTGGGCTAAGGTGTCAGACTGCAAAGTCGTTCAAACTATAAGGTCAGTGGTTCAAGCTCACCAGCTGCTCCTTGGAAACCCTATACAGGGTCGCAACTGACTCGATGGCACTTACCAACAACAAAAACATACCAAAAAGACTGATAAACAT
Source organism: Chrysochloris asiatica (assembly GCF_000296735.1). Classification (NCBI taxonomy): domain Eukaryota; kingdom Metazoa; phylum Chordata; class Mammalia; order Afrosoricida; family Chrysochloridae; genus Chrysochloris; species Chrysochloris asiatica. The sequence continues at coordinate 29,111,007 of NW_006408523.1, read as the reverse complement.
TCTACCATTTCAGAAGGTAGTATATGATGAAGAACTAATGCTAGTGAAGGAAAGAGTCCAATCTGCACTGATGGCATTAACAAACAACAAGGTTCCAGAAATTAACAGAAAGCCTATTGAGATGCTTCAACAATTGGATACAGCACTAAAATTGCTCACTTGTCTTTGCTAAGAAATTTGGATGACAGCTACTTTGTTAACCACAGTGTTCTATATTTATGCTCATTCAAAGAAAGATGGCCCTACAGAATGTGGAAATTATCAAACAATTTCATAAATAACACACACAAGTAAAGATTTTGTGAAGATAATTTAAAAACAGTTACAGCAGTACACAGATTGGAAACTGCTAGAAAGTTAAACCAGATTAAGAAAAGGAATTGAAATGAAGGATACATTTCCTGATGCCAGATGTGTCATAGTAGACAGCAGAGAATACCAGAAACATGTTTGGCTTCTGAGAGCATTTACTGATGAAGATCAAAGACTACAACCTTCAATATGAATTACAACTGAACATAAAGACAATAAGAGTCCTCACAAATCAAGTAGAAACAACTGAGGAAAAAAATCAATTCTTGGTTTGCAATATTTCATGGGCAAAATATTGAATGATGCAGAAAGCATCAAAAGAAGATGGAAGGAATACAATCACTGTTCCAAAAGGAATTGGAGAATGCCATTTCAAGAGGTACCATATGAACAAGAATCAATAGTATTAAAGGAAGAAGTTCAAGATGCAATGAAGGCATTGGTGAAAAACAAGGTCTCAAGAATTGAGCGAATACTAATTTAAATATTTCAACAAACTGATGCAATACTGGATGCCCTCGCTCATCTATGCTAAGAAATTTGGAAGAGATTCAAATTTGTTTCCATTGCAAAGAAAGACGACCCAATGGAATTCAGACATAATCAAACCTTATTACTAACATCACATGCAATTTTTTTTGCTAAAGAGAATTCAAAAACAGTTACAGCAGTACAACATGCAGTTGCCATAAATTCAAACTGAATTCAAAAGCAGACATAGAGTGAGGAATTTCACTGCTAATGTCAGACAGTTCTGGGTTGTGAGCAGAGAATAACTGAAAAGCATTTACTTGTGCTTTATTGACTTTGCAAAGGTAATTTACTGTGTAGCTCATACCAAACTATGGACAACATTGTGAAGAATGGGTATTCCATAATACTTTATTGTACACATGAGGAACCTCTACACAGATCAAGAAGCATTTTTATTTAAATTAAGATTTTGGGATTGTATCCTTTCACTATACTTATTTAATTGGTATGCTAAGTAAATACTCTCAGAAGCTAGATTATATGAAGAACATGACATCAAGATTAAAAACCTACAATGTGAAGATGATACAATCTTGTTTACTGGAAGTGAAGAGGATGTGAAATATTTACTGATGAAGCTCAGACTTGAGTTTTCAGTATGGATTGCATTTCAATGCAAAGAATATGAAAATCCTCACAACTGGACCAATAAACAACATCATGATAAGTGGAGAAAATTGAAGTTGTCAAAAACTTCAGTTTGCTTGTATTCATAATTAGTGCTTGTGGAAGCAGCAGTTAAGAAATAAAAAGATGTATTGCCTTAGGCAAATCTGCTGCAAACAATCTCCTTAATTTTTTAAAGAGCAGAGATATCACTTTGAGGGATAAGGTGCCCTTTTCCCAGGATATGTCATTTTCAAATGCTTCATGTGCATGCAAAAGTTGGACAACAAATAAGGAAAACCATAGAAGAATTAATGTTTTTGATATGGATTTAGAGAAGAATATTGTTGATGTCCGATGGATCTTGGCTGAAACCAGAGAATATCAGAAAGATGTTTACCTATGCTTTATTGACTAAGCAAAGGCTTTTGATTGTGTGGATCATGACAAGCTATGGACAACATTGAGAAGTATGAGTATTCCAGAACACTTAATGAGGAATTAAGTAC
>NW_006408523.1:29092933-29107881 GCF_000296735.1 Chrysochloris asiatica | reverse complement strand
TCATGCTTGTAAAGGTGAAGTCAGCAAAAAAGAGGAAGTGCCCAGTGAGATGGAATGACACAGTGGCAGCAACAATGGTTTCCAATAGCACAACAATGTTGATGATGGTGTAGGACAGGGTAGTTTCTCATTCTGTTGTGTATATGGTCACTAAGAGTTGGCACTGATGCAATGACATCTAGCAACAACAAACTTGGACCAATAAACAACAGCATGATTAATGGAGTAGAGATTAAAGTTGTTAAATGTTTCATTCACAATGTTTATGATAATAGCAGTAGTGGAATGAAGTATTGCAGATGGCAAATGCTGCAAAGGCCTCTTAAAGGTGTTACAAAGCAAAGACGTCACTAAAGTTTAAAATAAGTATTGTATACTTAATTAAACCAGGCACACAATTAAAATGAAAATAACCCAAAATCTGTTTCTTTGTTTAAGGAGCTCTGGTAGTGTAGTGGCTACATGATGGCCTGCTCACCTCATGGTCAATAGTTTAAAACTACCAGCAGTTCCGAAGGAGAAAACATGAGGCTTTCTGCTCCCTTAAGGATTTACAGCCTCAGAAACCCTCTTCAGGGTTGCTATGAGTCAGAACCGACTCCACAGGACACTACCACCACCATCATTTCATTGTTTATATGTTTATTATTATCAAATATAGACCGTATCAGAGAATCTTAAAGTTGAAATGTTCCCATACCTGAATTTAATAATAATTAGATAACTTTTAAGTGATAAATCACCACTTAATTGTCTTAAATATGCATTTAAGGAATGATTTTACTTAAAAAAAATGCTGAACATATTTTTATTTTTTTTCTATTATTTTGAAACAGTTCTTTCATACTTTTTGAACATATGTTCATGTATGTGATCACCTAGGAAGTTTCAAAACCATTTGGAATCCTGCTTCTTCTTGATTCACTCTGCTGCAGAGTGCAAATGAATCTAAGTAGTTATTTCCTCAGGCCTTTCCATGCGTCTACCTCCAATGGGGAGAGACAGGAAAACATCCGTCTGAGAAAGAGATGAATTGTTCTGCAAAACATGTTATGTGGTCACAAAGATGTTATCAAATTCTTGGCTTCAGCTTAAAAAATATCATCATCTGGTTTTTAATTTTAAAGGAAATATTACTATATTTTAACTAAATATGAACATATTTTATGGTAAATTGTTTAGTGTAATTATTTTAGACAAATGAGTAACCCAAAATCTATCAAAAAATTCCATAAATATTTATTAATTATGAGGTTAAACAAGGTTCCTGACTTACAAGCCCCACGTTGGTGGATTAATTTTGTCGTGTTTTACACATTTGTAAAATATCTTGGGAAGCATGAATTTTTATTATAGACAGTGTCTTAGTTATATTATGCTGCTACAAAGAAATGCCACAAGTGGGGTGCAAATAGAAATTTATTTTCTCACTGTTAGGAAGCATAAAAACCTCAATTCAGAATTCTAATTCGAGGGGAGAATTTTTCTGTCTGCTCTGAGTGAAGTTCCTTGTCTCTATACCTTCTAGCTATTCCTAGGTTCATTGGAGACCATGTGGTGTGTAGCTTCCCTTTCATTTGTGCTTGCTAATTTTTGGTTCAGTTGTGAGGATTTTTCTTTACACTACATTGAGGTGCAATCCATACTAAAGTTTGAAGTCTTTGTTAAGTACCTTACGGCTTCTTTGTTTACAGCAAGCAAATTTGTGTCATGTGCATATCACAAGTTGTTCATGAGTCTTCCTCCATTTCTGATGCTCTGTTCACCTTTTTATAAACTACTTCTTGAATTAGCTACTCAGTATACAGATTGAATGACTAGATGAAAGGATACAACCCTGGTGCACACTTTTCCTGATTTTAAGCCAATCAGTGTCCCCTGTTCTCTTCTAACAACTGCCTCTTTGTCTATGCACAGGTTCCTCATGACCACAATTATGTTTTCTGGAATACACTTTCTTCAGAATGTTATCCGTAGTTTGCTATGATCCACATAGTTGAATGTCTTTGCATAGTCAGAAGCATAAGTAAATATCTTTCTGGTACATTGTGCTTTCAATCAAGATCCATCTGATAGCCCTAGTTCCACATCCTCTTAGAATCATGGCTGAATTTCCGGCAGTTCCTCATTGATGTACTGCTACAATCGTTTTTTAATTACTTCCAGGAAAACTTTAGTTGCATGTAATCTTTATGATATTATTTGAGGATTTCCACATTCTGTTGATTCACTTTCTTAGGAATGTGCAAAAATATGGATCTTTTACCATCATTTGGCAAGGTGTGGCACCGTGGGTTACTGCGGCAGACTGCAAAGCCATTTGAACTGCAAAGTCAGCAGTTCAAGCTCACCAGCTACTCCTTGGAAACCCTATACAGGGTCGCTGTAGGTTGGAATCGACTCAACGGCATTTAACATAATATAACAATCTTAATGATATTATTTAATGCTTTCCACATTCTGCTGATTCACTTTCTTTGGAATTGGCAAAAATATGGATCTTTTACTATCATTTGGCAAGGTAAATTTGTTCCAGATTTCCTGGCATAGACGAGTGAGGTCCTTAAGCACTGCATTAGTTTGTTGAAATCTTTCCATTTCTATTCCATTAGTTCCTGACGTATTTTCTTTAGGTAATATTTTCATTGCAACTTGGACTTCTATTAATACCATAGCTTCTTGATCATGTGCTAACTATTGAAATGATTGAATACCAACTAATTCTTTTTGGTACAGTAACTCTGTATATTTCTTCCATCTTCTTTTGATGTTTCCTGCATCATTCAATATTATGCCCATGCAGTTGTTGTTGTTGTGTGCCATTGAGTCAGTTCCAACGCATAGTGACCCTCTATAGGATTTCTGAGAGGTGCTGACTGGTTTCAACAGATAATCTTGCAGTTAGCAGTCCAGTGTGACACATTCAATATTGCAACCTGAGGCCTGACTTTTTTTAGTTCTTTCAGATTGAGAAATTCTAAGTGTGTTCTTACCTTTTGATTTTCTAACTCCAGGTCTTTGCACATTCCTTTATAATACTTGATTTTATCTTCTACAGCTATCCATTGAAATTTTGTGCTCAGTTTTTTTACTTCACTATTTCTTACAATAGCTTTAGCTTCTCTATGTTCAAGAGCAAAAGCCAGAGTCTCTTCTGACATCCATTTTGGTCTTTTTCTTCCTTTCCTTTTTAATGATCTTTTGCTTTCTTCTTGTATGATGTTCTTGATGTCAACCCAAAACTCTTCTGGTCATTGGTATCTAATGTATAAAAATCTGTTCTTGAAATGATATCTAAATTCATGTGGGGTATATTCAAGGTCATATTGTGGCTTTCACAGATTTATTTTAATTTTCTTCAGTTTTAACCTGAAATTGCATATGAGCATATGATGGTCTTTTCCATAGTTGGCCCATGACATGGTTCTGGTTGGTATTACTGAGCTTCTCCACCATCTTTTGCACAGATGTAGTTAATTGGATTCCTGTGGAGTCCATCTGGTGAGGTCCACATGTATGGTCACTGTTTATGTCATTTGAAGAAAGGTATTTGCAATCTACAAGGCATTCATCTTCCAAAATTGTATCATGCAATTTCCAGCATCGTTTTTTCCTCTTTAACATTGTAAATTATTTCCTCTGTCCTTACAAATAGTTTGCAAGTAAGGCCACATAACTTAAGAAAAGCAGAAAAAAAAAAAAAAAAAGTAAATACTTAGAATGCAAAGGTAGCACACTGAATGCAAAAGAAGAAAGGAAGAAAAAGAAAACCAAAGTGTGTGAACTTCTTTGCTGATGGAAATTACTTTCAATTTCCTTAAATTAAATTAAGTTCTTTTGAGCAAAAAGTTTCTGCCTGAAATAATTCCTACAGCATACTGCTTTAAACAAACAGTAGTACTAACAAGATTTTGGTCTATTACCATGCTATTATATTATAATAAAGGGGATGCTTAATCTTCTGTATTTAGGGTAAATGATCCATAAAAAATATGAAGCGAGAAGTAGAAGGTACCATTTTTTTTTTCCTTTTCAGCACTAGGCACCTAATAACAAACACATGCGTATCTATATATCTGATTCAGTCACTGTGAATTACTTTGTTAAATAAAAAAATATATATATGTGAAAGTATTAAAGTTTAGGCCATATATACATTCAATATTTCTTAGTAGACAAATCAATTCCTATAGACACAATAAATAATCCATCAATTTGTAGGCATATTTAAATTTAATTAAATAATAAAAGTTGTCCTCTTTTCCTTATAATTTATGAAAAAATTACAAACTAGTCTAGGTATGCTGATTTCATCCAAATATTGGATTTTTTAGTGTTTTTAGAGAAACTAATTTTACTGGTAGCTAGTAAACATTCTTCTCTAACTGTGCTATCAAATGTTAGTGTTAGAATTCAAACCAAAATTGCAATGCTTATTTTTTCACAGATATTTTGCCAAATCTGATGTGATGAAGTTTAAAATGAAACAAAATATGAATTTGGAAACAATAGAGACTATGCAAGCAGGTAAGGTAAAAGAAGAGAGGAGTGAGGCGGAGAGGTCCCAGAGGCAGTCACTAGCTAAATCAGTCATTCTCTAATTTCCTTTTTCTTTGCAGGTTTGTGATTGGTGTCTTCACAGAAGGTTTCAGTCACATACTGAGAACTCTAATGAAGAGCGTTATCTCCATTTGTGCAGGCTTGAGGGGGCACTTCAATCAAGTAGAACCTGTTGAAGTGTGAATAAGTAGAGCAAGGGAAGTCAGAGTGTCATAAAGAGAAGTAAGTTGGCTGTTGACTAAGAGGTATCACAGGAAAGCTTTACTCTAGAAAATATCCCGAATTTTTGATGGACCCTTGGGGCAAATATCAGTTTTTGCCAGCACACAGATTTGTTTTTCAGGGTTATACAGACTTAATGAAGTTTTCAGAGAATGAGTCCAAATATGAGTTAATTAGTTTGTACAAAGAAATGCTACAGATTCCAAATGAGTTCCTTTCCTAAGTCTATCTTTAAGTCAAGTTTGTATGAAAGTGAGAACATTTAGCTGTGGTTCATCTTTGACATCAATCAAGTCCTTGTCTTAGCATACTCTTAAAATATATAGTGTTTCTTTCCATGGAAAAAGGAAAAAAGATTAAAAACATTAGGAGACACTAACTAAAACATCTTTAACATAATAATACAGTAATAACAATAGTGTTTTGATGTGTTTCTCAAAATATAATCTGCTTGCTATTAGGAACCATTGTACAAGAATTTTTTTAATACAATAGGCTTTACAAAGATTTGCTCATAACTAAGGGTTATATGTAAATCAGACTTTCATAATCTGACACTGCCTATACTTATTTCTTGTCTGATTAATACATTTTCTCCTTTGAAGGTGGAATTGCATTAGGAGTTGGCACATTATTCAATAATTGCTTGGTGATCATGACATATGTAAATGGAGAGAATTTTTAATGATAATTATCTGTCTTAGTTATCTAGTGTGGCTATAAAAGAAATACCAAAAGTGGATGGTGTACTAAACAGAAATGCATTCTCTGACAGAGTGGGAGAGTCCAAGTCCAGAACACTGACTCTGGAGAAAGGGTCTTTTCTCAATCCAGCATCAGTAGACCAGCATTTCTTAGAGATCCCAATGTGTCTATGTGTCTTGGAATCATTCTTTCCCTGTATTTATGAGCTTTACTTTAAATAAGAGAGTGAGTAAAAAGTTAATCACTGTCTAACTCTCTGGCAGTAGAATTTATTTTAATCAACTTTTATACAAGACAAATATATCAGTTTTCAACATAATCTCTTTGCTTTTCAATACTCATTGCCCATCTGTCAACAAGCTTTCATATTCCCTTATTTTAAAAATGTCTTAGACTGAGCTGTGAGCCACAAATGCATCGCTCTCTTCACTTCTTCATCAGAGGTGAATTTTCATCCTCGAAGGGCTGGTTTCAGGGAAGACCAAACAGGAGCATAGTGGTTATGAGTTGGGCTGCTAACTTCAAGGTCAGCAGTTCAAAACTATGGTTTTTTGTGGGAGGGAGATGAGACTTCCTGCTCCTATAAGTATTTGCAACTTTGGTAACCTTATGCAGTTTGAGTCGGAACACTCAAACAGGTGAAAGTCAGATGGTGCAAGGTCAGGACTATAGGGCAGATGCTTTAAAACCTCAAAATGAATTTTTCTAGAGTACCACCTGTGTGGGCAGAGATGTGAGGATGTGCATTATCATGCAAGATCACAATGCCCTTGGATTGCAGTACTCTGCATTTAATCTGAAGTTCAGGCTTCAGCTCTTTAATGAGCACTTCACTGTAATGAGCAGGGTAGTTTGTTGAATCTCTTTCTGATAGTGTTCCAATACTGGCCCTTAAGGATCCCAGAAAACTGTAAGCATCAATTTTCCAGCTGGTAGTTGACTTTTGAACTTTTTCTTGGTCAGAGATTGAGGATGTTTCCATCCCATACTCTGCCATTTGCTCTTAGGCTCATAGTGATGAATCCATGTCTTGCTATCCATAATGATTTTATTAAAATAAATTTTTAAAAAAATCACATTTGTCTTCCTTTGAATATCGGTCCAAATTTTGTTTGTAGATGTCCAAACGTTTCTGTTTATTCTTTTCTGTGAGTTGTTTCAGTACACATCTCACACAAACTTTTTGAAACCCAAGTCTATAGTGGATTATTTCATAGGCAGAGGTGTGTTTATTTGCAAATGATTTGCCAGATAATCTACTGTCACTCTTCTATTTGACAGAATCAGTTCACATGCATGCTCAGTTTTGTCATCAGCTGTGGACATGGATGGGCATTTTAATATAACTGGAGTACAGATAATTGTCGACTCACCCTTTACTTACTGATAAAAATCACAGTCTACAATCTTCAGAACAGATTGTACCTCAGTGTAAAGAAAATAAATATAGTCACAACTGAACCAATAAATAATAGCATGATAAATGGAGAAAAGATTTAAGTTGTCAAAGATTTCATTTTCCTTAGACACACAACCAACGGTCATGGAAGTAGCAGTGTAAAAAATCAAGGCTATATTGCATTGGGAAAATGTGCTACAAAAGGCCTCTAAAGTATTAAAAAGCAAAGATGTCAGTTTAAGGACTAAGGTACACCTGACCCAATAGATGATATTTTTCCATCGCTTCATATGCATGTGAAAGTCAGTCATCAATAAGGAAGAATACAGAATAATCAATATATTTGAATTATTGGGCTGGAGAAGAAAATTGAAAGTACCAAAGACTGTCATAGGAACAAATAAGTGTGCCTTAAAAAAGGTACAGCCAGAGTGTTTGTTAATAGCAAAGTAGGCAAGACTTTGTCCATACTTTGTCCATGTTGTTATGAGGGACCATTCCATGGAGAAGGACATCATACTTGGTAAAGTGGATGGTGCTCAAAAAGAAGAAGACCACTAACATGATGGATTGACACTGTGACAGTAAAAGGACTCAAATGAACAAACAAACAAAAAGTGAGTTTGGTGCAAGACTAGGTAGTATTCACAGTGTTGAAAGGGGTCAGAACTGACTTGAAGAAAACTAACAACAAACAGGAGCTTCACAGTGCAGTCAGCCCAGGTCCAAAGGATGCACTCCACTCCTGGTTCTTGTTTCTTGGTGATAGTAGGTCCCCTTCCCTGCTCACTTCTCTCACCTTTGATCTCTTGTAATATATTGGCATTATGTGCCATACCCCTGGTACTTAATTATTTTATATTGGATCAAGTTGGTGATCTGATTAAGGGTGATGTACTCCACTATTAGAAGGGACCACTACCTAGAGAAGTACATCCTGCTTTGCAAAGTGGAGAATCAGCTTGAAAGAGGAAGACCACCAAAAAGATGGATTGGCACAGTGTCAGCAACAATGAGCTCAAGCATAGCAATGATTATAAGATTGGCTCAGGATCAGGCAGTGTTTCGTTCTGTTGTACATAAGGTTGCTATGAGTCAATACCAACTCCATGACACCTAACAACAACATTCCACTCTTATTCCTCATTTTAGTGTATCACATCAGTTTGCATCATAGGGGATCATCACATAACTGCCAAACCCCTGAAAAGCACGGCCCAGCCAAGCTGACATAATTTTAGAGTGCACAGTTCAATCAATGGTAGACTCTCATAGTCTGATGCATCTAGTTTCCCAGAAGAGCTATAACTGTCTCCAGAATTAAAAAGATCAAACATCTTCCCTTTGCATTCTTTGAATGACACTGCCATTGTTTAATTCACCAACTCTCCTTTCTTCTTCTGTTGCTTTTGCTAAACAGTCCTTCCAACTCTCACATTTCAGATAAAGAATCTGAGAGTGATATTAATATAGAATAATAAAAATAGTGATAATGATATAGACTATATTATTTCCTACAATGTGGAGAAAATTCTGGTTCTTCTATAAAATATTACATTTGTCAAATCTGTAAACAATGGAATTATTAACAACCTATCTACTTATTTGGAGTACTGGTGTAGCGCTGTGGGATAATGCAAGATATTCAAACTGTGCTGTTATTTTTATATATCATAAAGTTGTTTCCAATTCATAAAGACCCTGTATAGTGTTTCCAAGGCTGAAATCCATTAAGAAAACAGACAAAAAAACAAAAAAATCATCATTCTCCTGGGGAGATGCTAGTGGGCTCAAACTAACTGCCTTGTAGTTAGCAGTTCAGTGCTTACACTATAGATGAGGAAATCCCTAATGAAGTAAGTGCCTTCTAGTGGAAAGAGAGGGAGAAAGAAAGTAACTCAATGCTAATGCTTTATCCAATATAGCTGAGAAACCACCTTGAAATAACTTTGCTGTAATGCACCAGACTGCAAAGCCATTTGAATTGCAAGATTGGTAGTTCAAACTCACCAGCTGCTCTTTGGAAATCCTATACAGGGTTGCTATGGGTTAGAACCGACTCGACAGCACTTAACAACAAATTTTGAGTTAAATTGGGAATCTAGTAAATTTAGTAATTTTCCAAATAGATTTCCTAGATATAAGAATATTTCAATAATTTTAGAAAATAACTTTTTCACATTAGGAGCATGCATCTTTCATTGCAAATACAACAGACATTGTGATTAGGGTTTGGCATATCTTGTTCCATGTTCAGAGAGAGAGAGTGAGTACACATAGATTTGAAGCTTTGAATATTAATGGAGTTGTGATTCTTGTACTTAAACCTTGTATTATTGAATATTTTGAGAAAAAAAGCAGAGAATCAAAAATTCTTTTCTAAAAATAGTGATAAAAATAAGAATCAACAAGTCAAATATTTAAGGAACATAGGCTTTGGAAATGTAGCTACATTAATCTATGCCACGGATATGGCAGGCAAACTTCAAAATAATTACAGGTTCTCTTGAAATGGTATAACTATACTAGAAAAGAAAGGAGTGCTGGCTGCATAGTGGTTACGTGCTCAACTGCTGATTGAAAAGTCTATGGTTCAAACCTATCACTGTTCCAGGGGAGAAAGATGTGTCAGTCTGTCCTGTAAAGATTATAGTTTTAAAAAATCCTATGGACCACACCCTGTGCCAAAGGGTCACTATGAGTCAGAATCAACTCAATGGCACACAGCAGCAACATACTAGGACAGCCCCTAGAATAGCCCCAGGGCATGATCAATAGTGTTCAATCCATTACGACTTTTTTCCTTTTTCTCCTCTCCTTCATTGCCACATAACTTTCTATATATCTGGCTAACAGATTGGCTTAGACTTTATTTCCTTATATCAGTTTCCATTTCATGCCAATAGAAAAGAAACATTCTTAAATCCCATTCCTGGATGCAGACCATACTGTCCTCCAGACCATGTAAAGGCCACCTTCCCTAAATATACTTGATATTTCTGTGATCATGCCATGGACATGACTACTCGTAGCAGCCATAAACATTTAGAGAGCCTATATCTGTGATGTACCATCTGTGCATGCAGACTACAAAATGCTATCCACAATTTTAAACATATAATTGTTTGATAATATGACCAAGAAATGTACTGTCATCAGAAATATCCATAAAAACAATATAAACAATCTGGGATCTTCTATAGCAAATTAATTTAAATTCTAGCATGTCATATTTATCTCTGTAAGTAAGCACCTAATCATTAGGACTAATCAGAGTTGGAGAACTAATTAAGAAAGTAGATTAAGCCTCAGAAAATACTTATTAAAAAAAAAAAAAAGTGAAAGGTCTGTGTGAATACAAAACACAAAGCATCAATGATAGAGGTAATTATAAGATCATCTGATCCCACAACATCTAAGAGAGGTTAGTCTATTTAAGGTAAGTGTTTTTGTTATGTCCTGTTTTTCCTTTTTCTTTTAGGTGCAAAATTTTCTGAGAACAAAGCCATATATTCCACAGTTATCCAGTATCACATATAGGAAAACATTCCCCAGATTTTAAATTTTGAAACCTTTAAAAAATAAATATTGTTCTTGTAATATTACAAATTAGCAACCAGTATAAAATTTCTCAAAAACACAATATTTATTAGGGAACCTGTTATTATAAGATAGAAGAGGCAGGAGTGGTGTGTGTCCTTTTGAGCTGGAGTCTCTGCATGGTGAAGCACTTAGAGCCACAGGAATATTGATTCCAAGACCCAGAGAGATCTCCAAGGAATGCTGGGCCTACAAATGCTCAAAGGAGACAAAGATCTCTCTACAGAATGGACAGAAACAGAAAACCACCCCTTAGAGGCAGTATTTTGAATTTGAAATTTTAGCCTCTTAAATTGTGAGACAATAAATGTCTGTTAAAGAATACAGTTGTGGTATGTTAGGAATAGCAGCATTAGATAAATAAGATGGAAACTGGTACTAGAAGAGTGGGGTACAACTCTAACAGATAATACCTAAAATGGGAAAGTGATTTGGGAAATGAATAAGGAATAGAGAGAGACTGGAAGAGTATAAAGGTCCTAATAATAAAAGCCTAGATTGTCTTAAAGAGTCTGCTGGTGGAATTATGGATGTCAAAGGTAATCCTGAGGCGATCTCAGAAGAAATTGAGGAAAAATTTAACACTGGAGATGGCACAGAGATGATCAGGATGAAGTAGCAACAGAGACACTGTAGCAGCAGAGCAAAGAGACTGACACAAGAAAGTACTAGAGTCCACCTAACGCACAGAAAAATCTGTGTGCCTTCACCTTAGTATAGTAAATGAGGTTCCTCTGGAACAATCTATCCCAAAACACTAGAAAACTGAGTTCTTTCAGTTTAAGGCTTACTGATAGAGTGTGGTGCCTCAAGCCACTTTTCAGTAACACTTGCTTGAGCAGATGCCAGACTGCTGCCGTCTAGAGACCAAGGAACCAGGAAATAGAAGCGGAAGAGATAAGGAGCCTGGAAAGCAGAGTTATCTCAGTCTCAAAAGGTAGGGTCACAATCTCTGGGCTCCCAAATGGCAGGGCCATGGTCTCTGATATTTCTAAGTGTGAAGATACAGATTCTTGTTTCAAGTTCACCAACTCATTTCAGGAGAGCGATTCTGTCATTAAGATGAGGCTGTTGCCCAAAGCTAATGGCACAGGGCTGCCCAAGGGGACAGAACAATGTGGCAGAGGGGGAAAAGGAGGTTCCTGGATCTGAGGTGGCTGAGTCACCTTTCAGAGGGACTAGGAGAATGGGGTCACCTAAAGTTGAAAGAAGAGAGTTGCCTTTTCAGTGCGCCTAGAAGGCAGAGCTGAAACTGAAGATTGAGGAGCCTTTACACAGAAACTAGAATACATGGCCAACACCAGAGTCTGCAGGGCAGAATTATTGCCTAGATGATCTCAGAGAAGAGAGTATTATTATTTTCAAGCCAAAAGAGTTCATGTAAATTGGTCTAGTTGATTTTTAACTTGCTTGTTACCTGTTGTATCTTTCAGTGCCCGTCAGTTACTCTTAGTCATGGTGTGGTGCAGAGGCTAAAACACTGAACCACAAGGTCAGTTTGAACCACAAGGTAGGTAGTTCAAACTCACCAGCCATTCCTCAGAAACTCCATACAGGATGGCAATGAGTCAGACAACACTTCACAACAACAATAACAATGACGAAAATAATCTACCTTGTGCCTAATTCACTATAGTATTTGGAAACAGATAATTTGTGTTCCGGATTCACAGAAGAAGAGGGATTTTATTCCAGGTTGGAATGCAGATTTGGAAAACCTTAGGGATCATATAATGGATTGGAAGTGTTCGGGATGTGCCAAGGACATCTGAGGGAAGTAAAGAGTGGAATGTCATAGATTGAATTGTGTCCCTCCAAAATATGGATCAACTTCGCTAGGTCATGATTCTCAATGGTTTGGAAATTACATAATGATGCAATGTGACAATTTTGTGGTGAGTTCCATGATGGGCTCTGATATGACAGACCAATAAGATTACTAAGGCTGTACTGCAGTGCCGTTAATCACACCACAACTATGATCTGATAGAAGAGAGTATCCCAGGGGTATAACTGGCAGCATCTTTCATCTTAATAAGATAAAACAAGATAGAAGTTAGCAGAGAAATGGGGAACTACAAACATTAAGAAGAGCTGGGAATGGAGTGTGTCTTTTTTGACCTGGTTTCCAGCACTGTGAAGCTCTTAGATGCAGGGACAGATTGATGTCAAGACACATGGAGATCTCCAAGGAAAGCTAGGCGTAGATATGTTGAAAGGAGTCAGGGACCTTTCCAAAGGGCTGACAGAAAGAAAAAGCCTTCCCCTGTGCCAGCACTCTAAATTTGGAGATCTAACCTAAACTGTGAGAGAATAAATGTATGCATGTTAAAGGCAAAAAACAAGGTATACTTCAAGAAAAACCTGCAATAATTGGCGAAAATTAAGACTTCCAGATCTCCATATATCCGTTCTATTCCCAGTGAGGACACATGTCTCTTTGGACTCCTGGTGTAACACTATAGGATGAGCACTGGACTGCTAACCTCAAAGTCTGTGGTTCAAATCCACCAGCAGGGTCACAATGAGTCGGAACTGAATCAACAGCACTTAATAACAACAACAAATAAATACTACACATGTTGAGCTTCCCAGATGAAAGCTCAGCCATGAAATATTTATATCTAAAGCTGAGAACTAATTATCCTAGGTAATTTATCTTATGTAAGTGACCAAAACAAAGAGAACACTTTTATGGTAGAAACCAGAAACAAATGACCTTTTGAAGTTAGATACTAACCTAGCTACTCAAATCATAATAAATAAATCCTTTCAACGAGAGTTGTTGCAAGTATATTTTCATGGTTCTATATAGTCCTGAATTTGGGCACTTGGTTCAAGAATTATTGAATATGAAAACCACCTTGGCAACTAGAGATAGTATAAGGCTCTGGATAGATTTAGATACTTGTCTCACGAAGCCGGAGTCCTGGTGTGTCGTTGTGGACTAATGCATCAGACTACAAAGTCGTTTGAACTGCAAGGTCGGTAGTTCAATCTCATCAGCTGCTCCTTGGAAACCATATACAGGGTCGTTATGGGTCGGAATCAACTCAACGGTACTTAACAACAACAACAACAACAACTCATGAAGGCCATTGCTGATACCGTCTTTCACTGGTGGCCACTGGGATTGGTTCCAGGATCCTTGAAGATTCCAAAACCCAAGGTACTCAAATCCCTTTTATAAAATGCCATATAAGTTACATATACCCTATACACATCCTCTTGTTTACTTTAAATCATCTCTAGATTCCTTATAACATCTAATACAATGTAAATGGTATCTAATTTGAGTTTTGGTGTTGGAGGAGAATATTGAAAGTGCCATGGGCTGCCAAAAGAACAAACAGATCTGTGCTGGAAGGAGTACAGCCAGAACGCTCCTTGGAGGCCAGGATGGCCAAACCTCATCTCTTATACTTCGGATATATTGTCAGGAGGGGCCAGTCTCTAGAGAAGGATAACATGTTTGGTAAGGTAGAGGGTCAGAGAAAAAGAGGAAGACCCCCAGTGAGATGGATTGGCCAAGTGGCAGCATCTATGGGCTCACGTTGGCGCAGGACTAGACAGTATTTCATTCTGTGTACATAGGGTCACTATGAGTCGGTACCGACTCAATGGCACCTAACAACAACAACAACAGTAACAAGTAGCACGTTATACTCACATTTAGAATTTGAGAGATTACTTTGACTACTTAATTGCTCCCTTCCTATCCCTGTTACCATTATTTTTAGCATTTGTTAGATAAATCTGGTGAGTTGAAACCATGGATGTGGAACCTGTGAGTATGGAGGGCTGACTGTATTCAAGAATATTGAAGTCAGCAGACCACCTCTAGAGAAGATTTGATTACATTCCAGAGTAAAGGACCCTCTCTAACCTTAAGAGAGAATCGGCTAATGAGTCAGCTACATTAGAAAACATCTGAGATTCATAATTACTGGATTCTTCACCTGTGGTATAAAATTGTTACACATGTAAACCTCTAACCCCATCATTCTGGGAATTTAGCTTTGGAAATCAGCACTCTGAACAATAAATAATTTTTTTTCTGTGAACCAGGGAATTCATATTTCATGCCAGAAAAACGATATTAGCAATCACTCATGCTACACTTCTCTCAAATCTGCAGGATCACTAAACTAGAAATTTAAATTTAGAACAAACAAGACATGTCCTTTCCAAATGTATTGACCTGGATGTTTTGGCCACAGTGCATACAATTGATTATAATACAATTGCCCTAATTGATTCTGATAAAGGATAGGAAATGAACATATTTAAAATAACCTTACATAGAAATAAAATTCCTATATGTTATAAAAAATCTGCAACCATGATGAAAAATAATGTTAAATTTGACTTGATTAAAAAACTCTGCTTACAAAAAGTAAAAGGCACAGTGAAAAACAGGATAACATTTGTAGTTCATGTAATTAATCAGGAATAGATGCCT
>NW_006408523.1:29076953-29090544 GCF_000296735.1 Chrysochloris asiatica | reverse complement strand
ATATATATATGAATTAGAAAATGCATTGTCATATTATTTGTAATTGCAAAACATGGGTTGAATAAATTAATTTCTAGCAAATGATATTTTCTACATCTATGAAAAAGGACTACTGCTCATCTTTTTTGTTTTGTTTTGTTTTTCTTTTCTTTTGTTTTTAATGTGGAACTTGATGTTGCTGTGATGCTAGAACCTATGCCATGGGTATTTTAAATACCAGCATTGTCGTCATGTTGGACAGGTTCCAGGTTCCAGTGGGGCTTCCAAGCTAAGACACACTAGGAAGAAGTGATGTACTACATCTAAATGGCTAGCCACTGAAAGCCTTAAGAATAGCAATGGAACACTGTCTGATAGCATGTTGGAAGATGAGTTCCTTAGGTTGGAACATACTAAAAATACAACTAATGAATAGTTGCATTTTCAAAGCAGTTGACATTAATGACATGAATGGAGCTTTCCAGATATCACGTGCAGATGCAAAACAACCCAAAAGGAGAAAGAGCAACTGAAAACATGCATGAATGATCAGAATGTGGCATGTACATAATGTGAATGTAGGAAAATTGGAAATCATCAAAAATGAAATGGAATGCATAAAAATTGATATGCTAATACTTAGTGAAATGAAATGGACTTCTAGAAACATTTTAAATCCAAAAATTATATGGTTTACTATATTGGGAAGAACAAATTAAAGAGGAACATTAGTCATCAAAGGACATTTCAAGCTCTATCTTAAAGTACAAAAGTACAGTGATTTCTATGATAGGACAATATCTATAAGCCTACTAGGAACACCAGTTAATACTAAAGCCAGTGATGTTGAAACTGAAAAATTCTACCAAGTTCTTCAGTGTGAAACTGATCAAAAATGCAATCAAGATGGACTGATACTTAGAAGTGATTGGAAAGTAACTATGGGAAACAAAAAGAAAGGATCCTTAGCTGGAAAATATGGCTTTGGTGCTAGAAAGGATGCTGGGGGTCACATGACAGAATTTTGTAAGACCCATGACATTTCCATCGCTTGTCTGTCAGTTTGTTACTGTGATGGCTTACATGTTGCTGTGATGCTGGAAGTTATGCTATCAGTCTTTTAAATATTAACAGAGTCATCCATGGTAGATGGGTTTCAGCAGAGCTTCCAGACTTAGACGGAAGAGGAACAAGGAGAAGCAGACTATGCCTGAATTTTTAGAAAATGTAAAGCCTTATGAGTAGCAGAAGAACATTATTAGATAAAGTGTTGGTAGATGAAAACATTAATAACACCAGAATATTATAAGGCATATTTCTTTGACATGAGCCCCCATGTAGAAAGGCACTCAAAATATGAATGGAGAAACACTTACTTTTCAAAGTAGAGTTGACCTGGATGAAGTGAATGGAGTAAAGCTTTCAACACTTTCATTAACGGATGAAGCACAATTCAAAAGGAGGAGAAACAGCTATGAAGTTCCATTAATATCCAGAGTATGGAATATATAATATCATTGAAACTGTCTAGAAAACTTGGAAGTTTTTAAAAATGAAATGGAATGAATAAAGATCCATATCTTAGGCATTAGTGGGCTGAAATAGAGCGGTATTTGCAATGTTGAATATGGAACTCTTATGGTCTACAATGCCAGGAAGGACAAATTCAGGAGGAATGGTACAGAATTTATCATCAAAAAGAACATTTCAAGATCTATCTTAAAGTACAATGCTGTTTGTAATAGGATAATATCTATATGCCTACAAAGAAGACCAAAGAGCTCTGGTAGCGTAGTGGTTACAAATCAGGCTGGGAACCACACAGTCAGCAGTACGAAACTACCAGCTGTTCCTCGGGAGAAAGATGAGGCTTACTGCTCCCATAAAGATTTACAGCCTCGGAACTCCTGTACAGGATTGCTATGAGTAGGAGCCTACTCCACAGCATGTAACAACAAAGAAGACCAGTTAATAGCACTAATATTAAAAGTTACGAATCAAAAAACATATCTAGATGATGAAACTGAAGAATTCTAGCAACTTCTCTTCTCTGAAATTGATCAAACATGTAATCAGCATGCATGAATAATTACGGCTGATTGGAATGTGAAGGTTTGAAAAAAACAGAAAGGAGCAATAGTTCAAAAATACAGCTTTGGTGATAGAAATGATGCTGGAGGTCACATAATAGAAGTTTAGCACTGACAATGACTAAATTTTAAGCATTGGCATCTTGGAATCTTACATAAACTACTAATTTTTAATGTGATATCTAATGAATAATTTATAGACAGTCTCTTTTCAGAAGTTATCATGCATAGAAAAGGAAATAAAGAGAAGTAAGTAAGTTGTACATGTACAACAAGCCATGCTCTAAAGGCTCAGGATATTCACCAGAGATTCATTTAAAGTGCCCCCAGTCATGCAGATATTATTTATGGAAATATATAGAAGTTTAATGTGAAAACCAGGCCAGAGGCAGATTGTGGAACAGACCATCAATTACTCGTATGCAAATTCAAATGGAAGCTAAAGAAAATGTAAACAAGTTCGCCAGAGCCAAAATATGACCTTGAATATATGCCACCGGAATTTAGAGATCATCTGAAGAACAGATTTGATACATTAATTACTAAAGACCAAAGACCAGAAGAGTTATGGGATGACATAAAAAACATTATATAGGAAGAAAGCAAAAGTCATTGAGAAGACAAGAAAGAAGGAAAAGGTCAAAATTGATGTCAGAGGAGACACTGAAACTTGCTCTCCAGCAAAGAGATGCTAAAGCAAATGGAAGAAATGAGGTCCAAGAGCTAAACAGAAAATTTCAAAGATCAGCTCGAGAAGATAATGCCAATTATTACAGAAAAAATGTGCAAAGATCTGGAATTAGAATATCAAAAAGGAAGAACATGCTCAACATTTCTCAAACTGGGGGAACTGAAGAAAAAATTCAAGCCTTGACTTTAATTATTGAAAGATTCTGTAGGCAAATTATTGAATGATGCAGAAAGCATCAAGAGAAGATGGAAGGAATATACAGAGTCACTGCACCAAAAGGAAATGGTTGATGTTCAACCGTTTCAATAGCCAATGATACTTAGGGAGGACGTCTAAGGTGCACTGAAGGAATTGGCAAAGAACAATTCACCAGGAATTGATGGAATAAAAATTGAAATCTTTCAAGAAAGTGAGGTGGCACAGGAGGCACTCACTCATCTCTGCCAAGAAATTTGGAAGACAACTATCTGGCTGACTGATGGGAAGAGATCCATATTTGTGCCTGTTCCAAAGAGAAGTGACCCAAGGGAATGCAGAAATCATCGGGCAATGTCTTTGATATCTCATGCGAGTAAAGTTTTGCTGAAGGTAATACAGAAACAGCTACAATCATACATTGACAGAGAACTGCCAGAGGTTCAAGCCGGATTCAGAAGAGTCCGTGACATGAGGGATAGCATTTCTGATGTCCGATGGAATTTGGCTGAAAGCAGAGAATACCAGAAAGACGTTTATCTATGCTTTATTGACTACACAAAGCTTTTGATTGTGTGGATCATGACAAGCTATGGATAACATTGCGAAATATGAGTATTCCAGAACACTTAATTGTGTTCATGAGGAATATGTACCTGAACCAAGAGGCAGTAGTTAGAACAGAACATGGGAACAATGAATGTTTTAAAATTAAGAAAGGTGTGCAACAAGATTGTATTCTTCACCATACTTACTTAACCTGTATGATGAACAAATCATCCAAGAAGCTGGGTTCTATGAAGAAAAACGTGGCATCAGAATTGGAGGAAGACTCATTAACAACCTGCACTATGCAGATGATACAACCTCTCTTGCTGAAAGTGAAGAGGACTTAAAACATTTACTGATGAAGATCAAAGAGCACAGCCTTCATATGGATTACATCTCAATGTCAAGAAAACAAAAATCTTCACCACTGGACCAATAACAACATTCTTATTAATGGAGAAAAGATTGAAGTTGTCAAGGACTTCATTTTTCTTGGATCAACTATCAACACTCAAGGAAGCAACAATCAAAAAATCAAATGATGTTTGCTTTAGGCAAATCTGCTGCACAAGACCTTTTTAAAGTGTTGAAGAACAAAGATTTCAGCTTGAGGACTAAGGTGCCCCTGACCCAAGCCATGGTATTTTCAATAACCTCATATGCATGTAAAAGCTGGACAGTGAATAAGGAAGACCCCAGAAGTATTGATGCCTTTGAATTATGGTGTTGGAGGAGAATATTGAAAGTGCCATGGACTGCCAAAAGAACCAATAGATCCGTTTTTTAAGAGTGCAGCCAGAGTGCCACTTGGAGGCCAAGATGGACAAACTTTGTCTCTCACACTTCGGACATATTGTCAGGAGGGAGCAGTCGCTGGAGAGGGATATCATGTTTGGTAAGATGGAAGGTCAGAGAAAAAGAGGAAGACCCCCCAGTGAGATGGATTGGCCAAGTAGCAGCATAGATGGACTCAAGCGTGGCAACAATAGTGAGGCTGGCCCAGGATCAAGCAGTTTTGTTCTGCTGTGCCTATGGTCACTATGAGTCTGTACAGACCCAAAGGCATCTAACAACAAAACAACAACAACATAGAAGTTTAATAACAACATAAATGCCCTGTGTTTGTAAATATTAGTTGAAACATCATCTACTTAAGGAAATATTTTCTGTTCCAATTGTAAAGTCTGTTGTTGTTTTTGATAAGTGCCGGTCGGAACCATAGAGACCCTCTACAAGATTTCCGAGGGTGTAAGTCTTTACAGGAGCAGAAAGCCTCATTTTTCTCCCGCCGAGCGGCTGGTAGTTTCAAACTGCTGACCTTAAGTTTCACAGCCCAATTCGTAACCACTACGCTACTAGAGCAAAGCTTACAGAGTACTAATTACATTATGGTAAGAGATTAAAAAAAAAAAATGCCTAGGCTCCACTTCCTTATCTGTAAAAGAAAAGTTGCACTGACTCTGTAGGATACGTACTGGATTGCTAACTACAAGATTGGTGATTCAATCCTACCCAGAGTCTTCTCTAAAAAGACAAGGGTTTCTACTTCCAGAAAGATTGATCATCTCAGAAACCCTAAACGTACTAGGTGTAATAGAACAAGAAGCTAAAAAGATGCATGGAGGTAAACAAAAACTCCATCTAAGACCTGGAGTGTTATTATCTTGTTCCAACCCACCCACTTACCACCTGAGGTCCTTGAATGGCAGGAGACCACAGAATATTCTCCTCATTAAGCCTGGCACCTGCTGTTGTTGCTATGTGTTGCGATTCAGTTCTGACTCATAGCGACCCTGCATAGGGTTTCTGATGCTGAAAATTTTATAAGTGCAGAAAGCCTCATCTTTCTTCCACGGAATGGCTAGTAGTTTCAAACTGCTGATCTTGAGGTTAGCAGCCCGACTTGTAATCACTATATTATACTACTCTTAATTACTACAGAGCTCCTTTAGACAAGGATTGTTGTTGTTGTTATTAAGTGCCGTCAAGTCGGTTCCGACCCATAGCGACCCTGTATAGGGTTTCTAAGGAGCGACTGGTGAGCTTGAACCACCGACCTTGTAGTTCAAATGGTTTTGCAGTCTGGCACATTAACTCACAGTGCCACACCACACAAGGATACTGTAGTACAAATGATTTGGTAAGTGTTTTTGAATGGGAGAAAGGACTATAGGGTTGGCCAGATAATAGAACAGGGAAAGGAAGTAAGAATATCATGAGACAATTGAACAGTTAAGGAACTGCAATACTTTATTTTATTCAAATTTAACTTAGATGAAAACTCAGGTTTTAAACAATAAGTGGTCAATTCTAGGCTGACTGATAATTGCACTGGACTACACTGAATTACTTCAAATGCATCTCTTCCCAACAGTGAAGTCTGTGTATCTATAGGTTAAAATAGTACAATTTTAATCGTTTTAATGTACCTGAAACTCTTTGGAATCCTCTACACATACTAATTTAACATAATTAACAATCCTGGATAGTAGGTACTGTTACAGTCTTGAATTTTACATGGTAAGAAACCAATACAATTAGAGAAATTTATTAAACAAAAACCCAAAAATGTGTGGCAGCTTTTATTGTTTTGTTTTGTTTTTTTGCCCATATGCATCATCTAGGTCTATGAACTTCTGAAAACAGAGTTTTGGTGTGGTGCTATGGGTTAATCTGTCGGACTACAAGGTTGATTTGAACGACAAGGTCAGTGGGTCAAGCTCACTATCTGCTCCACTGAAACCCTATA
This sequence comes from Chrysochloris asiatica, assembly GCF_000296735.1. NCBI lineage: Eukaryota > Metazoa > Chordata > Mammalia > Afrosoricida > Chrysochloridae > Chrysochloris > Chrysochloris asiatica. The sequence continues at coordinate 29,084,291 of NW_006408523.1, read as the reverse complement.
CAGGGTTGCTGTGAATCAAAGCCAACTCTACAGCACTTAATGACAGCAACAACCCTTCCCAGAAGAATTCTTTGCTTTTTGATTTACAGCACAATAAAATGGCTGTTTGGGCATCTTTGAGGAACTCAAATTGGGTTTCTTTCAAATGTTTGAGTTTTGAAAATAAAAAGAAGTCTGAAGGGACAAGATAAGGGATATAGTATGGCTATAGTTACGTTTCCCAAAGAAATGGATTTAGAACAGTCCTTGCTACCCTGAAAGAATGATCTTGTAGATTGTGATGCTGGAAAGGAATTCCTCAATGAAAATTTCCTGGACTCTTTTTCACCAATGCAGTTTTCCATTTTCTTAAATCTTCTTTATCATAAGCCCCCAGGATCATCCTAGGTCCTAGGAAAAAAATTATCAAGATTACCCACTTTTGAAATTCCAAGAAAGACTAGCATAACCCTCTGAACTGGCTTCTCTGCTTTAAATTGAATTGTCCTAGAAGATCCCAACAAAAGTCACTGTCACTGTTTTAATTGGCTGTATTCTGAAGAGCAATGCTATCACCTTGAGGACTAAGGTGCGCCTGACCCAGGCCATGGTATTTTCAATAACCTCATATGGATGTGAAAGCTGGACAGTGAATAAGGAAGATCGTAGAAGAATTGATGCCTTTGAGTTGTGGTGTTGGAGGAGAATATTGAAAGTGCCATGGACTGCCAAAAGAACCCATAGATTTGTTTTGGAAGCAGTGCAGCCAGAGTGTTCCTTGGAGGCCAGGATGGCTAAGCTTCGTCTCTCATACTTTGGACATATTGTCAGGAGGGAACAGTCGCTGGAAAAGGATGTCATGCTGGGTAAGATGAAGGGTCAGAGAAAAAGAGGAAGACCCCCAATGAGATGGATAGGCCAGGTGGCATCATTGATGGCATTGAGTGTGGTGGCAGTAGTGAGGTTGGCCCAGGATCGGACATTGTTTTGTTCTGCTGTGTATGGGGTTGCTATGAGTCGGTTCCAATTTGATGGCACCTGACAACAACAACAATTCTCTGGATTATTTGTTGTTGTTGTTACTTTCCATTGAGTAGATTACAACTCATAGCAACCCAGTATAGTGTTCCCAAGGAGCAGCTGGTAAGTTTGAACTGTGGTTCAAACTGACCTGTAGTCCAATAGTATTGTAAAACCAAGACTAATTGTCAGTTATGAGTTTTTACATAAAATAATTTTCATTATTTTTTACCTTGGGAACACCAGCTCTTTGAGCAAGTTTTTCTTCATACTAAGCTTTTGTGAAGCATTCTTTTTCTGAAGGCACCCTAATGAGACTAAGACAAGTGTCCTTCTAACAGAACCTGCCTACAGTCATCCAGTGATCACAAAGACATGTTTAAATACATTTATTTTGGGATAAACCCATGTATGTAACAGCTGGACTCCTAGTAGCAACTGATTTTTTGTTTGTTTGTTTGTTTGTATACCCTCACACAGCTCATCCAATTACTCGTCTGTCCATTTATGATGCTGTGGTGGCTTTATGAAGGAAATGATGCTTGAGATAGCATGACATAATTTTTTCAAGACCAATGATTTGTCCCAAACACATCTTTGGTTTATAGTGCTGTGGTGGATTGTGTGTCACTGTGATGCTAGAAGTTAAGAAAGCAGGGTCACCCATGAAGGACCAGTTTTCAGCAGAGTTTCCAGACTGTGACAGACTAGGAAGGAGAAGAGGTCTACTTCTTAATGGTTAAACACTGACAACTATATGAATAGCAGCAGAAGATTGTCAGCTATAATGACAGATGATGAGCCCCTCAGGTTGAAGGCACTCAGAATACTATGAGGAAAGAGCTGAATCCTTGAAGTTGAATTTAGTGATGTCCATGAAATTAAATTTCTGAACTTTCATTTGCTTACATGGTACAACTTAAAATGAGCAGAAAAGCTGTAAACATTAATAATTGGAATGGCTAATGTATGAAGTATAAATCTTGGAAAATTGGAAGTATTCAAAAAGGAAATAGAACACATGAAGATCAATATCCTGGGCACTGGTGAGCTGCAAAGGACTAGCATTGACCATTTTGAAACAGAAAACCATATGGTTTACTCAGGCAGGAGCCAAAAAATGAAAAGGAATGATATAGCATTTATTATCAAAAGATCCACCTTGAAGCACAATGCTGTCTGTAATAGAATAATATACATATGCCTATAAGGAAGACCAGTTGATACTATTATTGCTCATATTTATGCACCAACCATTAAAACCAGTGATAAGAAAACTGAAATTCTAACGTCTTTTCAGTATGAAATGGATCAAACATGCAATCAAGATGCATTGATAATTACTGGTAATTAGAATCTGTAAGTTGGAAACAAAGAAGAATTATCCATGGTTGTAAACATTGGACTTGGTGATAGAAACAATGCTGAAGGTCACATGATATAATTTTGTTAGACCAATGACTTCCTCATTGCAAATATCTTTTGTTTAACAACATAAATGGTTATTGTCCACCTGGACCTCACCAGATAGAATATACAGGAATCAGAATGACTACATCTACGGGAAGAAACAATGGAGTCGCTCCATAACATCTATCAAAACAAGGCCATGGGCTGACTGTGGAATAGACCATCAATTGCTCATATGTAATTTCAGGCTGAGGCTGAAGAAAATTAAAACAAATCTTGTTGTTGTTAAGTGCCATTGAGTCAGTTCCAACCCCGCAGCAACACTGTATAGAGTTTCCAAGGAGTGGCTGGTGAGCTTGAACTGCCAACCTTGTGGTTCAAATTGACTTTGCAGTCCAGTGAATCAACCCACAGTACCACCCAGGACGCCAAAAAAAAAAACAAAAAAAAAAAACCAAAAACTCTATGAGAGCCAAAATATGACTTTAATATTTGGCATATTGGGCACTAATGACCAAACACCAGAAATACTGATATCAAGCAGGTCATATATGAAGAAAACTAAAGGTCATTAGAAAAACAGCAAAAATAAAAGACCAATGTGAATGTCAGAAGAAACTGAAAACTTGCTCTTGAGTAAAGAGAAGTTAAGTAATTGGGAAACAAAATGATGAAGTACAAGAACTAAACATAAAATGTCAAAGGGTAAATTGAGAAAGCAAAGTAAATAATTATAATGAAATAGGCAAACACCTGGAATTAGAAAAATAAAAGGGAAGAGTATGTTCAGCATTTCTCAAGCTAAAAGAAGTGTACAAAAAAATCAAGCCTTGTGTTACAATATTGAAGTATTGTATGAGCAAAATATTGAATGACTTGGAAACATGAAAAGAAGGAAGAAATACACAGAGTCACAGTACTTAAAAGTACTGGTCAATGTTTAATAATTTTAGGAAGTAACATATGACCAAGAACTCTTGGTACTGAAAGAAGAGATCCAAGAAGCACTGAAAGCATTGTTGACAAACAAGGAATTGATGGAATGCATATTGAAAATTTTCAACAAACTGATGAAGCACAGCAGACACTAACTTGTCTATGTCAAGAAATTTGTAAGAGAGCTACTTGCTCTACTAATTGAGAAGTTGTTTATTTGTGCCCATTCCAAAGACAGGTGAAATCGTGTTATAAATAAATCATCAAACAATACTGTTAATATCACATGTAGGTGTAATTTTGTGGAATATAATTTTTAAAACTACTGTAGCAGTATATGGATAGGGAGCTGCAAGAAACTCAAGTTGGATTCAGAAGAGGACATGCAACAAAAGATATTGTTGATGTCTGATGGGTCTTGGCTGAAAGTGGAGAATACCAAAAGGAGGTTTACTTGTGTTTTATGAACTATACAAATAATTTGACTGTGCTTGAAACATTACAAGTTTTGGATAGCATTGCAAAGAATGAGTATTCCACAATACTTAATTGTGTTCATGAGGAAATTGTACTCTGAGAAAGAGGTGTTGTTCTAACAGAACAAGGGGATACTGAATGGTTTAAAATAAGGAAAGGTGTGCCTATCCTTTCACCGTATTTCTTCAATCTGTATGCTTAGCAGATCATTCAAGAAGCTGGATTATATGAAGATGAATATGGTATCAGAATTGGAGGAAGATTCATTAAGAAACTGATATATATGCAGATGACACAACCTTGATTACTGAAAGTGAAGAGGACTTGAAATACTGATGAAGATCAAACACCCCAGGCTTCAGTATGGTTTCCATCTTAATGTAAAGAAAATGAAAATTCTTAAAACTGGACCAATGATAACATCATGATAAATAGAGAAAGATTGAAGTTGTCAAAAACTTCAATTTGCTTGGATCTATAATCAACAGTCCTAGAAGCATTAATCAAGAAATCAGATGACAGAATGCATTAGGCAAAACTGCTGCAAAAGATTTATTCAAAGTGTTAAAGAGCAAAAATGTTAGTTTAAGGACTAAGGTGTACCTGCCCCAAACATCAGTATTTTCAATTGCTTCATATGTATGCAAAAGCTCGACAACAAATAAGTAAAGCTGTAGAAACATCAACGAATTCGAGTTATAGTGTTGGAAAAGAAAAACAAAAGTACCGAGAACTTCCAGAAAAAAAAAAAAAAAAATCTGTCTTGGAAGAGATACAGGCAGAATGCTCCTTAGAAGCGAGAGGAGTGAGACTTTGGACATGTTGTCAGGAGAGACCAGTTGTTGGAGACAGACATAATAATTAGCAAAGTGGAGGTTTAAAGAAAAAAAGAAAAACCCTCAAAGAGATGGATTGACACAATGGCAGTAAGAACAGGCTCTTAGCAACTATTGTAAGGATGTCTCAGGAGAGAGTGTACCATTTTTAGTATTGTTATGAGTCGGCACTGATTCAAGGGTAGTAACAACAACATATAGCCCATGTTCACAAAGATAATGTTCACTAGGGCCCAGAATTGAACTCAGACTAACCTCAGAATCTTTATTTAAAATTACTGATACACTATGTTTTGTCACGCTGTCCCATTGACGATACTATTTCTTTATGTTTCACATTGTGTTTATTAAGACTAAAATGGTTAATGTATTAATATTTATGAAAGAAGTCCTGGTTTGTGCTACAAAACAAGCACTAGTCTGCTAACTGCAAGGTTGGTGCGTCAAACAAAGCTGCTCCTTGGAAAACCTATACAGGGTGTATGGGTTGGAACTGACTCAACTGCACTTAACAACAACAGTAAATGAGATATTGATGATTCAGTTGTAGAATTATCACCTTCCATTCTGAACACAGTGACTTTTTAGGATAAGCATTGGACTTCTAACCACAATGTTGTCAGTTCAAGCCCAGCAGATGTTCTGTGGGAGGAGGTGAGGCTTTCTACTCATACAAAGATTTACAGCCTCAAAAACCCTGTACAGAGTTGTTATGAGTTGCAAGTGACTCAACTGCACTTAGCACCTGATGCACAGAGAACCACTTGTCTATCAGTGGAAGTTTGTATGCCACTCTGGTAGTGTAATGCTTACGAATTGGGCTGCAAACCTTAAGGTCAGCAGTTAGAAACTACCAGCCATTCCGCAGGAGAAATATGAGGCTTTCTGCTCCCTTAAAGATTTACAGCCTTGGAAACCCAGAGTAGGGTCATTATGAGTCAGAACCGACTCCATGGCACATAACAATGTGATGCTAATCAGGTTTCAGTGGAGCTTCTAGACTAAAATTTACCACAAAGAAGTCCTGGTAATCGATGTCTGAAATTTCGTCAGTGAAAAGCCTATTGATTACAATAGTTTTATCTGCAATTGTTCAAGGGGTAGTCCATTATATACCCTTGTGCATGGGATAACCATAGATCCTGGATGTCTCCACAGCAGTTATTAACAATAACAATGTTTACTGAGACTCAAACTTTATGCACGCAGTCTTTGTTCTTACACACTGTCCAATAGTCTTTCACCAGGGTTGCATGTATTTAGATTTAAAGGGACCACAAGTTTTACTTTAAAAGACTTACAGAGCAAGAGGACTAATTATATCACTGCTGCCACGTTGTTGTTGTTGTTAGTTGCCACACAGTGGGCTCCTTATGCGACCTTATGTACAGCATAGCGAAACACTATCCACTGCACCATCCTCACAATCCTTGTTAAGCTAGAAAGTATTGCTGTTGCCACTGTGCCAATCCATCTTATTGAGAGTCTTCCTCTTAATACTGACCCTCAACTTTACTTAGCATTGATGTTCTTCTCCAGGGACTAGTCCCTCTTGAAAGTATGTCTGAAGTATGAGGGACAATGTCTCACCATCTTGTCTTCTATGGAGCATTCTGGCTCTGTAATTCTTCCAACACAGATTTGTTTTTTTCTTCTAACCATCCATGTACTTTCAATCATCTTCATAACTGAAATGTATGAATTCCTATATAGTCTTCTTTATTCATTGTTGAAATTTTACATGCATATATAACTATTGAAAATAATGTGGCTTGTAAGGCCAATCCTCAAACTGACTTCTTTACTCTTGAACATTTTAAAAGGGTTTTGTGCAGCAGATTTGCCTAATGCAATGTTGTTGTTGTTGTTGAGTACCATGGAGTCAGTTCTAACTCATAGTGACCTTGCACAGGGTTTCCGAGGCTGTAGATCTTTATGGGAATCGAATGCCTCATCTTTCTCCCGCAGAACCGCTGGTAGTTTTGAACTGTTGACCTTGAGGTTAGCAGCCTGATTCATAACCATTAATAGGCTGTTTGATTTCTTGATTGCTGCTTCCATGAATGTTGATAGTAGATTCAAGCAAAATTAAGTCTTTGACAATCTCAGTCTTTTCTCCATTTGTCATGATGTCATTTATTGGTTCTATGGTGAGTAATTTTGTTTTCTATACATGTAACTGTAACAGTGGTCTTTGATCTTCATCTGAAACACTTAATTGTGCTAATAAGGGATCTATACATAGACAAAGAGGTAGTCAAACAAATAGAACAAGGGAACACTAAATGATTTATAATTAAGAAAGGTGTGTGCCAGGATTATATGAAGAAGAACATGGCGTCAGGATTGGAGGAAAACTCATTAACAACCTGCAATATGCAGATTATACAATCTTTTTGATGAAAGAGAAGACTTTAAATATTTACTGATGAAGATCAAAAGGACTTCTTCCTTCAGTATCATTGACTATTAATCATATACTAACTCTTGAAACACATAATAAACACATGGTTTACTATGCAGGCAATGACAAATTGAAAAGGAATGGTGTTGCTTTCATCATCAAAAAGAACATATCCAGATCAGTCATGAGGTACAATGCTGTAAGTGATAGGATAATATCCATGCGCCTATAGGGAAGCCCAGTTAATACCACTATTATTCAAATTTATGCACCAAC
>NW_006408523.1:29070462-29074328 GCF_000296735.1 Chrysochloris asiatica | reverse complement strand
GAGTCGGTTCTGACTCGATGGCACCTGACAACAACAACAACAACAACAGCAACAACTCTTGAAATGGTTGAACATCAGCTATTTCTTTTGGGTACAGTGACTCTATGTAGTTCTTTAACTTCTTTTGATGGTTTCTGCATACTTCAATGTTTTGCCCATAGAATTCAGTACCACACGTTGAGGCTTGAATTTCTTCTTTGGTTCTCATAGCTTGAGAAATGCTGAGTGTGTTCTTCCCTTTTGGTTTTCTAAGTTCACATCTTTGCACAGTTCATTATATTTTACTTTGTATCCTAGAGCCGCCCTTTTAAAATTTCTATTCAACTCTTTTACCTCCTGGTTTCTTCCATTTGGTTTAGCATCTTTACCCTGGACAGCAAGTTTCAGAGTCTCTTTTGACATCATTTTTGGTCTTTTCTTTCTTTCTTGTCTTCTTAATGATCTTTTGATTTCTTCTTGTATGACTGTTCTTAATGTCATCCCACAGCAAGTGATGTCTTTGGTCTTTAGTGTCTAAAGCATCAAATCTGTTCTTCTGATAACCTCTAAAGTCAGGTGGGATATGTTCAAGGTCATGTTATGGCTCTTGTAGACTTGTTTAATTTTCTTCAGCTTCAGCCTGAACTTGCATAGGAGCATTTGTGGTCTTTTTCACACTTTACTGCCTTTTCTTGGTGTTTCATACATTGATAAGGTATTGTTTAGAGTTCTATGTACCATTCATCACATAATATTCAACTATATTTTCATTCACAATGTTTGTTTTGTCTTTCACAAATAATTATTTATTGCATTTAGATTCATATTTCAAAGTAACATGCTTTAAAAATTCAACTTATCTTGCTTCTATAGAATAATTGCATTTTCACACTCTTCTCTACACAAGTATCCTTGAAGCATTCAATTGCTAAGCTAACTTTTTATTTGTTAATTCTCTGTAAATGACTCTATTTTGGAGTTCTATATACTGTTTTCAGACATTTCTTACTTCTTGGTCAGCAACACACTATTTAATACCTCCTTCATAGTGTGCTTTTGCATCTGACTAGCTGTAGTTTCTCAAAAATGATTTGATTCATACGATCTGTTCTATGAACATACTAGAATATATTTGTTTCTTAAATATTTATTTCATTTTTTTTGAAATATGTACTCTTGATTTGCATGGATATAAGTCATTGTATCACATCTTGTATATTATTGTTAATCTTTTTGATAGTTTGTTAACTATTTTTTTCTTCAGGTAAGTCTGTAATGTGTAAATTCATACACACACATATATATAATACAGTAAAAACCGTGAGAACTGGAACCCAAGGGGACAACCTTATTTTTCAAGATTTCATAGATTTTGTACATTTGATAAGGTATAGTTTTATAATTTTTTTCTCTATTAGTGTAAAATATGTGAGTTTTCCATCTGTACATAGGTTTCTACCTTAAACATGTTCTGAATTTTGCAGAATTCCTTGTATTTAGTTTCATCATATTATAAAACAGAATATATTTTTTATTGATATAGTCATATTTATCACTCTTTGTCACATTTGTAACTAATATTGTGTAGGTATTTTCTAAATAATTTAATGATTTTATTGTTTCTTTATTTTCCTTTTTTTTTTTTTTTTTTTTTTACTTTAATTTTCCCACAATCTTCTTTAAAGGACACTGTAGCTGTCATATTTAATTTTTGACATCTATATTAACTCTTTATTTTAGAGAAATCTAATTTGTCCATAATGGAGAATTTTAAGCATTTACACATACATGAGAATAGTACACTATACCTCCATGGTCCTATCAGCCAATCCCAACACAGAAGAAATAGCAGCAAATTCTGCCCTATCATATTACCTTAACATTTCCCTCTTGTATTATTTTGTAGCAATTATTTAATTATACATTTTTGTAATCACTATAGAAGCCATAGACAGTACACAAAGAAATTGTTATTGTTGTTGTTAAGTGCTGATGAGTCTGTTCCAACTTATAGTGACCCTGAATAGGGGTTTCCGAGGATTAACTAATGAGTTTGAACTGCCAACCTTTTTCAAATAGAATTGCTATATTTTAACAAAGGCTCTCTGGTGGTGCTTTAGGATAAGCACTCATTTGTTAACAACAAGGTCAACAATTCAAACTCACCAGCCGCTCCTTGGGAGAAAGATGAAATTTCTGCTCCCATAAACATTTAGAGCGTCAGAAATCTTGTACAAGATTTTTATGAGTTTGACTTGACTCAATGGCAGTGTTTTTTTGTTTGCTTATTCATTTGTTTGTTTGGGGAGAGGGTATATTTTAGCAATACTTTATTCAGAAGTGCACACCAAAAAGTGTTAGGAAGAATTTATCCTGTTACTATAATTGGATGGCCTTTGGCTTAGCAGATTTGAAGTTTGGGGTTTTAAATTACTGTCATCATTAGAAAGAACAGCATGCTTAGTACATTTAAGGGACCCTAAATGAGATGGATTGGCACAGTGGTTATAAAAATGAACTCAAACATACCAACAATTGGAAATGGTGAAGGACCAAGCAACATTTTATTCTTTTGTAGATAAGTTAGAACTGATGCTGCAGAAACTAAGAACAAAAATATTGTGTAGCATAGAGTCAATTCCAACTCACAGAATTCACATGTAACATACTAGAACTGCCCCACAGAATTCCCAAGGCTATCTTTTCAGGAGCAGCTATCCAATCTTTTCTCCTGTTTAGCAGCTGAGCTGGTACTTTCAGTTAGGAGCTCAGCATTAACTAATTATTCCACCAGAGCGCCTTAAAACAAATAATAATAGGAATACTTTGAAAACGCTATTTCAATATCTTCTGATTTTCATGTTACAACTGAAGCTTCAGACAAATAATACTGTTTGTAGTTTCCCTCTTTTTAAAATATATTCTACAATTTCTCTTAATCTTTAAAGCATACATTTTGCTTTTATTTCCCTATATGCTCCTTGTTTTCAATCCCAACCTATTCGCAAATGTAGCCTCTATTCAAAGTGTGATGTTTATTTTTTTGCAAACTTTGGAAATCATTGTTATTTCTTTAATGTGTGTATTGCTTTAATTAAATCTGTAGTATCTTCTTGAGATTACTTATACTTAAATGTTGACAATTTAACATCTCCTTGCCATTTTTGTTAACTTTATGTGTTCCATATTTTAGAAACTGTTTCTGGTTTCTTCTGACAGTTTGCTGGCAAAAATGTATCATGAAACCCCATCAAGAAAATAAACAGATCCAAAAGGACATCATGAAATAAAAGGAAATAACTTCCTTTATGCACTGCCACTGCCATTAAATCAAAAGACTCATGCTGCTGTTCAAGTGCCATTGAGTCGGTTTCAACTCATAGCAACCCTGTAGTCATTAAGCTACATCACTGTTTCAGTTACTATATTGTCAAACCCAGTGTTTAAAATTGATTCTAATCTATGACTATTTAATATTTCTTACTGCTTCCATTCACTGTCTGATTATTTAAAGCGTACTGATGTTGTTAGGTGCCATGGAGTCAGTTCCTACTATAGCAACCTTATGCACAACTGAACAAAACACTGCATGTCCTGCTCCATCATCACAATCCTTGTAATGCTTGAGACCATTGCTGTTGCCACTGTACTAATCCATCTCCTTGAGGGCCTTCCTCCTTTTTGCTGACCCTCCTTATTAGGCAGCATGATGTCCTACTCCAGGGACTGGTCCCTTCTGAAAATATGTCTGAAGTATGATAAACAAACTCTTAAACTCATCAATCTCTGTTGTTGAATAAATTTTCTTTGTTGAGAATGTTGTTGTTGGTGTTGTTAAATGCCTTGGAGTTGGTTCTGACTCATATCGACCCTGTACAGGGTTTCCA
>NW_006408523.1:29067557-29069037 GCF_000296735.1 Chrysochloris asiatica | reverse complement strand
TTACATTCAACAAATCATATACCTGTTTCATTACAATGATTATAATCCCCACCATGTACCATAAATCAACATTATTTCTCTCTATTCATTTAGCCTTTTTTTTTTTTTTTTTTAACACTCAAGCATATATAATAATTTAAACCACCAAAGGACACATTGTGCAAGCCTGCCTCCTGGCCACCGGCTCTCATTCCCTCCCTTTCCATGAATCTAGAGTCCTCAGCTGCTCCCTCTCTCCATGTCTCCATCTCTGACTCTATCCCTGGTGTCACTGCTTCTCTTGATAAGGTCCCACATTCTGCTTATGCTCGTCTCCCTTGATGGTCCTAGGGTCCTCTGTTTCTGGACTATGAGATTAACTACTCCCCCATATTTTTTACAAAACGTCTACCTTTATAATTGCGACAGTAGCAACTAGTCATTATAACAACTACTCACTATTGAATGATAACAATCTTATCCCCATCTCTTTTTACTAGACCCATCTAGACAATATGAAAACTATTCAGTGGGGACTCTATCTTCCCCACATACTCTTAAACTAAACTCCATCTTGAAACCTTGTAAGCCAGTCACTTCCTTCCTTTATTGCCCCCTCATTTTTAGGTGGCCAATGTCTAAATTGCCCATCTCTATCTACCCTGTGGAGTCCTGGTGTGGTGCTGTGGGTTAATGCGCCAGACAGCAAAGCCGTTTGAACTGCAAGGTAGGCAGTTCAAGTTCACCAGCTACTCCTCGAAAACTCTTTGAAAACAGCTATGGGTCGGAACCAACTCAACAGCACTTAACAACAATCTACCCTGTATACAGACGGGATAACATTGATATTTGAGGTGAAGATTTCTTCCCTCTCTGTTGGTATTTGAGCTACTACCTCTTTTTTATCTTCCTCTAGTCGAGTTCTGCTTATCAAGCGATCAAAGTTAAGTCAAATGGGTATTATCTGCAAACTCGGTTGTTCTTGTGCATCTCCCCTCACTTCATGTTAGCTGGATGCTTCACTGTTAGCTGTAGCCCTCTGTGGTTATGCCATTGTCCCTGGGTTCAGATGTCCCAAGTTCTCACCACACTTTGGAACTATCAGCACTTCCTCTTCTCTCTGTCATCTCCAGGTCAACAGAAGTCTGTGGAACATGGTTGAACTCAACCATTTCTTCACTGCTGCCTTTCCCCCTCTTTCACTCTTCAGTAGACCAATGTGGTCACTGGCAAGCTTACATGTCTGCTCATGTTTCTGTCTTAGAGGGGGATTTGTCCTGTAGGGACTTGATTGCTTGCCCTCATGGCTTCCTGGAGAACAACTTCCTTATTCTTGTAGTAGCCAATCATACTGCCATTTTTGTTTTGAGTTTTTCCTGCTGATCGTTCTTTGAAGATGTATCTTCTGTCACTCTAGCTGTTCCAGGCTGGTCTGCTTGTCTTTTCTAGTGGGAATGTCCCACCTCAGAAGGTTCTGGATGGGGCTTGGGATTCCACCTAA
>NW_006408523.1:29062778-29064393 GCF_000296735.1 Chrysochloris asiatica | reverse complement strand
TGCATTTATTTCAATAAACTCTCCTCTCAACACTGCTTTTACTATGTCCTAAAGATTATGATATTTTGTGTTTTTGTTTTCATTTTTTTCCAGTAACTTTTTGAATTCACATTTTATTTCTTCTATTATCTAGTCACTGTTCAGCAGGGTGTTATTCAGTTTCATGTATTTTACTTTATTTCCTTGGCCTTCCTATTGTTGGTTTCCAATTTTATATCATTGTGGTCTAAGACGATACTTTATAGTATTTTGATGTTTTCAAATGGATGGAGGCTTGTTTTGTGGGCTAACACATGGTCTATTCAGGAGAATGGATTTCATAGGGTGTGATTGTAGCTTGACTATCTGACCACAATTGGTGTCTCTTCTTGGGTAATGTAGGAAGAGAAAGAGCTCCCTTAAAGTAAAGAGGGGACCATAAAACAAAGTAGGAACAGCCAAAAAGATTGGGTACTGTGGTCTAAACTCACAGAGAAGAGAGAAGAGTAAGAAAAAAAAAAGAAAATCTGTAGTCAAATATGAGTATGACTTTAATATCCTTCTCTTGGCTTCTTGCCTTCAAGGCTGCCTGAGAAATTTCAAGATGCTTCCATTGGTCGTTATGACGTAACTCAGGATTTAATTTTTGACCTGTTTCCTTTTCAGTCTGTCCCTCTCCCTTTCCACAACCCCTGTTCAGGCCTCTTTCCTAATGATAAACAGTTCACAGCTGGCTGTGGCCATTTTGCACTGCCATTTGATTTTAAGTGAAAATGGTTCATTTAAATTTTGAGTAGCTCTGTGCTCATGCATAATAGAACCCTCTAAGGGTGCAGGAGGTCCACTTACTCAGGCACTTCCTCTAGTCACCAGAATAGAGGTGTGTATACGAGAGACCAATGAACAGATTAAAAAAAAAAAAAAAAAATGTCCACACCTTTATCTCCAAGGTTCAGTCAGGAGTCAGGCATCTGGGGCCATTCTGATCCTTCCCCTGCTCCATCTTGCCCAAGATGGTCAATCCAGGAGCTGCTGAGGCCAGAGTGTTGGCAAGCGCTGAATTTCTTGCTTCTTCTACAAATTTTACTGGCTGTAAGCCTTCATATTTTCTAAATATTCCTTTATATGTGGTTCAGAGTTCTGCGATCATTCTCTGAACCTGCTTCATCTGGTATTCTGTGTTATTGCTGATAGAGATCCTCATTGCACTTCTCCCAGATCCACCATCAAACCCTGTCCCCCAACCCACTGGATCTTGTACTTCCTTTTTAGTTGCAGAAGAATCCAGATACAATAGCTGATTATTCACTTTAGTAGGGATTATCTTAACATGCCCCACACCACTGAGCCTCTAAAATTTTTTTCAGATAGAAAGCACCTGGATTTTTGTCATGCTAATTTTCCATGCTTTGACATTCAGATGTTTCACCAATTCATTGATACTTATTCATTGATATTTATTCCTTACTAGGTCTAGTCAGATTAATGTTATCAGTTTATGATGTCTTGTGGAAGCAGACGGTGATCAAGTCCCAAAGGACTAAATTATGGCCCAGTGTTAGAGAGTTTAATCTGCCTACTAGGTATCACATCTCAATGTCAAGAAAACAAAAATCCTCACCACTGGACCAATAAA
>NW_006408523.1:29058240-29062241 GCF_000296735.1 Chrysochloris asiatica | reverse complement strand
AGTGAGGTTGGCCCAGGATCGGACATTGTTTCTTTCTGCTGTGCATGAGGTCGCTATGGGTCGGTTCCGACTCGATGGCACCTGACAACAACAACAACAACTAGGTATCACAGCCCAGGTGTATTTTTGGCCTTGCCAGCTAAAGACAAATTGCTTCTGGTTATCCTTTGAAACCAGAATTGAGAAAAAGGTATTGATAACTAGAAAAAGCAAGATAGCTAACTGCATAGCAGGTGCCAGGAGATGTATTAATTTGCTTAAGCAATGAGACCACATCTGGAACAGCAGCTACAATCTGGGTCTACACCTGGTTAAACATATAATAATCCACTGTCATTCTCTAAGATCTGTCTTATTTTGAACAAACCAAATAGGTGGGTTAAATGGGGCTGTAGTGGGCTCCCTGTATCCTTCAAGTCCTTGACTGTGGCACTAATCTCTGAAATCCCTCTAAGAATGAAAAATTGCTTTTTATTTACTTTTTATTAGGTAGAGTCAGCTCTAATGGCTTCCACGTTATTTTCCCTACTATAATAGCCCTTATTCCAAATTTCTGGGATCCAGTGTTGGTATGTCTATTCTGATTATACATTCTGTAACTGGGGAACTCACTACAGGATGAGTTTGGGGACCTATTGGGATCTCTGTGAGATGTGTTTTAGCTAAGACTCCATTAATGTTCTCCATACTCACCTACTCTCACTGGAGGGTCACAAATGTTTTGGATCTCCTGAAATTAATGGCAATTCAGAGGTAGTGTCCAGCAATCCCTAAAAAAACTGGCCATTTCCTTTTCTCTAGTGAACTGTCATTTTTGTAGCAGGCCTAGAGAAAATCTGCCTAAGTAACCAATGCCATAAATCTACACAAATCAGAATAATCTGGTCAATACCTTGACTCTGCTGACCATACCCACCATGTCTTTGTTGATCAATTGCTCTCATTTGGCCCCTACCACCAAGGGATCTAATCAGCCCCCTTGTAGCTAGGTGTCTTAATTCAAATAAGGCAGTTCTCATTGTCAAGTATGGCTTACATAAAATAGCAATCACAGCAGTCTTCAAGTAAACTGGGCTTCCCTTCACAAATTTGTTCCTCACTGTTGTGGTAAAAGATGTGTACTCTGGGCAATCCATCAGTGGGTTAATGGATCTATCCTAATAAATCAGTTCTAACATACCAATTTTCTTAAGTCTTTGGATTCCTTCCTCTACGTTATAGGAAGGTAGGTCTGGTACTTCAGCTTGATGTAGTGTATGCAATCCATACTGCAGTGAACCAACCAATAAACTATTAGGTCCTCTTATAACCAATTGAGCTGAAACATTGGATAAAGAATCTGTGTTTATTGGGCCCATATCAATATATTCACATTGATCAGGATTTATGTTCCTTACACCCTTATCCCACATCCTTACTAGACTTTCCCATACATATTCTCCAAGTTTCTGTTTGCACATATTCAGGAAATTATTTTAAAATGCATTGTACTTCTTCCTGATGACAATTTAGACTTTACCTTTTGGGCCTTGCCAGGACTAGACGGAATAATTGGTGGGGGTGTTTCCTGGGACTATTCATCAGTATCTTGCTTCAGGCAATACCCAAGCACCATCCCAGCAGTTACAGTTGGATTAATTCCATTAAGGGTGGGTAGAGAGAATAATGGTTTTACTGATAATGGATCAACAGGAAAAGATGGAGTCATCTTGTGAGAAATAACTCTTGTTGGCGTGTTCCATCCTCAGGACTGAGAAGAGGCTTGGGGGTAGCATGCTAACATAACAAAAGGAGCTCAGGGGAGGTGATGAACTAGTTTGACTGGCTAAAACTTTAAAAAAGAATATACCCATCAAGGAAATAGGGAAAGTTCATGGGGAGGGGGAAAACTAACTTTAAACGAGAATACTCCCAGTAAGGACTGGTAGGTGACCCCTAAGGCAGATTGAAAACTTCGTAGTGCCCAGTAAGAGGGGAACTGGAAGAGGGGATTTTTTGAGCAGGAGAATAAAACTGTTTGCAGGCTGGCCATGTGGTGAGTCTGCCCATGTCTACTGGGTTGGGCACCCAATTTTGCAAAATTGAATAAAGAAAACCTCACTCTCACTTAAATGAGTACAGATTGGATTACTTGAGCATTTGTCAGTGTGGACAATGTTTCTTACAATCTCTTCAGATGGGAGGAGTGGTGCTTTTGGCAAAAGTGATTCACCAGAATTTAGGTGCCTAGTGTTCCCAGCTTCCTTGTTATCTGTCCATATATCCCAGTCCCAAGTTTCAGGATCCCATTTCTTCCCAATCAAAGCTCTCACTTTAAAATCAGACACCATTTGAGCCCGGGTATTTTGTAGGCATTGCAATTCAGCCACTTTTAGGTAAGACTCTGGGTTTGTTTTTCACATAGCAGTTGAGTCACTACGTGAAATAAGCCTTTATTGTGGGGCACAAATAGACATTTTGAGGTATTTTATGCATTGCTTGAACTATAAGTTAGAATCCCTGAGCTGACCTCTTCCCTTTAACACTCGGTCTATTCTAAGTAGGATAAACCAAAGAGGTTCCATATGCTTCTCATCCTGAAAATATTGCAAGAAGTTCAAACTCACTATCACCCAGATTCTTGCTTGTCACCAATACTTGATGTACAGGTGGTAATATTTTGTACCCTGGGTTAGCAGCATACTCTTTATTAATGGAATCAGAAAGAAAATATGATCTTTATGATTTCCTTTCTCTAGAACCACTTGCAGTAACAAATGTCTTAGTCTGGGTTTATTTAAGAAAAAATGAGTTTAAACATAGCCATAGTGTGGTGCTATAGGATAAGCACTCAATTGTTAACAATGAGTTCAGCAGTTAAAATCCACCAGCTTCTCCTTGGAACCCTATACAGGATTGCTATGAGTCGGAACTGTCTCAGAAGAACTTAACAACAGCAAAAACCATGGTTACAATCCTGCATCTTTTTAGCTGCAGAGCTAGAGACAAGGACTGGGAATAGGACAAATTCAAAAGCCACAAAACCCTTGCTGTGGAGTCAATTCCAACTCACAATAATCCTATAGAAGAGTGTAGAACGTTTGTCAGTACCATTATGTGACTGTTTTATTTGAATTAATATTCCTCAGATTGATGCAAGACTTTATCTAATTTCCAGAATTGAGGAAAATATTTATATTTTACAATTGTCCCAGTTTCGCTTGTATAGAAGAGTAGACTTTCAGAGTCCTTACTCTTTTATTTCAGAATTTCCACCTTAAAAATACTTCTCAGTTGTATTCAACCATTGAAAGAACATTTTATCAGAATTCAGGTGATATCATATTACCTATTTCTTGTTTAGGAATTAAAATTTATTTTTGTTGAAGAATGAATAAAGCAATTAGAACTCTCAGAGGAGTATATGATCAGTCACAAAGGCTTTTACTTTTTCAGATTTTACATTTTACCCAAGTTTATAACAATAATACAAATTAAATTTAAGGCTCAATGCATTCTTAACCCTCTGTTTAAGGGTTCTTTCTTATTCAAATGTTTCACAATATGAACAGAGAACTAAGATTGATTTCTCCCTTTCCTCAGAAGGTTTGACGAAAGAGGTTTGTTCTTCATGAAATTCCTTGGACATAATATACCAGTGAAGACACCATGCATTTTATTCCCTTAGATTAACATGCACACACATAAACACACATGCATTTCCACTTAACAGTAAGAAAAAGGTCTCCTATAGTCTCATAAATACGTACTGAAAAGTAAAAAATATATAAATTTCCATGGTAATGTAAAATAATGTACTATAAATAGTATTGTGTTCTCAAACTTTGTTGTTAGGCTTTGTTAAGTTGGTTTAAACTCATAGCAATCCTATGCATAACAGAACAAACCACTGTCCGGTCCTGCACCATTCTCACAATCATTGGTAAGGTTGAACCCGTTGCTGCTGAGACTATGCCAATCCATCTCTTTGGGAGATATATATATATCTATATATATATAGA
>NW_006408523.1:29056553-29058140 GCF_000296735.1 Chrysochloris asiatica | reverse complement strand
TTTGCTGACTCTCATTTCACCTAGCATGATGTTCTTCTCCAGAGGCTGGTCCCTTCTAATAACATGCCTGAAGTATGAAAGAAGTCTTATCATCTTGGTTTCTAAGGAACATTTTGGCTGCACTTCTTCCAGTGCATACTGGTTTGTTCTTCTAGCAGTCCATGGTACTTTTAGTATTTTTATTCAACGCCATAAATCAAATGTATCAATTCTTCTACAATATTCCTTATTTGCTGTCCAACTTTCATGCGCATAGAAAGCTATTGAAAATATCATGACGTGAATCAGGTGTACTTAGTCCTCAAACTGACATCTTTGCTCTTGAACATGTTCTAGAGGTCTTGTGCAGCAGATTTGCCTTATGCAGTACATTTTTTGATTTCTTGACTGCTGCTTCTATGAATATTGATAGTGGATCCATATATGACGGAGCCTTTTATGATTTCAATCATTTCCCCATTTATCATGATGTTATTTAATATTCCAATAGTGAGGGTTTTTCTTTTCTTTACTCTCAAATATTACTGATGTCATAAGTTAAATTAATTCTTATGATTGAAGCAGCTTAATTCTTGATATGCTATATGTACATAGTCCCACATTTTCAAATGTTTTGTTCATGGCTGAAGGAAAAATTATTACATGCTGAATCCTGGTGTGGTACTGTAGAATAAACATTGGACTACTAAATCCAAAGTTGGTGCTTCAACCCACCAGCCCCTCCTCAGAAACCTTATACAGACATGGTTGCTATGAGTCAGAACCAACTTGACAACACTTAACAAAAATAGCAATAGAAAATGGATTAAAATGACTTCTCCTATATTTTATAGGAGTTTGTAGGCCAGGTAGCATATAAGGATTCCTGGTGCATAATGATTAATGCACATGGTTATAAACTTAAAGGTCAGCAGCTTGATCACATCAGCTATGCCATATAAGAAAGATGTGACAATCTGTTTTTGGAATTTACAGCCTTAGAAACCCAAGGGGGAGTGGTATGGTGCTGTGGGCTAATGCGCCAGACTGCAAAGCCATTTGAACTGCAAGGTCGGCAATTCAAACTCACCAGTTGCTCCTTGGAAACCCTATATAGGATCGTGATGGGTCAGGGCTGACTTGATGGCACTTCAAGAAAACAGAGGGTCATTTTGAATAAGAAATAACTCAATGATAATGAATTTTGTTTAGGTTTTGGTGGTTTATACAGAAAAAAAATAAATAACCAGGTGCATAGTGTTCAATAAATACGGAGAAAGCAATAAAATGATAAATACCTCAATTCATGACTGAGCATGCTTTTATTACCTTCTAGATTTTGCATATGTTGAATGACTTAAGCATCATATTGGCTCCATTTGAGACAGGGACTATAATATAATATCAATAAAAAGGGGATGAGGTCCTAAGGATGTTGGAAGAAATAAAAGAGAAAAGTTCACAAATGGGAGGAGCTTCACCATGGATTCCCCTTTTCTATTTAAAATCAAACATGATTCTCAGACCAAAAGAACTAGATGGTGTCCAGCTACCACTTCCAACCATCCTGAAAGGTATCACATTAGAGGGTCCCAGAGAGAGTGAGAG
>NW_006408523.1:29055266-29055854 GCF_000296735.1 Chrysochloris asiatica | reverse complement strand
ATAGGAAAGTGGGTAGAATGCAAATAGGAATCACAGGAAGCAAGGCAGATAATAGTTTTTGCATGGAGGGGATTGTAATCATTGGGATGTAATAAAGTGTATGATTTGTTGAATATAAAGCTGATGATCTGGTCTGTACACCTTTGCTCAAGTCACGATAAAAATTTAAAAAAAAAACAAAATCTATGGTTTTATATCTTTAAGATTTTATGTCCAACTCTGAGAGTATTTCTTCAGTGTGGTGATTATGAATACAGGAGTGTCACAGACCAGAACACTATATTTGTATTTTGGAGATTAAGAACAGTCTAAATTATATTTAAGAAGATTTCTTTTTGATAACTCATAATATTTGAATTTTCATCTGAAAGAAAAAATTATATATAGAGTGTTATCAAATTTTCTTCAAATGCCAAAATTATAAAATATTATAAAAAATGTTTAGTTGTTTCTACATAAAATACATAGTTATTACTGTAACTACTATTATAGTATGTGTATTACATTTATTTGAGATTTTATCCTCATAACATGTAAAGTTGTTTTTACGATTTTTTTTAATCTTATTTTTACCACTTCTATCTTCAA
>NW_006408523.1:29052636-29053346 GCF_000296735.1 Chrysochloris asiatica | reverse complement strand
GCTAGGAACTGCCACAGAAAGTTTGTGGAAAATGCCATTTTCTTTCATTCCATTTTTCCATGTATTTCTTGAATCTTCCCATACAATATATGCAAATACCTACACTAGTAAAAGAGAGTATATTCATATTTTAAAATTGTTAAGTGCCACTGAATCTGTTCTGACTCATTGCTGTTGCTAAGTGCCATTGAGTCAGTCCCCCCTCATAGCTACCCTGTATAGGGTTTCCAAACAGCGGCTGGCGATTTTGTACCAGTAACCCTCACAATGTTATTAGACACTTGAGAATTAAAAGCATAATTTCTACTCAATTTGTAGCACTCCATCTCATGTATTCCTGCAATTAATCAGAATAAATAAAAAAAAGATATATTGGTTTTATGAATGTAGAGTAAAGCTAATTGCATATTGAGAACATACAAGTAGTTGTTGTTAAGTGCCATCGAATTGGTTACAACTTATTGCCACACTTCATAGAGTTTCTAAGGAGTGGCTAGTAAATTTGACCTGCCAACCTTGCAATTCAAATCAACCTTGAAGTCCAGTGCTTATCTTACAGCACCACACCAGGACATCTACAAGGTCTTAGAGATCATAATGATGGAATTTTTTTTGAGCATATCTATATCATCAACGAGAATAAGGCCAGGTATAGACTATTTGTTGCTCATATGCAAGTTCAGGATAAAGCTGAAGAAACTTAAAGCATG
>NW_006408523.1:29033791-29052324 GCF_000296735.1 Chrysochloris asiatica | reverse complement strand
CAGTCAAGTATTACAATGAAATGTGCAAAGACCTGTAGTTAGAAAATCAAAAAGGAAGAAAATGCTCACCATTTTTCAAATTGAAAGAATTGAAGAAAAAAATTTAATTGCAAGCCTTGACTTACAATACTGAATGATTCTAGGTTCAAAGGAGTTCTGGTGTTGCACTGTAGGAAAAGCACTGTAATGCAAGGTTCTGTGAATTACAAGGTCGAAGATTCAAACTCACCAACTGCTCTTTGAGAATCCTACAAAGCATCGCTATGAGTCAGAACCAATTCGACAGCACTTAACAACATGATCAAAACATTGAATGATGCAGAAAGCATCGAAATGAGGTGGAAGGAAAACACAGAGTCACTCTACCAGAAAGAAATGGTCAATGTTCAACCATTTTTAGAGGTAGTATAGGATCAAGAGAAAATGGTATTGAAGGAAGAAGCCTAAGCTAGACTAAAGACACTGACAAAGAATAAAGCTCTGGGAACTGATAGACAACAAATTGAAATCTTTCAAAAAACTGATGCGGCACTGGAGGTGCTACTCATCAATACCAAGAAAATTTTAAGACAGCTTCTTGGTCAACTGACCATATTTGTGCCTATTCTAAAGAGAGATGACCCAATGGAATGCAGCTATTATCTGACAATATTATTAATATCACATTCAAGTAAAATTTTGTTAAAGATAATTTTTAAAATGGTTGCAGCTGTACACTGGCAGGGAACTACTGGAGGTTCAAGACGTATTCAGAAGAGGTTGTAGAACAAAGGCTATCATTGCTGACATCAGATGGATGTTGGCTCAAAACAGAGAATACTAAGAAACTTTATTGATTTTGTAACTTATTGATTTACCAACACTTTATTGATTATGTAAGGTCTTTTGACTGTGTGGGTTATGACAAGCTATGACTAACATTTCAAGGACTGGGTATTCCAGAACATTTCATTGTGCTCATGAGAAACAAAAATCATTGTACAAAAAAAAAAAAACAAAACAAAAAAAAACAAAATCCTCACCACTGGATTATTATTATGATGATAAATAGAGAAAAGATTGAAGTTGTCAAAGGTTTCATTTTTTTTGGGTCCACTATCAACACTCATGGAACAGTAGTCAAGAAATCAAATGTCATATTGCATTAGGCAAATTTGTTGTACAAGACCTTTTTATTACTATGTTCAAGAAAGGGTAAGAATGTCAGTTTGAGGACTAAGGTGCACCTAATACAAGCCATGGTATTTTCAATAGCCTCATATGCATGTGAAAATTGAGCAATCAATAAGGAAAACTATAGAAAAATTAATGCACTTGAATTACAGTATTGGAGAATAATTCTGGCAGTACCCAGATTACCAAAATAGCAAACAAAATTTGTGTTGTAAGAAGTACAGCCAGAATGCTCATTAGAAATCAGGATAGAGAAACTTCATCTCTTGTACTTTGGGACATATCAGGAGGCACCAGTCCCTGGAGAAAGAGATCATGCTTGGCAATTTGGAACTACATTTTTTCACTGATATGAATTGGAATTCTCACAAATAGATTTAAAGTATTTATATATTGGTGAAAGACTTATATTCAAGAATATACTGAAAACTTGGTAATTATGTGTTTTTGAGTTGCTTCCAACTTTTAGCAACTCAGTATGGGTTTTCAGAAGATGTAAATGTTTTCAGTAGCAGAAAGCCTCAAACTTCTCCCACAGAGCAGCTGGTGAGTTTGAAATACTGACCTTGTGTGAAGTAGCCTAAGATGTAACTCACTAAGCTACCAGGGATCCTCAATTGAAAACTTAGTTTGACTGAAACAAATTAGCTAAAATAATGCAATTTTTAAGACATTTCATACTGAAACATCTTTGTTAGTCTCAAGTCAGGAATAGACTAAAAGAAGAATTAGCAGTAATATACTGTTTATATGAAGTCATATTTTAATTTTATATGACTTTATTTTATCAATAACATGTTAAAGTTTTATTGTGATCATGCTAGTATCGGGACATTATGTTAGATGATTTCAGAGGCAACAAAACAGATCTCATTCAGGAACTCTAGCCATTAGCATTCCAAGATAAATAGAAATGCAAGAAAAAAAAAAAAAAAGGGAAATACTTGAAAAGTATTTATGAAAGGAAACAATGTCAAGATTCTTATGTTACAGATCATGTGATTAAAATGCAATCTATTTGTTTAAGAATTTAAGTTTTACAACCATTATATCTGTAAAATGCTTACCTCTTCACTACATTATTATTCAAAACTTGTGATGAAAAGTATTTTATTATTAAAATGCTGTAACTAAAAGTGTGTCTTGTTTTAATAAAGAGATATTATTTGTTTGTACTACATTAATTAACCTTTGTGCTAAAACAAAACAAAAAATCAGTCCCAACACTGTCCATTTGTATAAATGTGTACTTCAACAACTACTGATTTAATTGACACACCTCATAAATACAAAAATTCTATTTACAAAGAGAGATGATGTTTGTATGTAGTATTACTTCCTTTTTCTACATGGGGCAGCTGATCACTTTTCTCCATGTGAATTACCCATTTATTATTACTGTTAGCTAAGAGTTTGTCCGCTGCTGTTTCTCCACATTCCACTGCCGTGACATGTTTTCACAGTTTTTAAAGCTGCATCTAACTGAGCGCTAGTAGCATTTCGCCCGCATGCTGTGCACTGGTGATTTTCCCTCCTGGCCTCAGCATATCGTAGCTGTCATTCTGCTGTCATCTGTCTTCCGTGGATGTCTTCCCCAGTAATACTGTGGTACAATGTTCATTGCCTCATTGCTCAGAAATTGGCTGTGGTCCAAAAACTTGATATTGGCAATTCTATGCATTAAAGCTCTTGCTCATGTGTTTACTCATCTTGAATGCACAGAAATTATACATGCAGAACAGAGATAAATCTTATGCATGCCTAAATAAATGACTGAAAAATAATTTAGTAAAGTTACTGAGAATTGCGATGTGGAAGCAGATTGGGTATAAAGATAAATAAGGAATATGTATGGTAGTAATATAATATGATTTTAAATAAATTGTCTCAAATACCATGAATCATTGCTACTATTTATTTCATCTAATAAATTCTACCCAGTTTTTGTTTTTTATATGACTGTCAATTAAAAAACTATTACAAATGACAGATCCAAGACAAATTTAATCAATGCCATCTTGTTAACATTATAAATAACAGAATGATAAGGTAAATGCTATTTTTAAATAATTTATGTTATTCAGCTTTGATTCTAGCAAAAATATCAAGGGATTTCTTTGAATCAATATATATTCAAAAAAATCATAATATTTATTGAGTATGAAATAGAGTGTGTTTGAAGAAAATAAAATTCATTCAAATGATCAGACTTCATCTAATTTAGTTTTACATGGAAAACATATGCTATATTATAAAAATTGCCTCCAGAAATAAAAACTTAAAATTTCCAGAAAATAAAGAATTCTGTTGAAGTTGGATGAATTCATTTTTTTGTGATTTGTGAAGAGGTTTATTACACTGTTGGGGAAGTTGAATTCTAGGAACGGGCAGATGAGACAGAATCAAGGAACTGAAAGGATGTTTCTAAGGGATACGAGAAATAAGAATGCTTGAAAGTAGATGTGCACATAGATCTTTCTTGTGATAAATATATGCTCAAGAAAACATCTGATAAAATTATATAAATATATACAGATGAATGGCATTAATTATGTACATCATGCTATTAAAACATAACTCTTATCTGTTCCCATGTGGTATTTCTCAATTTTAAAATGATTTCTTAAGCACTTACAATGTGAAATACATTTTTTGGAAATATAAAGAAAATAGGAGACACATTCATAATGAAAAGTCAAGAACATAAACATAGGCATTGTAAACCGTAAAATAAAAGTATAAATAAGATACAGTGCTGGCATAGACAAAAGACTGCTTAAGAAAGGTACTACAGTTATATATATATATATACATTTACCTCATTTTAATGTTGAGCAGTGAAGGACAGTTCACGTAGTTGTTTTTTTTTGTTGTTGTTGTTGTTGTTGTTTTATGTGTTTATAATTCAAATTGAAGGTCAGCCTAAACAGTAAATATATTCTGTTAGAGATTAAATATGGCTACTATAATAGTAAAAACTGAAATATTAGAATTCAGGTTATGAATATTGCATTTAAAAAAGAAAACTGTCCTCTTTTATAATTGTGCAACCCTAGGCAAAAGAGAACAAAACACTGCCCAGTCTTGCACCACATCATATTTGTTATGTTTGAGCCCATTGTTGCTGCAACTGTGTCAATCCATCTCATTGGCGGTCTGTCCATTTTTTGTTGACCCTCCACTTATCCAAGCATGACTCCTCTAGAGACTGATCCTTCCTGGCAACATTTCCAAAATATAACAGATCCTCAGCTCTAAAGAGTGTTTTGGCTGTGGCCTTTCCAAGATAGATTTGTTTGTTCTCCTGGAAAGCCATGGGATTTTCAATATTATTTACCAACACCATAATCTAAATGAATCAATTTTTCTATAGTCTGCCTTATTCGTAGTCCAACTTTGTCAAGTATACGATGCACTTGAAAACACTATGGTTTGAATCAGGTGAAACTTAGTCCTCATACTGACATGTTTGTTATTTAACACTTTCAAGAGGTATTTTGTAGCAGAATTATGTAATGTAACAGAGAATTTGATTTCTTAACTGTTGCTTCTGTGAGTGCTGATTATGGATCCAAGTAAAATGAAGTCTTTGACAACTTGAATCTTTTCTCCATTTACCATGATGTTATTTATTAGTCAAATTGTAAGGATTTACATTTCCCTTACATTGAGGTGCAATCTATACTTAAGGTTGTAGTATTTAACCTTCATCAGTAAATATTTCAAGTCTCTTTGGCTTCCATCAAGCTAGGTTGTCTCATATGTATATTATAGGTTATTAGTGAGTCTCCTACAATCCTGATATCATGTTCTTACTCATGTAATCCAGTTTCTCTGATGGTTTGCTCAGCGTACATATTGAGAAAAATAGTGAAAAAATACAACTCCAACACCATACATCATGTATTAACCCTTTGCTCTGTTTCAACAACTTCCTCTTGGTCTACGTATAGGTACTTTTTGAGCACAAATAGGTGATCTGGAATATACATTCTTTGTAATATTATTCATACTTTGTTTTGATCCAAACAGTTGACTGTCTTATTATAGTCAATAAAGCACAAGTAAACATCTTACTGATGTTCTTTGCTTTCAGCTAAGATTCATAAATGATATCCCTCATTCCTGATCCTCTTCCAAATCCAAAATTTTAAATTATTTTCTGCAAATTTATTTGCATGTGATACTAAAGATTTTGTAAGAAGATTTCTGTATTTCATTGGGTCACTTTTCTTTGGAATGGGAACAAATCAATCAGTAGGCAGATAGCTGTCTTCCAGATCTCTTGGCTTAGACGAGTGAGTGTCTCGCACGGAATTAGTTTGTCGAAAATTTCCATTGTGTTTTCCATAAATTCCTGGAAACTTCTTTTTCGCCAATGGCAATAGTGTACTTGTTGTTGTTAATCCTGATGCCATCAAGTCAATTCCAACCCATAGAGACCCTGTATAGGATTCTTAAGGAGGAGCTGGTGAGCCCCACCTCGCAGTTAAATGATTTTGCAATCTTGTTCATTAATCCACAGCATCACACCAGAACTCCTGTGCAGCTTGGACAATTTTTTTTTCAATACTATTGATTCTGGGTTCTATTACACCTCTTGACATAGTTGAGCATGAACAAATTATTTTTGGTATGGTGACTCTATGTATTCCTTCCATCTTCTATTGATGATTCCAGCATCATTCAATATTTTATCTGTAGATTCCTTTGATATTGTAACCTGCAACTTGAATTTTTCCTTAAATTCTTTAAGCTTGAGAAATGCTGAGCATGTTCTCCCTTTTGGTGTTCTTACTCTAGGTCTTTGCACATTGCATTTAAATACTTTGTCTTCTCCAGCTGCTCTTTGCAATTTTCTGCTCAGTTCTTTTACTTCCTCATTGCTTCCAGCCACTTTAGTTTCTTTATGATCAAAAGCAAGATTTGGAGAGTCTTTTGACATCTAGTTTGGTCTCTTCTTTCTTGTCTTTTATTTAATGACCTTTTGCTTTTTTATGTATCATGTTCTTGATGTCAACCCACAGCTTTTCCGATTTTTCTAATTTCTTACTAATGCATAAAATCTGTTCTTGAGATGGTCTCTGAATTAAAGTGGGATATATTCAAGGTCATATTTTGACTCTTAAGGATTTCTTATCATTTTCTTCAACTTCTGCCTGGAATTGTATATGAGCTATTGATGATCTATTCCTCTCCTGGTCCCTGAACTTTAACTGATGTTATTAAGCTTCTCCATCATTTCTCCTCATAGATGTAGTCTGTTTGATTCCTTGATGTTCAATCTGACGAGGACCACATGTATAGTCATCTTTTATGTTGTTGAAAAAGGATTTTCAGTTAATAAGTCCTTCTAAAGCCAAACAATAATTTAATTTAACTAGTAAAAAATATCTGGTTGAGCATTATGCTCCTATAAGGACTATCTTTATGGGATCAAATTAACTACACTAGTTTGAAAAATTAGACAAGAACCTTAGTAAATACTGAGTTTATGTTACAGTGGAAGGAGCAACTCAGAAAAGGAGGATAAGAACAGTTAGAGAACACAAAAAATGTTGCTGACTTGTATAAGGAGAAACTGTTGAATGATTTTTTTTCTGTGACGAATAACAATAAAATTTTTTTTTTGAAAAATAGTAATCTGTTTTGACTTTTGTGTCAAAAAATGCTGATGTAATAAATGCATTACTATCTGCTATGTATATATTCCATGAAATACATAGAAAACATCAAAAGCTGCTTGATAAAGAAGGTTAGAACAGGACACACAGTCATTTATTTGCACAGCATGCTGAAGAGTTCTTTTTCTATTAGGGAACAAATGCTTTACATTTAGTGGAATTTTTCTTACCTTCTAGTTTGGACAACAATTTGAACGAAAATTTGAACAACATGTTAAAGTTGTTGTTCCTCTCCAAGATACCAAGAATTTTGATTTGTGTATCTCCAAATAATCAGGACATCATGAAGAAAGTAGAAGAGAACTCCCTCACTCAATATATTATCAATCTGTAAGATGTTCTACTAAAAGCAGAAGATGCCAAGATATTAACATTTCACAGACCCTATAGGATTTTCAAAGAGGTTTATGGGAGTCTTATTCTTAATTAATATGAAAATTCTCCTTGCGAAATCTTGACCGTCACCCAATATGTTAAGTGTTCACTTGGACAGCAAGGAGAAACACTAGAAATAGCATACTTTGCAACTCTCCTAGAGAATACTAGTACAAACCTCCCAAAAAACAACAACTTTCTAACTAAAATACATGGGTAAAACTCACCAGCCACTCCAAAGAAACCTTATACAGGGTCGTTATGAGCCCGAACCAAATGGACGGCATTGCTGTTAAATGCCGTCCACTTGGTTCTGACTCATAGCAACCCTGTTTGTGTGTGTGTGTGTGTGTGTGTGTATACACCCTATACAAGGTGGCTATGGATATATATTGTTGTTATAGATAAAACTTCTTATATTCAGTTTCACATAACTTGAATCTAATTGAAATACTCTTGGTTCAGTGCAATATGAGTAACTTATCTAATTTAGACATTGCATTTTAATAGATTTTTGTTTAATATTGCTGTTATGAAATTGTATTACCTTATTGCTTATGCATAGCTTAAGAAAGCAAATAGTAAATAATTTTAAAGTAATTTTTGATTAGCAAATCATATACTATTTAAAACATTACACACTACCATATTTTTGCTTAATTATATTATCCCTTTTACTTGTTGTTATTGTTAGGTTCTCTCAAGTCATTTCTGACTCTTATGTACATTTGTATAGCAGAACGGAACACTTCTCTGTCCTGCACCAGCCTTACAGTGGTTAAGCTTGAACCCATTGTTGCTGCCATTTTGCCAGTCCA
The DNA here is from genome assembly GCF_000296735.1 of Chrysochloris asiatica. Lineage (NCBI taxonomy): Eukaryota > Metazoa > Chordata > Mammalia > Afrosoricida > Chrysochloridae > Chrysochloris > Chrysochloris asiatica. The sequence continues at coordinate 29,044,274 of NW_006408523.1, read as the reverse complement.
TCTTGATGGAGGTCTGCTTCTTGTTAGCGCACCTTCCATTTTACCATCGCCCTTTCCAGAGGGTCCCTCCTGATAATATATGTGACATCTGAGAACAAGTCAACATCCTGTTTTATAAGAAGTGTTCTGGCTCTATCTCTTCCATCACAGATTTGTTTGCTCTACTGACAGGTCATAGTATTTTTAATGTTTTTCTTCAATACAATAGCTCAAATGAATAGATTCTTCTACAGTTTTCCTTATTTGCTGGACAACTTATACATATGAAAATACCATGTCTTGGATTAGGCACATCTTAGATTTGAACCTGACATCTTTACTCTTGAACACTTTAAAGTGTTGTTATATAACAGATTTTCTTAATGTAAACATCATTTGCTTTCTTGACTGCTGCGTCCATGAGTGTTGACAGTTGAGCCAAGCAAAATGAAGTCAACAACTTCAATCTTTCTTAATTTATTATAAAGTTAGTTATTTGTTAAATGGTGAGTATTTTTGTTTAACTCACTGTACTTAACAAAAACACAGATTATAATATCATTTATTTTATATAAAGAATTCAAATCATCAAAGTTTATTAAAAGTATACTGTTCCATTTTTAACTAAATATTTCCTGTGCATCATTGAATTGAAATAGTTTACAAATAAATAAAAACACCAACATTGCCAGATAAAATTTTAGAATATATATTAGTTATGTGCCATGGAGTAAGTTCCAACTCATAGCGACCCTGTATAGGATTTCCGAGGCTGTAAATCTTCACAGGAGCAGAAAGCCTCCTCTTTCTCTCACAGAAGAGCTGGGAGTTTCGAACTGCTGACCTTATGGTTCTCAGACCGATTTGTAACCACTCCGCTACCAGAGTTCCTACGGGTGTATATATATGCATATGTATGTATGGAGTACTGGTGTGATACTGTGGGTTAATGAGTTGGACTTCAAGGTCACTTTGATCCACAAGATCTGCAGTTCCAGTTCACCAGTCACTCCTTAGAACCACTATACAGGATCGCTGTGAGTAGAACCAACAATATAGCATTTAACAACAATATTGTGTGTGTGTGTTTGAGTACATGCTACTAGTACTGATGTGGTATTGCAGCACAAGCACTGGACTCAATCTGGCTTGAACTTCTGGGCATTCCCTCTAGATTTAATGTTGCAGCCATTTTTAAATTATCTGTAGAAAAATTTTACTTAAACATGATATTAATGACAATGGCCATTGATTTCAGCATTCCATATGGTCACCTCTCTTTGGAATGGGCTCTGTTTTTTGTATGTCTAAATGGTTATAACTTTTTAAAAAAATTTCTCCAAGTAACAAAGTCAATTTTATAAATTAGTATAGCCAATTACTGTGCTTCTATTTTTTCCTTCTTCTATAAAATTAGGTGTAATTACTCATTTCGTTTACACTAACCTAGAAAATGGATGTGAAATTCTTGGAATACATATTTTCTATTAAAGTTCTATTTAATTCTTGTTGTTGTTGTCATGTGCCGTGGAGTTGGTTCCGACTCATAGCGACCCTGTACAGGGTTTCTGAGGCTGTAAATCTTTACGGGAGCAGAAAGCCTCATCTTTCTCCCACAGAACAGCTGGTAGTTTCGAACTGCTGACCTTGCGGCTTGCAGCCCGATTCGTAACCACTACGCTACCAGAGTTCCTTATTATAGTTATCAAAATATTTCTTAGTATATTAAATATTTCTTGAAAACATGGCAGATTAACACAAATTTCAGAACCTAATATATTTAATTATTAAACATTTTAGAATATATGCCCCTTAAATCTTGTTGTATTGCTAATTTAGTATCATTCTTACACTAATTACATTCATTATTTTTATGAGAAACATTTTTACTGTTCTGGTCATTATATAGCTTAAGGGGACACTATAGAAGCAATGGAGTCCAATGATGATGCAATCAGTTAAAACCCTAGGCTGCTAAGTGAGAAGTTGGAAGTTTGAGTTCACCCAAATTCACCCTGAAAGAAAGGTCTGGGTATCTACTTCTGAAAAATCTGTCACTGAAACTTCTCTGAAGCAATTCTATTCTGACTCACATGGAGTCTCCATGGATCAGAGTCAACTGGACCTTCACAGATACTGCTATGGAAAAAGTACCCATTCACAGAGTAACAAGAAAGGTGAAATCCAAGGGATCTGAGAATATGCAAATGTAAAATCTGTATGTCCCTATATATAGATTAATTCAGAATCACAGAGACTTCACAAGTCAGAGTAGAACTTCCCCACTGTATTTCCAAGACTATAAATCTTTATGGAAGCAAATTGACACATATTTCTTCTGAGGAGCTGCTAATGGGTTACAACTATGGACCTTTTGGTTACTAGTTGAACACTTTAACCACTATGCCATGAGGTATTCTTAAAATATGTATGCTTGTTGTGTGCCTTTGAGTTGATCCCAACTCATAGTGATCCTGTCTATATTGGGTTTCCAAGAGTGACTAGTGAATTTAAACTGCTGACCTTATAGTTACCAGTCTACTGCTTAGCCTAAAGCACCACATCAGGGTTCTAAAATATGTGTAGAACTAGAAAACAAATGAAAATAACCTTCAAACTACATATTTTCTGGATTCAGATGCCTTAGGGGTGCTTCCTGCATTCCTCATTAGTGCATTAAATTAGCAATCAACTACTTTATTGTGGAATCAGCTGCTGTTTCCAAACAAAGACTGCCAGCACTCAGTGTCCAGGTTGCTAAGTATCTGAGTACAGGAACAGAAAGCATTCCATTAGTGTAGCTTTAATACTAAGGAAACATTTGTTATGCAGAGCAGCACTAATGGGTTATTGTTGTAGATGCCTGGAGTCAGATCTGACTCCTATTGACCCTGTGTGCAATAGATAAACTAGGTACTATCAATTGCTATGTTATATTGTATCTATGTAATTTCCTTTTCTCACATTTATGCTAGTATGGAGTCCTGGTATGGAGCTGTGGGATACTGCACTGGACTGCAAAGTCGGTTTGAATCATAAGGCCAGCTGTTCAAATTCACCAGCCCATCCTTGAAAATCACATATTGTTATGAGTAGGAACTGACCTTAAGAAACTTAACAACAATAACTATGCCAGTATAATGTCTCTGTTCAATGTATTTTTTGGGTGTACATAATTTTGAGTAAAAGATGTAATCATCTATTAAAACAGTTAATCCTTTGTATCTTTTCTATAGCTACTATATTTTCGTTTTCTGAATTCAATTGCTTAATGTAGTGGTAAATTTTGCCATATGTTTTTTATAACTTCCAAGAGTTTCTTTCTGTAATTATATTCTAGCAATCTTTTCATGAAAATTATATTACATTTCCGCAATAAAAATCTAAACACAGACATTAACCAGGATTACACAAACAATGGCATAGTCAGGAACATGATCATAGCCTAGTGTTTGTTATCACTATTGGTGGAATATCAGGTTGTTGTTGGTGTTGTTGTTTTAGGGCCATTGAGTTGGTACCGAATCATAGTTACCCTATACACACACAGCGAAACACTGACCGGTCCTGGGCCAACCTCACAAATGTTGCCCATTGATGATGCCACTTTGCCAATCCATCTCACTGGGGGTCTTCCCCTTTTTCTCTGACCCTCCACCCTAACAAACATGATATCCTTCTCCAGTGACTGGTCCCTCCTGACAATATGTCTGAAGTATGAGAGATGAAGTTTGGCCATCCTGGCCTCCAAGGAGCACTCTGGCTGCACTTCTTCCAACACAGATCTGTTGGTTCTTTTGGCAGCCAATGGAACTTTCTATATTCTCCTCCAACACCATAATTCAAAAGCATCAATTATTCTATAGTCTTCCTTATTCACTATCCAGATTTTGCATGCATATGAGGTTATTGAAAATACCATGGCTTGGGTCAGGTGCACCTTAGTCCTCAAGCTGACATCTTTGCTCTTCAACACTTTAAAAGGATCCGTGCACCAGATTTTCTTAATACATTACGTCATTTGCTTTCTTGACTGATGCTTCCATGGATGTTGGTAGTTGATCCAAGAAGAATTAATTCCTTGACAACTGCAATCTTTTCTCCATTAATAAGAATGTTGTTTATTGGTCCAGTGGTGAGGATTTTTGTTTTCTTTACATTGAAATGTAAACCATACCGAAGGCTGTGCTGTTTGATCTTCATCAGTAAATGTTTTAAGTCCTCTTCACTTTAAGCAAACAAGGTTGTATCATCTATATATCACAGGTTGTTAATGAATCTTCCTCCAATCCTGATGCCACGTATTTCTTCATATAACCTAGATTCACAGATTATTTGCTCAGCATACAGGTTGGATAAATATGGTGAAAAAATACAACCCTCTCACACATCTTTCTTAATTTTAAACCATTCAGTGTTTCCATGTTCTGTTCGAACAACTGCCTTATGGTCCATGTACAGATTCTTCATGAGCATAATTATGTGTTTAGAAATACTCATACTTCACAATGTTGTCCATAGCTTGACATAATAAACACAATCGAAAGCCTTTGTGTAATCAATAAAGCACAAGCAAACATCTTTCTGATATTCTCTGCTTTCAGCCAAGATCCATCAGACATCAGCAATGACATCCCTCGTCCTATGGCCTCTTCTGAATGTTGCTTGAATGTCTGGAAGTTCTCTGTCAATGCATGCTTGCAGCCATTTCTATATTACCTTTAGTAAAAGTTTACTTCCATGGGATATCAAAGATATTGTCCGATGATTTTCGCATTCCGTTGGGTCACTTCTCTTTGGAATGGGCACAAATATGGAGCTCTTCCAATCAGTCAACTCGATGGTTGTCTTCCAAATTTCTTGGCAGTAATGAGTGAATGTCTCCAGTGCCGATTCACTTTTGTGAAAGATTTCAATTTTTATTCCATCAATGTCTGGAGCCTTATTCTTTGCCAGTTCTTTCAATGCACCTTGGACTTCCTCCTTCAGTATCATTGTGGACTTGTTTTCATTTTCTTTAATTTCAGTCTGAATTTGCATATGAGCAATTGATGGTCTGTTCCACAATCTGTCTCTGGCCTGGTTTTGACTGATGATATGGAGCATTTCCATTGTCTCTTTCCGCAGATGTAGTCAATTTGATTTCTGTGTATTCCATCTGCTGAGGTCCATGTGTATAGTCATCTCTTATGCTGTCTAAAGAAGGTATTTGAAAGGAACAAATCACTGATTTTGCAGAATTCTGTCATGTGATCTCCAGGATCATTTCTATCACCAAGGTCATATTTTCTAACTACTGATCCTTCCTTTGTGCTCCCAAGCTTTGCATTCCAATCATTGGTTATGATCAATGCATCTTGATTGCATGTCTGATCAATTTCAGATTAACTAAGATGGTAGAATTCTTTCATTTCATCTTCACTGGCTTTAGTGGTTGGTGTGTAAATTTGAATAATAGTGGTATTAACTGGTCTTCCCTGTAGGTGCATGGATATTATCCTATCACAGACAGCATTGTACCTCATGAGTGATCTGGGTGTGTTCTTTTTGATGATCAATGCAACGCTATTCCACTATAATTTTTCATTCCTAGCATATTTAACTATGTGGTTGTCAGATTCACATTGGCCAATACCAGTCCATTTCAGCTCACTAATGCCTAAGATATCCATGTTTATTTGTTCCATTTCATTTTTAACAATTTCTAATTTTCCTAGCTTCTTACTTCGTACATTCCTTATTCTGATTATTAATGGATGTTTACAGTTGTTTGTCTTCATTTTGAGTTGTGCCTCATCAGCAAATGAAAGTTCCACAGGCTTTACTCCATTTGCATCATCACAGTCAAGTCTATTTTGAGGAGGCAGCTCTTCCCCAGTTGCATTTTGAGTGCCTTCCAACCTGAGGGTCTCATTTTATAGCACTATATCAGACAGTGTTTCTCTCCTATTCATGAGGTTTTCAGTGACTAAATATTAGGAAATAGTTCATCACTCCTTCATCCTAGTCTGTTTTCATCTGGAAGCTCATCTGAAATCTGTGCACCATGGGTTACCCTGCGGTTTTTAAAATACCCGTGGCATAGCTTCCAGAATCACAGCAACTCACAAGCCACCACAGTACGACGAATTTTCCACTTTTCACTTTCCACTTTATTAAGCATGATTACCTTCTCCAGTGACTGGTACCTTTTGAAAATAAACTAAAGTATGAGAGAGGAAGACATACTAGAGTAAGTAAAAAATATTAGGGTAAGTAATAAGCATTGCAACAAAACTTATAGACAGTTTTATTAAACTGACATATGAAAATATGAAGCTATTGTTTCTCCAGCCATTCCCCTCTTGGTCAATATACTATTATAGGCAATATTTCCATCTATTTGAACTTGCCCAGAAGAATCCTGCACTCTTCTATTTATACTACATTAAAACAGTAATTTGTGCATCCTTGACAGACACAAATTGCATTCCTTTTAAATGTTCTTTGTGTTTAGGAAATGAAAACAAGTTTGAAGGTACAAGATAATAACTTTAGGGTGGATGGGATAAGATATTCCAAAGACATTCTTGTAGGAAATCACTTGTTCCCTGGAAGAATGAACCAGAACATTCATGTAATGGATAAAAGGAATCTTTGGCACAGCTTTGCTGGTGTTTTTCTCACTTTTCAATTTTTGTGAATCATCTTTAACTTAAGCTCTTGATCTTTCTGTGTACTTTGAGAAAATTTACTAAAATTATGCCTTTGAAATACCCCCTCCCAAATATGTAACTTTGCTGTAACCTTCTAAACTGATCTCTGCTTTTAAATAAACTGACCTGGCAGATCCTCTGAGGAGACTCTGTTTATATTGGATCTTTTCAAATTGGAACCCTAGGAGACAGAAAGAAAAGGTCAAAATGAATGCCATGAGAGACTCTAAAACTTGCTCTCCACCATAGAAATGCTAAAGCAAATGAAGAAATGTGGAAGAAATAGAACTGAACAGAAAATTTCAAAAGGGCAACTCTAGATGATAAAGACAAGTATTACAATGAAAAATGTAAACACCTGGCGTCAGAACACCAAAAAAGGAAAACATATTTAGTAATTCTCAAACTGAAAGAACTGAAAAGAAAATTTTAGCCTCTACTTGGAATATGTTATTGTTAAGTGCCTTCAAGTCGATTCTGATCCATAGCCACCCTGTATAGAGTTTCTGAGGAGCAGCTGGGGAGCTTGCAGTTCAAATGACTTTGCAGTCGGGTGCATTAGCCCACAGCCCTACACCAGAACTCCAACATCACAGCACCACATCGGGACTCCAATTCGACAGCACTTAACAACAACAATGGACAAAATATTGAATAGTGCAGAAAGCACCAAAAGAAGGTGAAAACCATAAATTGACAGAGTTATTGTGCCAAAAAGTAATTGCCGATATTCAACCATTTCAAGAGGTGGAATACGTTCAATAATCAATGATACTTAAGGGAGAAATGCAAGCTGCACTGACAGTATTGGCAATAAAACAAGGCTCCAAGAATTGGTGGTACGCAAAGAAAAAACTGTCAAAGACTGATGCAATACTGGAAACACACACTCAATTATATCAAGTATTTTAGAAGACAGCTAACTGGCCAACTGATTGTAAGAGATCCATATTTCTGCCCATTGCAAAGAGAAGTGACCAAACAAAATGCAGAAATCATTTAACACTACCATTTATTTCATAAGCAAGCAATTTTTTTCTAAAATAATTCCAAAATGCTGCTACAACAGGGACCTATAAGAAACTCAATCCAGATATAGAAGAAGACATGGAACTAGGGATATCATTACTTACTTCAGATGGATCCTTGATGAAAACAGAATATACCGGAAAGATGTGTACATATGCTTTATTGACAATGCAATGGCTTTTGACTGTATGAGTGATGACAATCTGTAAAGCACATTGTGAAGAACACTAGATTGTGCTCATAAGGAACCTGCACATCCAGCAACAGGCAGTCATTTGAACATAACCAGGGATACTGAATGATGCTCACCATGGCTGTATTTTTCATCAAACATGCTGCGAACCTCATGGACTGCAGTTCGAAACTACCAGCTGTTCCACAGGAGAATGATGAGGCTTTCTGCTCCCGTAAAGATTTACAGCTTCGGAAACCCTGTACAGGGTCGCTATAAGTCAGAACCAACTCCACGGCACATAACAACAACAACAATTCAATCTATATTCTGAGCAAATAAACTGAAAGGCTGAAATATATGAACAAAAGCATGGCATTACATTTGGAGAAAGAATTGTTGACAACCTGCAATATGCAGATGATACAACATTGTTTGCTGAAAGTGAAAAATGACTTAAAATATTCACTGTTGAAGATCAAAGACCACAATCTTTAGTAAGGTTTATATTTGAAAGTCAAGAATACAAAAATTCTCATAATTGGATCAATAAATAACATCATGATAAATTTTAAAAAGATCAAAGCTATCAAAGTTTTTACAGTTCTTTGACCTATCACTCATTTTTTTAAACATTTTTATTGTGAATTGAACTATGGTTTACATGAGAGAACATCGGTTTTACACTTATTGTTTCATTGCAATGATTACAATCTCCCCCACGCATTATCATAAAACAGTATTTTTTCTATTTCCTCTGGTTTTTGTTTTGGTTTGTTGGGGGGAGAGGGGAGCGGTTGTACACAAAAACACTCCGGCCTATATAATAATATAAACAACCAAAGGGCACATTCTTCAAGCCTGCCTCTTGACCACCAACACCCACTTCCTCTCTTTCCATGAGTCTAGAGTCCTCAGCTATTCTCTCTCTCCATGTCCCCTTCTCTGCCTCCATCTCTGGTGTCACTGCTTCTATGGATAGGGTCCCAAATTCCACTTGTGGTCTTCTTCCTTGTTGGTGCTAGGGTTCTGTTCCTGGACTGTAAGATAAACTACTCCCCACTTTTTGTTACAGAACTTCTATCTATACAGTTGTGACAGTTGCAATTAGTCATGATAACAACAACTACTCACTATTGAATCATAAGAATCTTGTCCCCATCTCTTTTAAACAAACATGTCTAGACAAGATGAAAACTATTCAGTGGGTACTCTACCTTGCCCCCCACGCTTTTAAACTAAACTTCATCTTGAAACCTTGTAAGCCAGTCACTTCGTGCTTTCATTGCCTCTCATTTTAGGTAGACAATGTCTAAGTTGTCTGTCCCTATCTACCCTGTATACAGAGAGGATAATATTGATACTTGATATGAAGACACCTTCCCTCTCAGTTGGTATTTTGAGCTACTACATTCATAAGTATAGGTCAAGTTCATCAAATTGTAGCAATTGATAATTGTTTCCTTTATCAAAAATTGTTTTTTTGTCTTCCTCTCTAGTCAGGTTCTGATGATCAAGTCATCAAGGCTGGGTCAAACCTGCAAGTTTGAGCATTCTTCTGTGTCTCCCTCACTTCGTGTCAGCTGAATGCCTCATTGTCATCTCTAGCACTCCATGGCTATGTCCTTGTCCATGGGCTCAGGTCAGGAATCTCCAGGTTTGACCACTCTTCAGACCAACCAGCTGTTCCTTTTCTCTCTCTTATCTCCAGGTCAACCGGAGTTTGTGGAATGTGGTCAGACTCAGCCCATATTTTCATTGCTGCCTTTCCCCCTTTTCCACTCACCAGGAGAACAACATGGTCGCCAGCAAGCTTATATGCCTGCTTATGTACTCCCTTTGAGTTTCAGTCTTGGTGGGGGGGTTGTCCTGAAGGGACTTGATTGCTTGCCTTGATAGCTCCCTGGCGAACAATGTGCTTGTTCTTGTAATAGCCAATCAGACTGCCATTTTGTTTTGGATACTTTTGCTGGACTTTTCTTTAAGAAATATCCTCTGTTCTTCTAGCTGCTCCAGGCTGGTCTGCTTGTCCATTTAAGTGGGATTGTTCCACCTCAGGAGGTTCTGGATGGAGTTTAGGATTTCACCTAAGGTCCTATACACTACAAAGGCTCTGCAAGAAGTATATTTCACTGAGCAAGTTCTAGAACCCCTTTTAGGCATTCCAATTAGTTATAGGCTGAAGATGGACTTACAAGCTTTCTGTAATCATGTTTCCTTATATTCTTTTCTAACCCTCTCAAGTGTCTATTTTACAAGAGTAGGCAAAGGAAACCAATATTCATAGGACAGTCAAGCAGTTGAATATTATTTCCCCTCTTCAGACTATGCCTCAATCACTGTATCAGAGAGCCCTGTTGTTCCAAGTTTGAACATACATCACTATTTACCTGTGTCCCATTTAACCCATACAAACCTGTCTCAGTGTTCACCTATCTACTTTGTTCTTCCACTCCCCTACAACTTCTTGTATATCGCCCTCACCAGCATCTGAACTATGATATGTCTAGTCCATATCCTGTTCTCTACCATCCCGTCCTTAACCCAACTTCTTCCCTCCCCACCCCCCGACCCCAGGAAACCAACAAATAACTTATTTTTTCCTTTT
>NW_006408523.1:29031913-29033539 GCF_000296735.1 Chrysochloris asiatica | reverse complement strand
TTCTGCAAGTGTGCCTCCTGGCCACCAGCTCTCAGTCCCTCTCTTGCCATGAATCTAGAGTCTTCAGCTGACTCCTCTCTCCATGTCCATATCTATGCGTCCATCTCTGGTGTTGCTGTTTCTCTGGATAAGTTCTCGAATTCTGCTTGTGCTTTTCTCCCTTGATGGTCCAAAGAACCCCTGTTTCTCGACTGTAAGATTAACTACTCCCCAGTTTTTGTTACAAAACTTCTACCTTTTCTATTGTGAAAGTTGCAATTTGTCATGATAACCATTACTCACTATTGAATCATAAGAATCTTGTTCCCATCTTTTTTTTTATTTTTTTTTTTTAACCAGACCCATCTAGACAAGTTGAAAACTATTCAGTGGGGCCTCTGTCTTCCCACACACATTCTTAAACTAAACTCCCTCTGGAAACCTTATGAGCCAGTTACTTTGTGCCTTTATTGCTCCCTCATTTTAGGTAGCCACTATCTAAGTTGCCTGTCCCTATCTACCCTGTATACAGAAGGAATAGCATTGATACTTGATGTGGAGACTCTTTCTTTCCCTCTCTGTTGGTATTTGAGCTATTACCTCCATGAGTATAGGTCAAGTTCATCAAATTTTAGCAATTTACCCTCATTTCCTTTATCAAACATTTTTTTTTTTTTTTAAATCTTCCTCTTGTTGAGTTCTGATCATTAAGCCATTGAGGCTGGGTAATATGGGTACTATCTGCAAGTTTGGGTATTCTCGTACGTCTCCCTTCACTTCATATTAGTTGGATGCTTCACTCTCAGCTCTAGCCCTCCACAGATATGTCCCTGTCCATGGGCTCAGGTGTCCCCAGGTCTCACCACTTTGGACCAACCAGCCCTTCCTCTTCTCTCTCTCATCTCCAGATCAAGGGGAATACTTGGAACGTGATTGAACTCAGCCCCTTTATTCATTGCTGCCTGATCCATTCTTTCATTCACCAGTAGACGAACGTGTTCATCAGCAAGTTTATATGCCTCCTCATGTGTTCTGTTTAAGTTTCAGTCTTAGAGTGGGGTTTCTCCTGAGGGAACTTAATTGCTTGCCTTGGTGGCTTCTCGGTGAACAACTTTCTTATTCTTGGAGTAGTCTGTCATACTGCTTTTTTGTTTTGGGTTTCTACTGACGATATTTCTTTTAAGATGTACTTTCTGTAACTCTAGCTGTTCCAGGCTGGTCTGCTTGTTTTTTCTAGTGGGAATGTCCCACTCAGAAGGTTCTGGATGTGACTCAGGATTCTTAAGCTTTTATCATAATGATCTTATTCAACATTTGTCCTTTTGTGACTGACAACAAGAGAAAGACCCCTAACGAGATGGATTGACCAGGTGGCATCATTGATGGTGTCAACTGTGGCAGCAGTAGTGAGGTTGGCCCAGGACCGGACATTGTTTCGTTCTGCTGTGCATGGGGTCGCTATGAGTCAGTTCCGACTCGATAACACCTGACAACAACAACAACAACAATTGTTTCTCTGATTACATTTAGTCCTAAATATTTCATCCTTTGTATGCTTATTGTAAATGGTATTGCTTTCCTCATTTCCTTTTCAGTATTGTCGTTATTTGTATAGAGCTATCCAACTGATTTTTGCATGTTGATCTT
>NW_006408523.1:28990724-29031813 GCF_000296735.1 Chrysochloris asiatica | reverse complement strand
TAATGATCTTATGCAACATTTGTCCTTTTGTGACTGACAACAAGAGGAAGACCCCTAACGAGATGGATTGGCCAGGTGGCATCATTGATGGTGTCAACTGTGGCAGCAGTAGTGAGGTTGGCCCAGAATCGGACATTGTTTCGTTCTGCTGTGCATGGGGTCACTATGAGTCGGTTCCGACTCGATAACACCTGACAAAAACAACAACAACAACAACAATTGTTTCTCTGATTACATTTAGTCCTAAATATTTCATCCTTTGGATGCTTATTGTAAATGGTATTGCTTTCCTCATTTCCTTTTCAGTATTGTCGTTATTTGTATAGAGCTATCCAACTGATTTTTGCATGTTGATCTTATACCATGTAACTTTGCTGAATCTGCCAATGAGTTCCTTTTTTTTTTTTTTTTTTTTTTGCTGAGGTTTTGGGATTTTCTATATATAGGATCATATCATCTGCAACTAGGAATGTTTTATTTTTTTCTTTGATAATTTGGATGCCTTTAATTTCCCTATCTTGCCTTATAGCTCTGGCTAAGATTTCCAACACAATATTGAATAGGAGTGGTGATAAAGGGCATCCTTGTCTGGTTCTTGTTCACAAAGGGAAGGCTTTCAGTTTTTCTCCATTGAGAGTGATGTTGACTGCTGGTTTTATATATATCACTCATTTTGTTTTGACCCACCACTCTCCTGTCAGTTTGTCATACTGTAGTGATTTGCGTGTTGTTGTGATTCTGGAAGCTATGCCGTGGTTGTTTCAAATGCTAGCAGGATTACCCATGGTGGACAAGTTTCAGCTGGGCTTCCAGACAAAGACAGACTAGGATGATTAAAAAGGGACTACTTCTGAATATGTAGTCACTTAAAGCCTTATGAATAGTACTAGACCACTGTCAGCATAGAATATCAAATACTGAAACCTAATGCAGGACACTATATCAGATATAGTGCCAGAAGATGAGCACTTCAGGTTGGAAGGCACTCAAAATACATCTGGGGAAGAGTTTCCCTCTCAAAGTAGAGTTGTCTGTGATGAAATAAATGAAGTAATCCCTTTGGGACTTTCATTTCCTGATGGGGTACAACTCAGATGAAGAGAAACAGCTATTTCTGCATTGCTTAGTGCCAGCTAGTCAGTTCTGACTCATAGGAACACTGCATAGGAGTAACTGCTAGGTTTGAACTGCTGACATTCTGGTTCACACTCCAGTTCTAATATTACAGTACCATCCTGGGAGTCCTAGAAACAGCTATAAACATTCATTAAAAAGCAGAACAGGGAATGAATGAAGTATGAATCTAGGAAAATTGTAAGTACTCAAAAAATGAGATGGAACACATAAACATGAACTGAAATGGACTGGTATTGGCCAGTCCCTGTACAGGGTTTCTGAAGTTGTAAATCTTTACAGGAGCAGAAAGCCTCATCTTTCTCCTGCGGAGCAGCTGGTAGTTTCGAACCGCTGACCTTGCGGGTCACAGCCCGATTCGTAACCACTACGCTACCAAAGCTCCTTCTCTTATACCTCTGATGTATTACCAGGAGATACCAGTCCGTGGAGAAGACTATCATTTTTGGTGAACTGGAGGGTTGGAGGAAATGAGGAAGAACCTCCCACAAGATGGATTGGCACAGTGGCACAAGCAATGGGCTTAGATGTAGCAGCGGTTATGTGGTTGGCGCAGGACCAGGCGATGTTTCATTCTGTTGTACATAGAGTAGTTTGTAATTGGTACTGACTCAATGGAACCCAACAATAACAATATGCCAGTAGAGGACAAAGAAAATATTATAATTAATTTAATTATCCTAAACAATGTGACAATGTGTCGTAACAGGAAAATGTCACTAAGAATGTGAAGAAAAGATCAGAAGCAAGTGGCAAGATCAGACATCAATGTAGCCATATCAATAATTACACTGAGTGAACTGTAATGACTCATTACAATTAAGAAAGGAATGTCAGACTCTATTAAAATAAAAGTAAGACTCTACCATATACCACTTTTAATAGAGGAAGGTGAAACAGAGATCTATTAAAAAGAAAAGGCTAGAAAAAGATGCACTATGCTAGCATTAACTTTAAGAAAGGTGGAGTAATGGATTATGAAACAAAGAAGAAATTAAGTCATGTACAGCCAAACATGATTTATCATTATATGTTGTTGCTGTTGTTGTCAACTGCCGTCACGTCGGTACAGACTCACAGTGACCCTGTATAGGTTTTCTGATGAGCAGCTGGTGAGCCCGAACCACCACCTTGCAGTTCAAACTGACATTGCAGTTGAGGGCATTAACCTACAGTGCCATATCAGGACTTGAAAAATTATATTAAAATGAAATACCTCTACACTCTGATTAAATGATAATTATAAAGAGTACAGAAAATTTTGGGTAAAATATACAGAGAACAAAAACATCATTAATAGGTGGTCAAAAACCCATTGGGGTGGAGTTGATTCTGATTCAGTTATTATTTAAGACAGAGCTGTCATTTGGAACTGACCCACATCATTCTTCCGCAGGAAGGCAAGTGGGTGTGAATGACAATCTTTTGACTATCAAACAAATGTTTCACCACTGTGCCACCAAGTCTCCTATTCGGTGCTAACCAAACCAAATTTGCTGTCATTGAGTCAATCTGATTCATAGTAATGGTATAGGATAGATTTTAATTACACTGTAGGGTTTCTGAGACTATAAATCTTTACAAGAGCAAACAACCTCATCTTTCTCCCTAAGAATGTCTGGTGGGTTTGAACCAATGACTTTGAGATTAGCAGTTCAACACTTAACCCACTGCACCAGCTGGGCACTAGATGGAAGGAGATTAAAATCATAAAATGACTTTAGATTTTATTTTGACATTCATTCTCTAATAGAGTTACACCCCCAGATAATTTGAAGCTTTACTTTTAGATAATTTCCCAAGATAACTTACATTTCATTTGTACACACACAGTGAAAAATATCCAAAGCTATTTACTCCATGTTGTTGTTTTTAAGTGCCATCGAGTCCATTCCTACCCATAGTGACCCTGTATAGAGGGTTACCAAAGAGCAGCTGGAGCTTGAACCATTATAGCCCTAAATTAGAAACAGTCTAAAAGGTCCTCATGAGATTATATAGGTAACTGTGGCTTCATCACCTAAAGGTATAGTGCGAGTAGTGGTGGTTGTGTGCAGAGTCGGTTCCAAATCTTAACAGCTGTGTATAGGGTTTCTGAAGCTGTAAATCTTTATGGAAGCAGAAAGCCTCATCTTTTCATGTAGAGACTGGTAGATTCAAACTGCTGACTTTGTAGTTACCAGCCCAACTTGTAATCCACTATGCTCCTTGGTTTAGTATGTACAAATAAAGCAATAAACTGAGGATGCATACAGCATAATTTAAGTTAGCTTCTAAAGAATATGATGAGTTAAAGAAGCCAACTTAAAAGAGTACACTGTTGTTTCCATTTAATGATGTTCTAGAAATGGCAATTCCAATCTGTGGTAAAAGTCAAATCAGTACAGAAGTGTGAAAGAGAGGAAGGCTTTATGGATCGTAAATATCTCTGAAATGGCATGAAGCATCTTTGTGAAGATACAGAAGTATTCTATATATTGATAACCATGGTTAATGCAGGTGTTGTTATTGTTGTTGTGATGTGTGATCAAGTCGGTTCCTACTTACAACGACCCTGCATAGGGTTTCTGAGGAGCATCTGGTGAGTTTGAACCTCCAACCTTCTGGCTTTATCCTACAGTGCCACACCAGGAATACAACATGCAGGAAGGCATTTCTAAGCCTTTGCATAGTTTTACCCATTTAGGATCTGCACATTGCATTGCATGCAAATGATGTTGTTGTTGTTATGTGCTGTGGAGTCTGTTCTGACTCATAGCGACCCTGTGCAGGGTTTCCAAGGATGTAAATCTTTACGGGAGCAGAAAGCCTCATCTTTCTCCCGCGTAACAACTGGTAGTTTCGAACTGCTGACCTTGTGGTTCACAGTCTGATTCGTAACCACTATGCTACTAGAACTCCTTATATCTCAATAAAAAGAAAGAAAGAATTTAGAAAATGACTAACTTTAAAAAAAAAAAAACATGACTTAGATTTTGCTATTCTTGCTCTTTTTGTTTCCTTTTGATTGGCTGTTTGAAATTCATTGTTGTAAATTTCTGTGAAAGAGAAACTAACTAGGAAGCATATTGAAATTCACAGAAATTGGGAATAATTATCAAGTTTATATGAAGAGTAATTGAATAATAATCTTTATCAGATATACTTAGAATTTCCTGGAAGTGATAAAGCTAGAACCTCTATACCCATTAGATTCACACAGTTGTTCTCTTCTTGAATAAGCATTAACTCCAAGTAATCATTAACATAGGAACAAAAGTTGACATTGAATTTTAAGACATTAGTGACATTTTCAGTACAAACAGGAGCTTATGGTATTGTTAACAGAAGTTTGCATTTACTCTGCTGGCCAGTGCACAAGCAATTTTCCTTATTATAAAAGTCCTTATGCTTAGAGTATAACAAATGTAAGGACAAAAGCAAAATGCTAACAATTAATTCTTAAGAAGGAAACCATGTGGGTACAATGCAGTTGAGTTATTCTATACTGTTTCATATCCCGTAAAGGGGAACTATCACCAAGAGGTTCAAAATAACGGGCTTCAAACGTATAGTTACAATTAATACAAAGCTGCACTGCTTTTGGCACCCAGTGTGATCTGCATGAACCATTTTAGATGAATGTTTAGCCTAATCTACCAAGAGCTATAAATCATGAACTTTTTTACCAACAGTATTATTCGTGGCTCAGTGTTCTCCTTAGCAATTCTAGCATTCTTATAATTAAAGTTTTTAAGAAAACTAGCATACTGTTCTAAAAAAGATAAAAAAACATTTGTCAGTGATCTGTTTTCCATACCAATCACTCATTAATGATTAGTCTCACACTTTTGATAAAATTTTAGTTCAGACCTTGTTCCTGTCAATTTTCTGGAATTTTTATTTTTAGATTCAAGGCTACAACAACATAACTCAATATTCGATACACACATTATTTTTGGTGGGGGCCACAAAGTTGATTCGGATTCAAAGAAACTGAATATGAATGAATAGAACTGCCCCATAAAGATTTGTAAACTGTAATCTTTAAGGAGCTCTGGTAGCGTAGTGGTTACGAATCGGGCTGCGAACCTTAAGGTCAGCGGTTCGAAACTACCAGGTGCTCTGAGGGAGAAAGATGAGGCTTTCTACTCCTGTAAAGATTTACACCCTCGGAAACCCTGTACAGGGTCGCTATGGTTCGAAACCGACTCGACGGCACTTAATAACATATAATATAATAAATCTTTATGAAGCACATCCCTAAGTCTTTCTGACATGGAGTTTCTGGTCGGTTCAAACTGACAGCCTGTCCATTAGAAGCCTAGTGCTTAATCACTGCACCATCAGTGCTCCTGGTGCACACTTCACAGATGTTATTTTCCAAGTTATGTATTAATAAAGGAGTTTCCATATAATAGTGTTAAAATGTTTAATGTATATATAAAAACATTTGTATACATATAATAAGATATGGGGGGATATTTTATGTGACAAAGATTTTAGAAAGCAGGCTTAAATGAAAAATGAGAGAATAGAACCCAGAATGGAGATTTTATATGCTTATTTGGTTATTGAATAATACATAATTTACAAGACAACTTAATTAATTTGAGAGCATAGGTTAAGTGTCAAAGGTTTGAAGGTTTCAACCCACCAACCACTCCACAGGAGAAAGTTTCCAGCCTTGGAAGCCCTATATTGTTGCTGTTAGTTGCCTTTGTATCAGTTTCAACTCATAAAAATTCTGTACAGATTTCTGGTGCTATGAATCTTTGCTGGAGCAGTACTTATCCTACTATAATGGTGGTGGTAGTGGTGTGTCATGGAGTTGGTTCCAACTCATAGCCACCCTATATGGGGTTTCCATGGCTGTAAATCGTTATGATAGCAGTAAGTCTCATCTTTCTGCCTTGTACCAGCTGGTAGTTTTAAACTGCTGACCTTGAGGTTAACAATGGACAATACGTCAGAATTGCTAGATGACAACTCGTGTTGATGATGGTGGTGGTGGTGGGACCATTGCTTTATGCTTATTTTTCAGAAATTGTTAGTCATAAACAATAACAGAAAAAAATAGCCCTCTTTAGATTTTCAAATCTAATTCATTGTATGAAATTGGGTCTTTTAATTATTTATTCAGTTGTGCTCATTATTTATTTAAACAGTTAATTAAATGATTAAATGACCCAATTTCATATACTGAATTGAATTAGATTTGAAAGATCAAAAGGGCCTATTAATTTCTCTTTTTGATGTGGTGTTGTAGAATAGGCACTGGATTGCTAACTACAATATCAACTGTTTAAACCCAGCAGGCACTTTTGGAAACCCTATACAGGGTTGCTATGAGTTGGAACGGACTTGGTAGCATCTAGCAAAAGCAACAATACTCAGTGACAACCATTGTGGTATGTACTGATAGTAAAGAAAGGAAGGAAGAAAAGAAAGACAGAAGGGAGGATAAACAAAATTAGAAAGTTACAAATAAAAAATAAGACACAATTTATTACTATATTAAGTGTTAAATAAATCCTATCTACCTTAGAAAATGGATACTGATAAAGTAGCAATTTTGGCATCACTCATTGTGGTACGTCTATGGGTGAGTCTGGCTGATAAATCCCAGAACATCTCCCTGGTGGGCAGAGCATCTTGACCTCATCCTATTCTTGCATAAAATCAAGTGTCACACTGCACTGTCACACCATCTCCACTCCCAGGTGCATCCCTATAGCTTTTCCCATCTCCCGTTGTCCAAGACAGAGACCCTATTCTCTGCCTAACATCATCATCAGCAAGTGATAGCGAGGGAAGATGAGAGTGACCAGTTACCTTACTAGGTGATGTGTGACACCAACTCAAGTTATGTTACTTCCTTGGCAGAGCCACCTTCCTTTAACTCTGGCTTGCCCACTGCTACTCTGTATACTGGGATCATTTTAATGCCACCCTTCTGGCAGAGATATTACTAAATGAGAGAAATCTGATATCAATGCAAATGGCATTTCTACAAAGTAGTTCTTCTAATGCAGGATCGTCTCTCATTGTGCAAGGACCTGACAAGTAAAGCAAATCAAGACTTAAATAAAGAAAAAGATCACAGTGGGTAACTTGAAACTTCAGAAATTAACTGTCTTACAATCTAGAAATCAGGAAGTCTAAGCTCATGGCACCAGGTCTTGGGCAAGGTTCTTTCTCCCCATGTGTGAGATATAGCGAAAGATTCTTGCCTTAACACCGATGCTCTTAGGTTCTTTGGTGATACTAATATGATACCTATCAAGCTTTCTGTGCTGACTTTGGGTCTAATCTGCACTTTCTATAACTCATAACTACACTCATACAGCCTCATTAACATAAATATAGTCTTATTTTAAAACAGGATTTCATCCACAGTTATACAGGCTTGGATTCCAAAACAAATTTTGAATGGGACAAAAATTCAGTCCATAATAGCAATCACACTGACTATATTGACAATAACCTTGTAGCTAGGTACCTTTGAGAGTCAAAATCCTACTTGAATTTGGAGACCATCTCAAGAACAGATTCAATACATTAGACACTACTGACCAAAGTCTAGAGTAGTTTTGATACAACAGTAAGATCGGCATACATAAAAAACTAAAAGGTTATTTAAAAGACAAGAAAGAAAGAAAAGACCAAAATAGATGTCAAAAGAGACTCTGAAATTTACTCTTGAACATAGAGAGCCTACAGTAATTGGGATAAATGAAGAAGTAAAGGAGCTAAACAGAAAATTTCAAAGGGCAGTCCAGGAAGACAAAGGAAATTATTATTATAAAATGTTCAAAAGCCTGGAGATAGAAAACCAAGAGGAAAGAACATGCTATGCTTTTTTCAAGCTTAAAGAATTGAAGAAAACATTCAAACTTTGGATCACAATAATGAAGGATTCTATGAACAGAATGTTGGAGAAAGATGAAGGTTTCTGCTCTTGTAAAGATTGAAAGCTTCAGAAATCCTATAGAGGGTCACTATAAGTTGGAACTGATTTGATGGCCCACAACAAAAGCAAAAGGGAAGAATATTTAATTACTGAGAAAGCATCAAAAGAAGATGTGCTAGTCATTATGCAAAAAGAACTGGTCATTGTTCAACCATTTCAAACTGCAGCATATGATTGAGAATTGATGGCATTGAAGGAAGAAGTCCAAGATACACTGAAGGCAGTGGTGGCAAACAAACCTCCAGGAATTGATAGAACTCCTTTAAAAGGTTTCAACAAACTGATGCCATGCTAAAGGCATGCATTAGTTTATGCCAAGAAATTTGAAAGAGAGCTACTTGGCCAAATGATTGGAAGAGATTCATATTTTTGCCCATTCCAAAGAAAGATGGCACACCAGAATGAGAGAACCATCTGATTATATGCTGAACAAAATATTGCTGAAGAAAATTTAAAAATGGTTGCACCAATCCATTGAGTGGAAACTGCTAAAAATTCAAGCCAGATTCAGAAGACTAAATGGAAAGAAGAATATCATTGCTGACTTCAGATAAATCTTGGCAAAAATGCAGAGAATACCAGAAAGATGTTTACTTGTGCTTCATTTACTATAACCTACAGATAGACAATTGTAACACTTAAACCGTCCTTAGTAAATAAGGGTGAAGGTTAGGAATGTGAAGGAAAAGTATGACAAAGATTTTTATCAAAATGCTTGTGCAGCTTGAAATCCAAAATTTCTGTTGTTCAGGATAAGGGTAATCATAACACAACCCTGTACGTGGATCCACCTTTTGACATTAATCAAATTGACATCATGCTCTTTTCCCATTTCAACTTTGTCTCATTGTGATTTAAATTATCTAGAATTTCTTATTCCAGGTGTTTACCTGAAGAGTATCTCATTTTTATGACTGCATTTTAATGTAAAATGTTTTATAAAGTGATATCTAAGAATGAAAAACAAGTATATACATTTTTTTCTTTCATGCTTATGGAGTCCTGGTGTTGTGATGTGGATTAATATGCTGCAAAATCAGTTTGAACTGAAAGGTCAATGGATCAAACTCACCAGCTGCTCCTCAGAAACCCTACATAGGGTCACTATGGGTCAGAAAAGACTCGATGGCAGTTAACAACAACAAAAACATATTATACATATGAAGTTCTTATATGGTGCTCTTTGATAAGCACTGAACTGCAAGGTCAGTTAGAATTGCAAGGTTAGAGGTTCCAACCCACCAGGCGTTCCTCAGAAACGCTATGCAGGGTCATTATGAGTCAGAACTGACTCAACGGCATCACAATAAGAACAATATTCCATTTACTTAATTAAGGGTTTTATTAATAGACCACACTTTCTAAGTAGACAAACTCCATTAGAAGGTAGCTTTATTTTCTTCCTTTATTTTAGATTTTTGACCTGTATCATAGCAGCTGCTGAACTTTGATTCCTATGTTTTGATCCTTAAATATTATTTTATGATAGAGGAAACTCATTTACAGCTCTTTCATGATAGAGCTCTTCACAATTTCTGATCATTATAATAATACAGCCTCTTATCTTGCTTTGTCACTTGCTTGGGATGTCACAAGAATTTTTCACTTGCTTTGGATGGTACTTCAGAAGTTTTTCTGGAGCTACATGGCCACAGTGACTGGGGGATAGGAACTCTGAGTCTGCTCTGCCTTCCCTATATTTTGGCTCAGAGTCAAATACAAGAATTCATCACTTTAATATTTAAATTCACACTTCTCCCTCCATGCTTCAGAGTACTTCATGTTCTGAGGTACTGCTCAATTTAAGTTATCCCTCAATAAACCTCTACGCTTCATTTCAAATGAGTCTGGAATTTTGTTCTATATCCCTTCTTAAGAGAAAGATTATTCTTGCAAAACTATTTGCATCATTTTTAAATATTCTTCTAGAATTCTAGATCAAATAAAATCAAGGTAAAATTATACTATATTGGGCTGATTTTCCATGGTCTCTTGAAAAATTGTTTTGACAAATTCCATTTTACTTTTATGCTTTGAAATGCAAAAAGACTTTCTTTACTCAGAACATAGAGCATAGAAAATGTTGAGTGAAATTCCAGCCAAGTTTTTCAGTGGAGAAAGTGACAGGTAATTGAAGGATTTCCAGGTGAATGGAAATATATAACTTTTATTATCAGTAGAGAAATCTTCAATCATTTCTCATGGTCCTGATCTTGCACCTGCCCTTCATACTCAACACTGTTGGTTCTTCTCACATGCACCTGAAAAATTTCACAAGCATAAGTAGGCTATTTACACATTTAAACCTAAGCTATTTAAATTCTCTAGAATTTCTTATTCCATTTGTCTACCTCATTAAATAACTCATTTTTATGACTGCACTTTAATATAAAATATTTTTTAAAACTTTAAGAATGAAAAAAAAACTATGCATTTTTTTTCTTACACATTCACATGAAAACAAACAGCAAAGATCAATAGTTAGAAAATGTGACCTTAGTGAGAGCAACAATGCTAGAGGTCACCTGATAGAATTGTGCAAGACCAATGACCTATTCAGGAGACTACAATAACTCTGTAGAATTAACAATGGACTGCAAACCACAAGGTCAGGTTCCCTGGTGGGCTCAAACTTACAATCAAAGGCCAGAGAGTTATGGGATAACAAGAACATCATACATAATGAAAGCAAAAGATCATTACAAAGATAAGAATAAATAAAAGACCAAGTGATTATCAGAAGAGACTGAAACTTTCTCTTGAGCATAGAGACTAAATGATTAGAAGAAATGAGGACATAAAAGAGCTGAACAGAAAATCTCCAAAGTCAGCTCCAGACGACAAAGTAAAATATTATAATGAAATATGAAAAGACTTGAAACTAGAAAGACAAGACATGCTCATAATTTTTAAGCTGGAAAAAACTCAAGCTTTGGCTTGCAACATTGAAGGATTCTATGGACAGAAAATTAATTGATGCAAGAAGCATCAAAGAAGATGGAAGGAATGCACAGAATTACTGTATTAAAAAGTACTGGCCAATGCTCTGGAAACTTCAAGATGTAGAATATGATTGAGAACCAATGGTACTGAAGGAAAAAGTCCAAGATGCACTGAAGAAATTTAGAGAGAAAAAAAAGAAGGCTCCAATAATTTATAGAATACAAATTGAAATGCTTCAACAAGTTAATGCAGTACTGGAAACACTTACCAGTCTTTGCCAAGAAATTCTTAAGACAGCTATCTGGTCAACCAATTTGAAGATAAACTTTTATATGCCCATTCCAAAGGAGGGTTACCTAACTGATAGCAGAAATCATGGAATAATATCATTAGTACAACATGCAAGAAAATTTTGTCTATATATATCATTAAAACTGGTTGCAGTAGTACATTAATAGGAAGCTACCGGAAATCAACTCAGATTCCATATAGGCTGTGAATGTAGAAATGCCATGTTAATCTTGGCTAAAGCAGAGAGTATCAGAAAGATGTTTACTTGTGCTTTATTGCCTATGCAACCATAACAACCATAACAAAATATAGATAATATTGTGAAAATAGGTATTACAGGACACATTATTTATGCTCATGAGGATCCTTTACACTACACAAGAGACAGCATTTCCAACAGAACAAGGAGATATTGAATGATTTAAAATCAGGAAAGTTGTGGAATAGAGTTGTATACTTTCAAGCTACTTATTCAATATGCATGCTGAGCAAATCACCTGAGAAGCTGGATTATATGAAGAAGAACATGCATCAGGATTGGAGAAAATCTCATTATCAACCTGTGATATGTAGCTGACACAATCTTGCTTTCTGGAAATGAAAAGCACTTAAAATACTTAATGTTGGACATCAAAGACTACAGCCTTCAACATGGATTGCACTTTAGTGTAAAGAAAACAAAATATTTACAACTGGATCCTTTTCAACCTGGTCCTATTGCTATGGCTCCCACAAAGAAGAATGTCAAGAAGAAGGGCCATTCTGCTATCAAATAAGTGTGACCAGAGAGGATACTATCAACATTCACAAGTACATACATGGAGTAGGCGTTCAGAAGCATGCCTCAAAAGCACTCAAGAAAATGCAGAAATGTGCCATGAAGGAGATGACAACACCAGACATCTGCATTGACACCAGGCTCAACAAATCTGTCTGGGCCAGAGGAATCAGGGATGTCCCATACTGTATGGGTGAGAGGTTGTAATAAGGAATGTAATGAGGGTGCAAATTCACCAAACAAATGCTATATATTGGTGATCTATGTGCTTAATACCACTTAAAAAAAAACAACAAAAAAAACCCAGATAGTCAATGTGGATGAAAACTAACAGCTGATTATCAAATAAATTTATAAATCTTCAAAAAAATTTCATAACTGGAATAATAAATAACACCAAGATAAACTGATAAAATATTGATGTTGTCAAATACTCCAATTTGCTTGGATCCACCATCAATGCTCATAGAAGCAGCAACTATGAAATCAAATGATGTACAACATTAAGCAAATCTGCTGCAAAAGACCTCTTTAAAGTATTAAATATCAAAGATTTTACTTTGAGTGCTAAGGTCCACTGAGCCTAGTCATGGTATTTTCAAAAGCCTTATGTTGTAGTTATTAGGTGCCATAGAGTCGGTGCCAACTCATAGTGAACTTATGGACAGCAGAACAAAACACTGCCCGGTCCTGGGCCAACCTCACCATTGTTGCCATGCTTGAGCCCATTGATGCTGCCACTTAACCAATCCATCTCCCTGGAGGTCTTCCTCTTTTTCTCTAACTCTCCACCTTACCAAACATGATATCCTTCTCCAAAGACTGGTTCCTCCTGACAATATGTCCGGAGTATGAGAGATGAAGTTTGGCCATCTTGGCCTCCAAGGAGCACTCTGGCTGCACTTCTTCCAACACAGATGTGTTTGTTCTATGGGCAGCCCATGGCACTTTCAATATTCTCCTCCAACACCATAACTCAAAAACATCAATTCTTTTATGATTGTCCTTATTTACTGTCCAACATTCACATACATATAAGGTTAAAAGCCTTATAAGCATGTGAAAACTTGACAATGAAGATGGAGGATGAGAGAAGAATTGATGCATTAGAATTATTGTGTTGGTCAAGAATATTGAAAGTACCATTGGCTTCCAGAAGAACAAATAAATCTGTCTTGGAAGTAGTAGAGTCAGAATGCTCCTTGGAAGTGAGAATGATGAGAGTTCATCTCTTTTACTCAAACATGTTGTCAGGAGGGACCAGTTCCTGGCATCATTGATAGCATCAACTGTGGCAGCAGTAGTGAGGTTGGCCCAGGATCAGACATTGTTTCGTTCTGTTGTGCATGGGGTCACTATGAGTCAGTTCTGACTCAATGGCACCTGACAACAACAACAACAATCTAATCAAAATTCATGCATCCACTTCCTCAAGTTTAGTTCTTTCTAGGTTTGTTTGTTGTTTTTAGGTGCCTTCAGGTTGTTTGGGATTCATAGTAACCCTGTGTACCACAGAACAAAACACTGTATGGTCTTGTACCATTATCACAATTGTTGCTATATTTGAACCCTTTGTTGCAGCTACTGTGTGAATTCCTCCCTTTGGGAGTATTCCTCTTATTTGTTGACCCTCTACTTTACCAAACATGATGTCATTTTCCATGGACTGATCCCTTCTGCAATATTTTTAAACTATATGAGAGGAAGTGTCCCCATTATAAATTCTAAGGAGTATTCTGGCTGTATTTCTTCCAAGACTTATTTGTTCATTCGTTTGGGAGTTCGTGAGATATTCATTATATTTCACCAATACCATAATTCAAATGCATCAATTCTGATCTTCCTTATTTCTTCTCCTGCATTTGTATGTATATGGGATAAGTTGAAATGCATTCATTTACCACATAACATGCATTTGGTCAATATCTGACTACATATACATCCGTGGTCCCCTAAGATTTTAAACAGAGTTCAGAAATATCAGTCTGAGACTATAACATAATAAACCCAATAGATTCATACATCTACTTCATGTATCTAAACTTTCCTGTATACAAAGCAATTGCATAGCCAGGCATATAAATGGTAAAGCATTTATATGAAGGAGGAGGGTCTTCAAAAATTTTGTGGAAAATGGAATTGAAAAATAATGTGTTTTTTCCCTTAACTTTTTAAAAGCAACTTGAATATGTTATAATCCATATGTCTTCATTGATTTTGTTAAGTGCTGTTGAGTTGGCTCTGATTCTTAAAAACCCTGTATTGGACTTCTGAAGAGCAGCTAGTGGGTTTGAACTGTCAACCTTGTAGTTAGTAATCCAGTACTTAGCCTACAGAGCCACTCCCGGACTCCATATATCTTCGTAGTCATGTATCTGTGATACATGAGGTTGGACGCTGCTACTATGTACAGTACTGCACTTCTTTCTATAAAGTTTACTGGGTAATGATGAGTGTTCCAACTTACAGGCAGCAGCATACAACTTCATGTATCACAGACCTCTTTTATACTGTACATTATCTCTTTGTTAAATTTTCTTTAAAAAATATTACCACGACATACATCAGATCTCCCAAATGCAGCAAAATCAGTGCTAATGACAGCAGTAGCAAAAGGAAAATGAAGAGTATCAATTTTGAAATGAAACAAAAGTTCATTGAACAGCACAAAGGCGGAAAATCAGTGAATGCTATGTTCATGTTTTAGCCACGTTTTATTAAACAATCGTGACAAACTTCAAAACCAAGGGAAAAAAATATCCAAGGTGCTATTATATCAGCTACACAGAAAACTACAACTTTAATGAAAAATTTTAGTGGAACCTATATCAGATGAGAATAAATTGTAATGACATGGATTGAAGATCGAACAGAACAGGGATTCCCTCTCAGCAGGTTTATGATCACTGCAAGACATGAAGAGTGTTCAAGATACTTAAAGAAATAGCAGGATCAGTCTATATGGTGTTCCCACAATGTTTAAATCATGTAACATCCTATTTCACAAAATGTAATGTATAGTTGTGATTGGAATATGGAGGTTATAAACAAAGAGGAAGGATCAGTAGTTGGAAAATATGGCCTTGGTGATAGAAATAATTCTGGAAACCATATAATAGAATTTTGCAGCACCAATGACTTGTTCATTGCAAACAACTTAAAAAAAAAAGGCGGGGGGACCTCACTAGATAGAATACACAGGAATCAAACTGATTATATCTATTTGATTGAGAAGGTAGAAAAGTACAAAATCACCAGCCAAAACAAGGCCAGAGGAAGACTGTCTAAAAAGGCCATCAGTTTCTCATTGGCAAGTTCTGGCTGAAGCTGAAAACAAAACAAGTCCATCCAAGAGACAAAATATAACCTTGGACATATCCTTCTTGAATGGAAAGACCATCCCAAGAACAGATATGATGCATTCAACCTTAACGACCGAAGACCACAAGAACTGTGGGATGACATTATGAACATAACTCCGGAAGAAAGCAAAAGGTTATTAAAACAACAGGAAAGTAAGAAAAGGCAGGTCTGGAAATAAGCTCAACCTATGGCTCAATTTTCATCCAAACAATAGACAGATCTATAAGGGAAACACTAGTGAGGTAATCATACCTTTAGAATAGTCAACTATTTGAGATCAAAAGGGCAGTATTTATACAAGGGAAAATTCAAAAGTGTTAGAAAAGAAGAAGAAATGTAAACAGGAAACTGAGAGGAAGTGAGATAAGCGAAGCTACATTGTGGGGATTACAATCAATTAGATGAAGCAAAATGTGTATGTTTTTTTTTAATGGAAAACTGATCTGCTCTGTAAACCGTAATATACTTCACAATAAGAAGTGAAAAATAAATAAATAAATAAATATCTTTCTGTTTCAGTCAAGATACAATCTGACATCAGTGATGATATTCTTTGTCCCACATCCTATTTTGGAACACAATAAGAATTTCTAACAGTTCCCTGTTAATGTGCTTTTGCAAATTTTTTTTTTAAATTATCAACATAATTTTACTTGTATATGATATCAATGATATTGTTCAATAATTTCTACATTCTTCCAGCACTGCCTCCGTTTGAAGAAACATCTCAATTGTCCTCTGTCAGTTCCTGTCGCCTTGTTTTTCAATAAGGCCTTTAGTAAAGTTTAGAGTCTTTCTTCCAGCTCCATTGGTTCTGAAGATGGTTGAGCACTGAATAATTCCTTTTTGTTATTCTCTGTATTCCTTCCATATTCTTTTGATTCTTTCTCAGTCATTTAATATTTTGGCCATCGAATCCTTCAATATTTCAACTAAAGGTTTGAGTTTTTTCTTCAGGTCTTACATATTAATAAATATATATTCTTCACTTCTGGTTCCTAAAATCATGTCTTTGCACATTTCATTTTAATACTTTACTTTGCCTTCTCAAGTTGCTTTTTGAAAT
The DNA here is from genome assembly GCF_000296735.1 of Chrysochloris asiatica. Lineage (NCBI taxonomy): Eukaryota > Metazoa > Chordata > Mammalia > Afrosoricida > Chrysochloridae > Chrysochloris > Chrysochloris asiatica. The sequence continues at coordinate 29,015,286 of NW_006408523.1, read as the reverse complement.
CTTCTGTTTTTTGTTTTTTTTTAATTCATTTCTCCTTTTGCTTTATCTATGCTACATTTGAGTGCAAGTTTCAGAGTCTATTATGACATGTGGTTTGGTCTTGTCTTTCTTTCAAATGCTTTTTTGCTTTCTCCATATATATTACTCCTACTGTGTAATGAGTACTTCTCATGTAGCTTTGTTTTCTTGATATTAATTTCCCATTTTAATATTGTTCTTTTGAATAAAGTCTCTAGTTACCTAAATCTAGAATTATTGGAATTTTCTTTGTTTTGTTTTTATTTAATGCTGCTTAACAAATGTTTGTGGCACTGTAGCCTAATGCATTGAATTGTAAGGTTGACAGATCAAACTCACCAGCTGATCCTAGGAAACCCTAAACATACAAAATTGCAATGAGTCGTAATCAACTTGACAGCACTTAACAACAACAATAAATGCTATTGGAGAAAAATTAAATGGATTAAAATTAAACTTATCATCTACCATTACCCCTTGAAATGTGACCCTGTAAAGGGTTTCTGAGGCGTAAATCTTGGCTGTAAATCTCTGTGGGAGCAGAAAGCCTCATCTTACTTTAGGTGATAACTTCTGAAAACGTTGAACATTGATAATTTCTTTTTGGTGCAGTAATTCTATTCCTCCATCTTCTTTTGATGCTTTCTGTATCATTAAATGTTTTGCCCATGGAATCCTTCAATATTGCTAGTCAAGTCTTCAATTTTTCTTCACTTCCTTCACATTGAGAAATGTTGAGCATATGCTTCACTTTTGGTTTTCTAGTTCCTAGTCTTTGCCTATTTCTTTATGACACTTGACTTTGTCTTCTGGGACTATCCTTTGAAATTTTCTGTTTAGTTCTTTTACCACCTCATTTTTTTCATTCACTTTGGCATCTTTATATTGGAGAGAAGCTTCAGAGTCTTTTCTGGCATCCATTTTGGTCTTTGTTTCTTGTCTTCTTAATGACCTTTTTCATTCTTCCAGTATGATGTTCTTAATGCCATCCCCAATTTTCTGGGTTTTGGTTATTAGTGTCTAATGAATCACACCTGTTCTCAAAAGGGTCTCTAAATTCAGGTGGGATATGTTCAATGTCATACTTTGTCTCTTGTGGACTTGTTTTAATTTTCTCCAGCTCCCATCTGAACTTGCATTTGAGCAATTGACCTATTCCACAGTCTGCCCCTGATCTTATCTGGCTGATGATATTTAGCATGATTTCTATCGTCAGATTGCTATGGGTCAGAACTGACTCAACATCACTTAACAAGTGCTTTCCAACCTTCACATTCCAGTCACCTACAATTACCAATACATCTTGATTGCATGTGTGATCAATTTCACACTGAAGAAGTTGGTAAAATTCTTAAATTTCATTACCACCAGCTTTAGTGGTCCCCGTGGCATTGGAGAATAAACACTGGACTGCAAGGTCAGTTTGAACCTCAAGATCAGTGTTTCAAACTCACCAGCTGCTCCTTGGAAATCCTATAAAAGGTTACTGTGACTTGGAACTATCTCGACAGCACTTAACAACAACAACTGTAATCATATGTCAAATATGCATTATTAAGTATGGAATGTGCATATATGCTATTGTTGTTATTAAGTACTTTGGAGTCACTCTTAGTGTGACAATGTAAGATTGGACTTCAAAGCATAAACTTAGCAGTTCAAAGCTACCAATTGCTCCTTGGAAACTTTGCTGAGTTGTAACCAACTCCAAATACATTTTTTAAACCAGCAAGGGCAAAGGTGAAAATCATCCTCTGGCAAATGGGAGGGCAGTTTGTCTTTGGGTAGTTCTCCATCATAGTTGACAATATGTTCATAGAACATTATAATGAGCTTAAAAAAGAGCCACTACTCTGGTAGCGTAGTGGTTACGAATCGGGCTGCGAATCTTAAGGTCAGCGGTTCGAAACTACCAGCCGCTCCGCGGGAGAAAGATGAGGCTTTCTACTCCCGTAAGGATTTACACCCTCGGAAACCCTGTACAGGGTTGCTATGGGTCGGAACCGACTCGACGGCACTTAACAACAACAACAACCTTATGTGGCAGAGTCCTGGTGTGGCACTGTGGGTTAACACACCAGACTGCAAAACCATTTGAAGTGTAAGGTTGGTGGTTCAAGCTCACCAGCTGATCCTTAGAAACCCTATACAGGGTCACTGTGGGTCAGAATGGACTCGACGACACTTCACAACAACAACAACCTTATGTAACATTGTAGGATCAGCACTGGACTGTGAACCACAAAGTTGGCAATTCAAAGTTACCAGTTACTTCTCAGAAACCCTATAAAGGATTGCAATGACTTGGAACCAAATCAGCACACTTAATAACAACAATAGTAAAACGTTAAGGTACTTAAAATGACAGCTCCAGAAATGAAACTACTTCTAATTTAAGGTCCCTTGAAACAAGCATGTTTCCTATTCTTTTAGTCAAGGGTATGACAGTTATCTATTTCTGAATTTGTTATAATCATAATAATGTTTACATTAATCTTTGTTTTACTTTTTAAAATTCTATGAGAATCTTTTTTGTACATATATTTTTTCTTCTAAAAAATATTGGTAGTTATACATATATCAATGATTTCTCCCTTGATATCTTCTGTTTCATTTTCTGGGAAAAAAGAGAAATGAATAAAATTATTTGGAATGTAAACAAGTGGTCAGAATTTGATACTATTAATCCTTACCGAATAATATATTGTGTGTTTTTCAAGGATTATAGGTTTTAGAGAGGTTGGCAGCACAAGTAAGAGATTAGTAATTTTTTTTTAAAGACGGATACATAGAAATCTAGTATGTAGAAAACACTGCTTTCCTTTTCTTTGAGTTGAAGGTTGCCATAGAATTCTAAATAGATAATTAATGCTTTTTAAAAGCAAACAAGCCTAGCGTCTTCTACTTCAAATTTATGAGCCATCAAGCTCTTTGTGAGTACATTCATCTCTAACATCTAAAAAAAATTTTTCTTGATGAATTATGAAAAGCATTCTAATGAATCATTATATAGGATGTCAAGATCAGACTATAAGAGATTAAGTCAATAAAATGCATTCAATAAGCATCTACTTGGAATTAAATTTTATTTGAAATTTTATATGTGGAATTTTATTCTGGCTCAAAGCAGTGAACAAATATTAAGTGATGCAAAAAAAATTTAGCATTTAGAAAAATGTTCTTTCAAAATGGTTCTTTAAACTCAAACAAACAAAAAACTATGTTGGATATTAAATCAATACATAAATGTTGTACTATATCACTGGATGAGTTAAAGAAAGAAAATATTACTTTAACTGGAATCTTCTTAATTCCCATCTCCATTGAGGTATATTCTTTGGGGATTTGGGATCTCATAAGAATGCTTTGAAAACTAATATTCTAGTATATAATTTAAAACTATTTGTTATGATCCAGTTTTATTATATTTTTAATAAAAAAAAATGAGAAGACACACACATATATCTCATGGTTTGCAGCATTTTTATATAAAATTGACTTTTTAACATATGTGCAGATGTCTATAAAAAAGGGCACTTGTTATATACAGATCAAAGCTTGTAAATGATTACCAGAATCAGGAAGGAAGAGAAAAAGAAAAAGTCACTGTTTAGGAAGCATTGAGCATCTGTTTATGCTGATGAAAAACTTGGCAATGAATTGCTCAACAAGATTTATGTAATGTAATTAGTGTCGCTGAATTGTACATGCTAGAAGTACGGAATCATCAAATTTGTGATATATGCATATGTGTATTTTAACAACAACAAAAATTGGGCATTTGTATATTTCCATAAGCCATGATGCAGACTACTGATGTGGTTTGTAAAATAAGCACTAAACTGAGAACCACAAGTTTGGCCATTTAAACCCAATAGCTCCTAATCAGAAGCCCTATACCAGGGTTGCTATGTGTTGGAATGGACTCAATGACACTTTGCAGCAACATAAGCCATGATAAGGTTAGTGTATTTCATGAACCCAAACCTTGTCCTTTCAAAATCTCCTTTTGAGGTCATGTTTCCAAAACAAGTATGTGCTTAAAGATTAACAGCATTAAACATAATGTTCTCTTACTTTGCCACTAAAATGCACTCTAAATACCAGTTGTACTTGATTGGGCCGAGTTAAAGTTTCCTTTTACCTAGACTCAATGCTACCTTGGTAATATCTTTTCTCTCCTTGTAATACTACAACACTTTATACATTAGTGGCACATAGATATCTGTACAAGAATATCTTTAAATTAAAACAGCTGGAGATTCATCCTAAACACAGAAATAGCTATAGACCTTTAAAAAAATAATAACTTTCAAGACTTAGAAGCTCTTAGTATAAATATATATATATAATATATATCATATATATAAGCATACATGATATACATATATCATATATATATATATATATATGATAGTAAAACTGGAAGACACCTGAAAGACTCAAAGGTGTCATATTTAATGTTCAAACCGAATGATATGTTAGCCCAATTACAGTGAAACTTATGAAAGTGGAACCTGTATAAGGTAAAAATTTAGAAGAAAATCCCAAATGTTATTTGCTAAAGTGAACAATACAAAAGTGGTAAGAGTATCCATGTAAAAGGCATCAAATTCACAAGACTCAGAAAAACAAGTCAGTTGCTGAGTTTCAGCTGTCACAGGTTTCATTATAATATGCTTATGTTTCATTCATTCTAAGCATGATGAAGTCTTTAGATATGAGAATGGAATAGGGAGCTGTGAGATTTCCAAAGTAAATAGTCAATTCACAAAGCATTTTCTAATAGATTACATAGTTTAATTTAATATTTTAATATCTATATCTCAATTGTGGACTACGGATCACATTTACAGATAAGAAACCTATAAGCAATTTTCCTAAATTTGATAATAACAATGACCTTTTTGTTGCTGTGTGTGGTTGAGTGAATTCTCACTCACAATGACTCTATATTACAGAGTAGAACTACCCGATAGGTTTATCAGGCTGTTGGAGGAGAGCAACATGCCTTTTCTCTGTTGGATTTGAACCATCATCTTTCGAAGAGCTTAGCTATTGTTCCAATTTCAAACTGAGACAATCAGTAGTTTTAAACTGATATTACAATTTCAAGTATTCACTTTGTATTTAAAGTATTTTTAATAAATCACACTGAAATATAAAATACATTCAGGAAACATATGCAAAGGAGAGCTGGAACTGAATGAATGTTAACAGCATGGATATCATGAAATGGAGCTACTAAACAATCATCATCTTTTCTCATTTTCACCAAACACCTCTTTCTCTAGAGTTTAATTACTATAAATTATATCTACCTGCTTTTGAGCATTATATGAAAGGCATCATACAACATGTACTAACTTATCTGACTACTTTTACTCACCGCCACTCATTTGTCAATCTGTTTTACTATGATGGCTTGTTAGTTGTTTGATGACAGACACTATGCCACAAATGAAATGCTTAAAGATATTTCTGCAGCACTGGAGGCCCTGACAAAAAATTTGGAAGACAGCTTCCTGTACATCTGATTGGAAGGGATCCATTTTTTTTTTTCCCATTGCAAAGAAAGACAACGCAACAGAATATGGAAATCATTGAATAAAATCATTAATAACACAAGTAAGATATTACTAAAGATGTGCAAAAATATAAGGCATGAATAATTCCTTCAACAAACCTCTTACTTTGCAGAGTTTGATAATTCTTTGCCATGGTCACACAGGACTCAGACAGCACACTCACAGTTATGGGGTGTATTAACAGGTTACAAGTCAAGTTCATAAATGAGCAGGGCACAGTGGTTCTACTCAACTGCTGATAAATGTCCATAGGACACACCGCTCCACCACAAGACTCAGCCTGAAGGTGCTCCACTCTAGTTCCATGAGTCAGCAAACCTAGCTCCCCCACTTAAGTTCTAGAAGCACTCCCTCTACAAACAAGCTTCATCCCCAAAGTCACTCCATTTTACTTGTTCCATGGGTTGGGCAGTCCACTGTTCTGTCTCATGCTCTGACTCTGTTGGTTCTGTTGATTCTGTTTCTCTACCACTCTTCCTAACACACAGATTTATATCCCCGGGTTGAGTAGGTTCAGTGGCCCAGGTTCTTAGTATCCTAAAAGGATGTACTCCACTCCTGACTCTTCTTCTTTGATAATACTGAGATTCCTTCCTCTTGCTTCTGCAATGGTTCATTGTGTACCCATGATAGACTTTCAAGTTTTTACAGTTAAAATTAACTCTGTTAACATCCACAGCTGAATCATGTCATCCTATTCAAATCTTCTCCATCCTTCTCTTACCGAGATCCAGCAATGCAGATATATTGTTTGGTGGAGGGTACAGACTATGGCTAGAAGAGACATCACAGAATTTACTACACAGACCTGCCAGAAACACAAGCTGGATTCAGAAGAGGACTTGGAATCAAGGATCTCACTGCTGTTATCAGATGGATTCTGGCTAATAGCAGAGAATACCAGAGAGATGTTTACTCCTACTTTATTGACTATGCAAATATATTTAATTGCATGGATCATAACAAACTGTGGATCACACTTCAAGGAATGGGAACTCCAGAACTCTTGATTGTGCTCATGAGGAACATGTATACACAACAGGAGGCAGTTTACTAACATATCAAGGGGATCCTGAATGGTTTAGCATTAGGAAAGGTATGCATCAGGGTTGTATTGTTTCACCATCCTTATTCAATTTGAAGCCCTGGTATGGCACTATAGGCTAAGCACAGGGCCACAAAGTCAGTTTGAACTGCAAGGTTGGCAATTCAAATCTACCAGCCACACCTCAGAAACCCTACACAGGGTCGCTGTGAGTCTGAACCAATTTGATGGCACTTAACAACAACAACAGCTCAACTTGTATTTTGAACAAATAACCATAACCTGAGAAGCAGGATTATATAAAGAACAATGTGGCATTATGATTGGAGGAAGATCCATTAATAGCCTGTTATGCGCAGATGATGCAAACTCTTTTTACTGGAAGCAAAGAGGACTTGAAATACTTACTGATGAAGATCTATGAATACAGTTTATCATTGCACCTCAAGAAAAACAAAAATACTTACACCTGGACCAATTAATAACATCATGACAAATGGAGAAAAGGTTGAAGTTGTCAATGAGTTCATTTTATTTTGGATCCACAATCCATGTTTATGGTAGCAGCAGTCAAGAAATCAAATGACATATTGCATTAAGCAAATCAATTGCAAAATATCTCTTTAAAATGTAAAGAACAAAGATGTTGTTTTGAGGACTAAGGTAAGGCTAATTGAAGCCATGGAATTGCAATCACCTCATATTCATGTGAAAGCTAAACAATGAATGTATACGGAAGCCTGTAGAAGAATCAATGCATTTGAATTATGTTATTTACCAAGAATACTGACTATAGTGTTGACTTGCAGAAGAACAAACAAATCTCTTTTAGGGTTAATACAGTTGAGTTGCTCCTTAGACATGAGGATGGTGACACAGTACTTAGGACATATTGTATAGAAGATTCAGTAATGAAGAAAGACATCATGCTTATGAAGTGGAAAGTCAGTGAAAAAGAGAAAGACCCTAATGGGATAGATTTACACATTGTCAGCAACAATGACCTCAAACATTACAATTGTGAGGATGGTACAGGACTGAGTCAGAACCAACTATATGGCACCCAGCAACAACTTTTCCTTCAATTTCTAATTTTAAGATTTATTATCTTTGTAATTTGTAGCATTATCTTATTACTCTGTCATTGACTGGTGAAAATGTGAACTATTTACAGTTTGTACAACTATATATACGGATACATTTTGTGCTTGTTTTTTTGTTAAATGAATTCCTATGTTTCTATCATTAATATTATTGTAAGTGTAATAGCTGTCCCATAACATATGTCTATGTTCAGTTTTAGTTGTTGACTTGAGATGATTTTCAACTCCTCATGTAATTCAATGTGACAGAGCAGAACTGCCATAGAGTTTTCTAGGCTTGAGAGTCCTAGTGTGGTGCTGCAGAATAATGCACTGCACCGCAAGGTTGGTTTATTTAGCAGTCACTTAGTAGGTGACAAAAGACAAATATAAGCAGCAGAAAATACATTCATTTTATTATGTAAGTGAAATATTTATTTTCATTGCTATTTGCAATACATTAAGATGCAGAACACAAACCCAATGAACTTCACTATAAGGGAAGACCTTGGGGAAATTATTCATGCATCTTATGTTTTTGTTGTTAAGCGTGATGGTGTCAGTTCTGACTCATAGCGACCCCATATAGGGTTTCTGAGAAGCAGTTGGTAGGTTTGAACTGCAAGCATTGTGGTTCACAGTTCAATGCCTATCTTACAGCACCACATCAATAAGGCTTACAGGACAAAATACAACAAAAAACATAATGAATATATGAAAGCACAAGACAGTCTATATGAAGAAATGGAATGGAGCAGAAAGATAGTAAAAAAAAAAAAAAGTAATGAAAGAACTAGACAATTTGGTAAGAAGAAATGAAATAGAAAGATTCCAGATTGAATACTGTACAACCTTGCAAAATCTTGGTGTTAGTAAGAGTTAGAATGGAGGATGTCTTTGAGTAACAAAGACTGATTTAAATGAATGATTGATATAATGCAATAGTATTTTATGACATAAATCAGCACCAATTATCCACATTAAGTACCATTCATTAATACTTAGATGAAATATATAATATCAGTATTTCCTTAAAAAATATATAGAATCAAGCATGAAAATTGGATGGGGGTAAAATTCTCAGAGTATAAATTCCTATCAGTAGTTACATTTTCAATTTTCAGTTTTACAGACACCCATGAGCCTTCAAATTGCTTCAAAATAGTTGAAATTTTTAGAGATCCAAAATTTAAAAGAACATTGCTTATATCTTCACTTCATTCTGTCATTAGTGTCTGGCAGAGTACCCAGATGTCCCTCACCCAGCTGCCCATATCCTGCATAGTCCATGGATTGGAAAAGATGATGAAATTTACTTCTCTAACTAGGCTATGCTATGTGTCTCAATCGATCTTAGTACATCAAGCTTACCTGAGTGGGCATGAAATAATCACATGACTATTTTAAATGAGGAATGTTTTCCCTGGATGGAAGATAAAACAGAAATGAGAAAATGTGCTCTTTCTTGCCTGAAAGAAAGAAAATACCCATGATGTGAACTGATGATAGAATAGGTATACTCTGGAAAACAAGAGTTATTCCCTCTTCACAATCAGTAGTAGAACAGTGCCTTCAAGCATGTAACTAAAAATAAATAAATTTGTTAGCATCTTGAATGAGCTTAAATCCAAAAAATCCACTGCTATTGAATTGATTTCTTCTCATAGTGATTCTATAGTGTAGAGCAGACCTACTCATTAGTGTTTCTGAGTCTATAAAACCTTTGTTGTTGTTGTTAAGTGCTAACAAGTTGGTTCCAACTCATAGAGACACTGTATAAGGTTTCTGAGGAGTGGTTGGTGGGTTTGAACTGCTGAACTTGGGGCTCAAACTGCCCTTGCAGTCTAGCATATTATCCTGCAGCACCACACATAAAACTTTACAAAAGTAGAAAAGTCTCATCTTTCTCCCTCGAAGTGACTGGTGGATTTGAACTTCTGACCTTATGGGTTAACAGCACAACGCTTAACCCAAATACCACCAGGACTCCTTTGAATAAGCTTGGCAGCATATCAGTCCTCAGAGCCTCCAGAAAAGAATACAGCCATACCATGTTTTCAATCTTTTTAGATCCTTGAGCAAAGACCTCTGAAACAGCATGCCAGGACTTTTGAACTATGGAACTCTGAGCTAATAAACAGACACTGCTTTAAGATTCAAAATATAAAATTATGAATCACATTTCCTAGAGTTAATTTAAAAAGTCAAATATAGACATGAACAGCAGAAACACTATGTAGTTAAACATATTCCTGTTCAATTAGTAATATGTGAATTAAACTACTTCAGCGAATATGCTCTATATTTTTTGAAAACAAATTTTTTTTCTTCTTAAGAAAACTTATAGCTCTAAACTAAAATAGAATGGAATGAAGGGTTGAATTTATGTATGATTAGAATTTCCACATATTATGTCTTCATCTACCTGGAGTTAAAGTTTGCATCTACTTGCAATCTTTGAGGACACAGGTTCTCCACCAGACTACCCTCACCTTTGATACAGCAAATTTGGAATTTGGGGATTTTCTAGAAGAAATTATTATGGAATTAATCCAGAAAAAAAAAAAAAAGATATTTAGGTAGCTTCAACAAACTGACATAAAGACTGAGGAAAACAAGGAGAATGTAGGAAAAAACTTTAAAAGAATTCAGGGGAAAAAAAACTACAAAACCAAATAAAACGAAAAAAAAAAAAAAAAGGAAATATTTCAATAATATAAAAACCTGCAAATAGAATTCCAGAACATTAAGTTTTCAGAAATGGGCAATAGATTAAAAGGACAAAGAAATAGATTTGAATCAATGAACGTTTGAATTAATGAGCTTGAAGATATATTTCTCAATACTAGGATGCTAGAAGAACAATCTGATAAAAATAGTGAGAACAAAACAAAACAAAAACAAAGAAAGCCTATGATTAAGAAAAGAAATGATAAAGGTTGGAGAAGAAATAGAAAACAGGAAGACAGTAGAAACAACAAGACAAGAAATTGGTTGTCTTGTTGAATTAAATTGACAAACTATTAGCAAATTTAGGAAAGGCACAGAAGGTGAAGATGCAAATAACACCAATAAGAAATATGGGTGACATCATAACAGAACCAACAAAAATGAAAAGGAAAACAATACTATAAAGAATTATACTCAAACAAATTTGAAAATATGGAAGAAACAGCACGCTTCTAGAAACAAAGGACCTACCTAAATTAACACAAACTGTAGTAGAAAACTTGAATAGGCACATAAAAAAATAAGAAACTGATCAAATCATTAAAAACAAAAACAAGAAAAACTCCCAACAAAAATAAAGGTTGGGACCAGGTGGCTTTTGTGGCAAATTCTCCTAAACATTCAGAGAGGAGCTGACACCAAGTCTACCCAAATTCTTTCAAAATACAGAAACAGACAGAAAGCTCTCGAATTCATTTTATGAAGCAATTATAACCCTGATATCTAAACCTGAAAAGGACATCACTGAAAAAGAAAATTATCGGCCAATATCCCTCATGAACATACATGCAAACATTTTTGACAAAATCCAATCTAATAGGATTAAAAAAAAAAAAAAAAGTGGCAGTAAAAACAGACTTTGGTACATAAACACAATAGAATAGTACACAATGTTGCAGAGTAACCACAGATCTGTAAAACACCTCACAGCATGGATGATCCTAAAAGACAATATGCTGAGTGAAATCAGTCAATCATAAAAGGACACAAAAAAGCCACTGTGATAAAAAGTTAAGAAACGTTTTTCTTCATTGAAAAAACATTCTAAGATGGTTTATAGGAGGAGGGAGGGAATTATTCATGGGTTAGAAAGTAGACACATGATAACATATGTGATGGGACAGGCTATATACAATAAGAGTGAGGTTAGCAGAGGGAAGATGAAAGTAGCAGAAGAAAGAGGGAGGAGTACAAGAATTAAAGGAAATAGAGCTGAATATTGTTAACTGATAGTTCATGGAGAAGATTGAAATCACGGTAATGAAGAAAAGTATCTGATTTGTTAAGTGTAGAACTGATGATCTACTCTGTAAATCACTCAATATACAATAAAAGTTAAAAAGACAAAAAGAAAGAAAAAGGCCATTAAAAATACAGTAAAAAACTAAACTAAATAACTAAAGTAGATGTCAGAAGACACTGAAACTTGCACTTAAAAAATGATGTGGTAAAATAGCGAAGTTGGAAATTTCAATGGGCAACTCAAGAAGAAAATGTCAACTATTATAATAAAAATGTGCAAAGACTTGGAGTTAGAAAATCAAAAGAGAAGAATGTACTCAGCATTTTCCAAGCTGAAAGAACAAAAGAAAGACTTTAAACCTTGGGTTTCAATATTGAAGGGATATGTGGGCAAAATATTTAATGGGAACATCAGAAGAAGATGGAAGAAATGCACAGTCACTGTACCCAAACCAATATCTGAATGTTCAGTCATTTCAACAGAAAACATATGATCAATAAAGGATGGTAATAAAGGAAGAAGTCCAAACAGCACTGAAGGCATTGGCAAAAGCATCAATCCAGGCAGGAATGGAGGGAATGCAAATTGAAATCTTTTAACTGATGTAGCTAGCACTGGAGGCACTCACTTGTCTATGTCAAGAAATTTGCAAGACAGCAACCTAACCAACCAATCGGAAAATATTTATATTTCAGAATTTTCCAAAGAAAGATGACCCAATGGAGTGCAGAAATAATTGAAAAATTATTGCAACAGTATATAGAAAGACTATATACTGATGCAATCATTTTCAATGACCTTCAGGAAAATCTTACATGTGATGTTAATGATATCATGCAATGATTTCTGAACTCCATTGGGTCATGGAAACATTAGGCATATCTTTTGCAAAAGACCTCTTTAATCTGTTTAACAGCAAGGATGTCAGTTTGATGACTAAGGTTTGCATGACCCAAGCTAGGGTATTTTCAATAGCTTCATATGCATGTTAAAGTTGGACAACGAATAAGGAAGATAGTGAAAGAATCATGGCATTTGAATGATGGTGTTAGTGAAGAATAGTGAAAGTACCATTAACTGCCAGAACAAACAAATTCGTCTTGGAAGCAGTGCAGTCAGAACGCTCTTTAGAAGTAAGGATGGTGAGATTTCCTCTCATAATTTGGACATATCAGGAGGAATAAGCTCCTGGAGAAGAACAACATGCTTGGTAAAGTGGAGGGTCAGAGAAAAAGAGGAAGACCCCGAACAACAACAGGCTCAAACATGAACTCCTGACCTTGCAGTTCAGACTGACATTGCAATCCTTGCAATTATTATGAGGATGGTGCATGACCAGGCAGAATTTCATTCTCTTGTTCATAGGGTTTCTATAAGTGGGACAGTATCAATGGCAGCTAACAACTACATATATTTATGGAAATTTCTGTTATGATAAAATAAAATAAAGGTTAGAAAAACTTGACTAAAATTATTTTGTCATTGTTGTTAAGTGCCATCAAGTCAGTTCTGATTCATAGTAATCGTGGTTTCCCACGAGCAACTGGTGAGTTTGAACCATTGACCTTGTAATTCAAACAAACCTTTCAGTCCAGTGCATTATCCAACAGTGCCACATAGAAATCCAGATGATATATGTATATTTATAGCAATGAACAAATTTATATAAAACAATAGAAAGTATTAATGAGTAGTTTATTCTGAATAACAGCATTACCAAAATTTACAGTTAAAGTGACTTTTTCTAATGATTTATATAATGTTAAAATTGTTAATCCTTCATTTTAAACACATTTAAATTAGAATAACAAAGCACTAGGTCTGTTTCTCAAGGATATTTGAGAACAATATCTTCTAGGTGCACACAACACAAAAGACTTATTAATAATGATCGGAGGTTATCAGACTATAAACATTATTTTTAAAAGAAGATGAAATAAAATGTAATCCTTATTTTTTATAAAAGTCTTTTAAAACAGATTGTTTTGTGGTGAAGCTTTCTTTAACAAATAAATGAGTGTTCAATTGGACCAGTTTTATTAAGTTACAGTCTACATTCTTTTAAGTAAGAAAACTTGAATTATAGAAATGTGAAGGCTGTTATAAGATTGGAATATGTATAGGTAGCACCAGTTACATACACCTCTGATTTGAAAGCTAGCTAGAAAGCTAGAAAACCTTGTTTGCAAATCCTGCAATCCAACACTCACATGGGTATTCTCTGTTTAACAAGTACAGTCAAGGTTATTTGCTTAGAAAAGGAGGGAAGTGGGCATGTGGGTACACATATGTTGTTGTTGTTAAATGCCTTCAAGTTGTTTCTGATCCATGTTTTTGTTGTTGTTTTTAAGTGCCATTTAGTCGGTTCCGACCCACAGCAACCCTGAACAGGGTTTCCAAGGCTGTAAATCTTTACGGGAGCAGAAATCCTCATCTTTCTCCTGTGGAGCAGCTGGTAGTCTCGAACTGCTGACCTTGCGGTTTACAGCCTGATTCGTAACCACTATACTACCAGAGCTCCTTCTGACCCATAGTGACCTTGTATAGGGTTTCTGAGGAGCATCTAATGAGCTCGAACTCCTGACCTTACAGTTCAAACTGACCTTGCAATCCAGCTCACTAACCTGCAGCACCACACCAGGACACCATTGTTGTTAAGTGCCATTGAGTCGGTTCTGACCCATAGTGACCCTATACAGGATTTCCAAGGAGCAGCTAGTGAGTTTGAACCACAGAGCTTGCCGTTCGAATGGCTTTGCAGTATGGTGCATTAACCCACAGTGCCATGCCAGGACACCATAGCAGGTATGAATTCAGTATAATGACTTACATACATCTTACCAGAATTCAGTATTAGAACAAAAAGCCATTATTGCAGGGCATCGAATTTGCAGTGAGGACTATATAGTCATATTTTGTATTTGGCAAAAGGATATGTTGATATTGATTTATCTATGTATTCTGCCAAAGTTATCTGCTGAGATATCTGAATTCCCATTGTTCTCTGCATTTTGTTCCCTGTAATCTGTACCTTGATATTCAAATACCTTGACTCTCAAGCATGGGAATTCTTCTATCTAGGTAGCAAAATAAATAATACTAATAATTAATAGAAATTAATAAAGTAAACTAAACTGAGATACTAGATAATGGGGAAGTCTTGAAAAATCGAAAATATCATGGTTGTGTCTATATAAATATTTCCTGTAGCAATTCATAACATATAATTTTCATTTCTTTTTCACTCAGTATAGGAGAACCCATGAAATTCATTTTATAACACAATTTCTCTCTCATTCTCCTCCCACCTCAATTCTATGTCTATCTCTAACTTATTTTGTTTATTTCATATATTGAAAAATGTCCATATATATCTCTAATCGCTTTTTGTACATGCATTTTTAATATGACTTTGTATATTTCCCAAATCCTTACAATGTACTTGGACATGTAACTTTAATTGAGCAAGCGGACATTTACAAATATAATTGAGGCAATTGCTTGAGTCATACATTAATATAAGGTCTCCCCATGGCTTGTTTTTGTAATCCTGCAACCACAGCATGTGAAGTAGTACAGTAGAACCGGCTAACCTACTAATGGAGAATTGTAGGCATTGTCCTGACATTGAACAAACTGTCCACGTGTGAATAAGGTCACAGAGATGAACAAAACTGCCAACAGGGAAACATGTAAATTAGGCATCAAGCAAATTTCAGCCTTACCTGAGCCTCCCTTCATCAAAATAGCTACCCATCTGTCTTAGTTATCTAGTGCTGCTATAGCAGAAATACCACAAGTGGGGAGCTTTAATGAAGAGATATTTAATTTCTCAAAGTTTATTGTTAAGTGTTGTTGAATTGGTTCTGACTCATAGCAACTCTGAATAGGGTTTCCAAAGATTGGCTTGTGGGTTTGAGTATCCAATCTTGCAGTTAGCAGTCCAGTGATTAGCCTACAGTGCCACACCAGCACTCATAATTTGTTGTTGTTGTTAGGTACCATCAAATTGATACTGACTCAAAGTGTCCTTATGCATAACAGAATGAAACACTGCCCAGTCCTGTGCCAAGCTTGCAGTGATTGCTATGTTTGAGCCCATTGCTGCTGCTACTGTGTCTATCCATCTCTTTGGGGGTCTTATTTTAGCTGGCCTTCCACTTTACCAAGCATGATGTCCTTCTCCACGGACAAATCCTTCCTGATAATATGTCCGAAGTATGAGAGGTGAAGTGTGGTCATCCTGGCTTTCAAGGAGCATTCTTACTGTACTATTTCTGACATAAATTGGTTTGTTCTTTTGGCCGTGCATGATACTTTAAATAGTCTCTTCAACACCATAACTCAACTGTATCAATTCTTATATGGTTTTCCTTATTCACTGACCAAATTTCACATGCATGTGAGCTTATTGAAAATGCCATAGCTTGGACCAGGTACACCTTAGTCCTCAAAATAACGTCTTTGTTCTTCAAAACTTTGAAACTGTCAAAGACTGTTTTGCTGGGCTCAACCATCAACACTCAGGGAAGCAACAGTCAAGAAATCGAATGACTTATTGCATTAGGAAAATCTGCTGCACAAGACCACTTTAATCTGTTCTCCATTTATACAGTTTATTTCCCTTTTATTTTAAGTTAAGAAATAAGAAACCAAAGGTTTTAGAACAGCAGAGAGAGCAGAGATGAAGGCAGAGGCTATGGCATGGTGAGATCAAGCATCTGTGGAGTCTAGGCTCATGGACTGAGAAAGGCTGCAAGCAGGCAGGAGGCTGGCTTGCAAAAAGTGTCCTTTGGACATTTAAATGAATGCATGTTTTGTGTGTGTGTGTGTGTGCTGTATATGTACATCAATTTTTTTTGCTTTGTTGATTTGTGAAAAATAAGATGTAAAAGGAAGCCACAGGTATAATATGCAGTAACCATCAAACTTTTTGCCATAAATGAGAGCTTGGCATACTACTTTGTATTTAATGATGTATGATCTCTATGAGTGGGTGTTGTGGAGTAGATTCCAACTCATAGCAACTCTATAAGACACAGTAGAATGCCACACAGGATTTCTCAGGGTGGAATTGCTAGTAAAGTTGTGACGATGGCACAATTTGTGGCAGTGTTTCGGTGTGTTGTGTGTAGGATCACTATGAATTAGAACCAAGTAGATGACACAAAACACCACCAAACTTTACTAGAGCTCATCAGGTATTTCTCTCAGGGAGTGGTTGGTAGGTTTCAATTGCAGGTCTTTTATGCTGTCAAATATTTAACCATTGCATCAATACATAACAATCGCACTGCTATTGAATCTGTTTCTACTCTTAGCGAACCTATAGGGTAGATTAGACTGTTCCTCAGGTTTACCATAATGTCATATCGATGATTTCCCTCACTTCAGTGATTTATGTTTATTTTGTATTTTTTAAATCCTATTCAACTTAATAAATGTTATCTAGTGGTTACGACTCGAGCAGCTAACCTCAAGGTCAGCAGTTCGAAACTACCAGCTGTTCCGTGGGAGAAAGATGAGGCTTTCTGCTCCCATAAAGATATACAGCCTCGGAAACCCTGTGCAGGGTCACTATGAGCCGGAACCGACTCCACGGTACTTAACAACAACAACAGTACTTATATGTATGTAAAGATGGGGTTACCTTTGTCCCCTAGAATGTTCCATAAAGATTTTACAGTGTCAGAAATACTATATAGTATTTCCTATAAGTTGGAATTGACTCAATGGCATTGGAACTGGTTTAGGTTTATTAATAAATCAAATAAATGTTTAAAATATAAAAAATAAAAACATCAATTTTGTAATCCAAATTGATTAACGTGACTTTTTAAAGACCTCCAACACTAATAAAACTCCCTTTCTATGTTCCCTTTTTAGAAAAAATCCATTCAATCACTAATCATAAACTTGAAATCTGATCTCTTTACATTGAATGACCATTAACTGTAGCACTTTACAAAGTTAATTGTCCCTACATACTTTCCTAATTTATGTAAACTTAAACCCCTAAAATATTTTTGAAGGAGCAATGCCAACACTTAAAGTCAATAATTAAGTGTACCTGAAGTGTAAAGATAAAGCTTGGTTCACTCATCATTTCATGTATCCAAAATCTGATATTTAATAATCCAAGAACAATTGTTCCCATCAAATATTCAAGGAATAAAAGTAATTTGTTAAAGCCTTAATATTACTCTGAGTGTGTATACATGTGTGTGTCCTACCTGTAGATCCATAGATTTGAATTCATATAATGCTGCAGTTATTATATTTGCTGAAAGTTGGGAACAAATCTTGAATATTCCTGAAAAGTTGATTGTCATCATAAATGAGTCTATATTGTGTAACTTTCATTGAAGCATTTATATCTGGCTTATATGTTCTTTGTTTTCATTCTCTTTCTGTAGTTATTTGTGTTATATTCTTTTTTATAAATAAAATATCATATTCATATATATATATATATATATATATATATATATAAAAGGAAGTCCCAGGGAGGAAGCAGGATAGCTATTGTTACATGTTACATGGAGGGGATTGTAATCATTTAGATGAACCAAAACGTATGATTGGTTGACAGTAAAGCTGATGATCTTATCTGTTAACCTTCACTCAATTTACAATAAATAAAAAACAAAAAAAAGAAGTAATGTGATAATACAAGTTTAAGTCAAAAAGCCTTTCTTCTAGTGCTTTAGTTCATGTTTTCACAGATTTATTCCAAACAAAGCATGTTTAAGCATGTGCCTGTGATTGGTGGATGGCTACAAAGAAGTTCTCTTAATATTATGCTTGTCTTAGTCTTGTTGTTGTGGTTAAGTGCCGCCGCCTTAGAGTCGATTCCAACCCATAGCAACTCGATTCCAACCCTGTATAGGGTTTCCAAGGAGCAGCTGGTGAGCTTGCACTACTGACCTTGCAGTTCAAATGACTTTGCCGTCTGATACGTTAGCCCACAGCACCACACCAGGACTCCTTCGTCTTGTTGTTGTTGTTGTTAAGTGCTTCGAGCCTATCCTGACCCATAGCAACCCTGTGTGGGTTTCCAAAGAGCAGCTGGTGAGCTTGAGCCACCAACATTGCAGTTCAAATGGCTTTGCAGTTTGATGCATTAACCACAGAGACACAGCAGGACTCCTTAGTCTTAGAATGCATTAAAAAAATCCAGTCAAAACAGTGACTTCCAAAGGGATCTGCTTGTTCAGTTAAATTCAAGATAGAGAGGTTAGCTCAATAGTTTATGGCCCTGCTTTTAGGAACCTCAAAAGGGTAATCTTTACGGATTTTCTTGAAGGGAGCAGGATGATCTTGGAGATTTATTGTGAAGTTTAAAGTAAGTTAAAAATTGCATTGGTGAGAAAAACGCCGAGAACTTGTGCGGAGGAATTTTACCTCCCCACCCCCACCCCCATATGACAATGCACTTGCTCGTTTTTTGAGGGTAGCAAGGACTGCCCTATGAGAATTTTGGTTGAGAAACTGTATCTAATCCACCTACAGTCTGATCTCTTCCTTTCAGACTTCGTTTTGTTCGCCAGATTTAAACATCTAAAAGGAATAAGACTTGGGTCCTTTGAGGATGCCATTTTGAGGTGATGTCTATCAAACAGTCCACAATTCTCTGGGGAAGGTTAAAGAGTTGGAAAAGCCACCTTCAGAAGTGGATTGACCTAGATGGCGAGAAACAACAGATTCTCATTTTGATATTTTTTTAATAAAGTTTTCTATGATTTTATAGTAATACTTTCTTACTTACTTTTATAATGTATGTATTTGAATAAATATTTTATCACATATTAAGTAGTACATAGCTCCCAGTTCAGTACTAAGCATAGAAATTATAGCATTCTTAATTTTGTTGAAGAATGCTAGGCTAGGTTCTATTAGGAAACAAATGATTCAAAGATAATTATAATACCTGAGGGAAATACCAGAGGCACACAAAAACACACAGAACATCTTATTTACTAAAATGTTTTTTGGGTAACAACCAATAATCTGCTCTTTAAAAAATATTACTAAATTACTAACAGATAAATATCATACTTTCACAAATTAAGAGACTATTTAGTTTTCTAAAACTGCCATAACAAGTTATAAAGTGGGTGGTTTGAATTAACAGAAGTGAATTATCTCACGGTTTTAGTAAGCTAGAATCCCTCATTCAGTGTAGTCATGTGTTCCCTAAAGCTCTATATAGGGGCCTTAGTTGTCTCTTTCAGCCTCTGATAGCTCTAGGTGTTCCTTGGTTTGTTGTTTTGTTGTTGTTAAGCGCCATCGAGTCGGTTCCAACCCATAGCGACCCTGTATAGGGTTTCCAAAGAGCAGCTGGTGAGCTTGAACTGCCAACCTTGCAATTCAAATGGCTTTGCAGTCTGACGCAATAACCCACAGCGCTACACCGGAACTGTTCCTTGGTTTAGAGAAGCTTAAATCCAATCTCTCCCCTCTTTCCCACTAGGTTTGTGTGTCTCTTTATATTTCTTACCTTACATATTTCTTTTAAATAAGAAGAGAATGTGTATTGATAAGGACTCATATTGCTCCAGTTAACTCACATAACCTCATGTTAGCTAATTGCATCTGCAGATAAAATCACTAACAGATACTTGTGTTAGGATGTGAACATCTCTATGGGAGAAACAAATTAATTTGTAACAAATGCCATGATTGATACACAATTACAGTTTATAATACAGCAGTTTTCAATGAGTAAGAGTTTGTACTAGATTAAAATAAAAACAAAGAGATTTATAAGAGGATCAAAACAATTCAAATCAGAGACACATTTGATCTTTCAGGGCGAAATTATATGTTTCAAAATGGTACAGTATCAAAGGCATATTTATGAGGTAAAACAATAATCAAAGATACACACTGTCTCATAGACAGTTAAAAGATCAGGGAAATCATAGGTGGAAAAGCTCAAAACAGGGCTTTGCAGTAATTGGCTGGGAACACAAACATGGGATATTTGGATGGTTAGTGAAAGTACAAGACTAAGTGGAGATTGACAGGATATTCACAATGTAATTATCTTCAAATATTCCTGAGAACTGCTGAGGGAATGTCTGATATGGGACTTGTATCAAGACCCTTCTTTTGTAACAGTATCTTTAGTATAACCACAGAGAAAAACTTTTCCTTTGTTATTTACTTAAGTATGTCTGCTGACAGTTGCCTCCTGGTGTAGCTCTGTAGAGTCAGCATTGGACTACAAACCACAAGGTTGGTAGTTCAAACCACCAGCTGCTCCTTGGAAACCCTATACCGAGTCACCATGAGTTGGAAATTGACAACAACAACACTGATAGTCGCAAGGAAAATCCTTTATTATGCACTTAAGTCTACTTAAGTTTTGATGTTTGCAAGGGAAATAAGAAAGCTAAAATGGAATTGGGGCTCAGACCTGACCTGATCATTCTGACTCCTTATCCACCATTAATATTGGTTTGAAAGATTACTACACAGATATGTGGAGTCTATCAGGCCACTTGGAAGGTGAAAGCATTAATCATCAAACCTTGTCCATTTTACAGTCTGTTTACTATAAATAGAACACCATAAGATTTTGTGTTTTATTTCCTTGTAAACGCTGTGTTTATACACTTTGAAGGATGATCTTTCCTTGAGGACAGAGAAGGACACCAATTCCTGAGAGAGGCTGGAACTGGAACATGTATGATATTCCAAAATGCATATTACCCCTACCAGAGCCCTTGGAGTCCTGTGGTGGCGCTGTAGGATAAGCACTGAACTGAAAGCTTGCTTTGAACTACAAGGTAGGTAGTTCAAACCAACCTTGTAATCCAATCCAGTGTATATCCTGCAATGTTACACCAGAACTCCCCTCCAAAATGGGCCTCTTCCCAGAAGTCCCAACCTATCCCTATAAATAAATATAATGGCTTTTCACCACACTTAACTTTTTAAATCCCAGCAAAGTCTTTGCTCAGGAGACAGAGGGTAAGCATTGCATTAAGCCCTCCCTGTCTCCTCCACTTGCAAGTATCTTTTCTATAATAAACCTTGACCCATATGGAAACTATGTCTCGCCTGACTATTCTTAATTATAGAACAGTCTGTTTCTATAGAGCCCTCTGTTGTAGGGCAGAGATGCACTATCTTCACAGTCTTTGCTAGCTTTGAGCCTATTATATTGTGGCTGTGTGTCAGTCCATCTAGTTAAAGGTCTTCCTCTTTTATGCTGACCCTCTGTACCAAACATGATTCCCTTCTTCAGGAACTGGCTCCTCACTTCTAAAACGCATTCTGCGTATACATTTTAAGACAAGTTCATTCTTCAGTTAGTCCATGGTGTTGTTGTTGTGAAGTGCTGTTGAGTTGGTTCTAAAACATAGTGATCCTCTATAGGGTTTCTGAGGAGTGGCTGGTGGGCTTGAACTTCCGACCTTGCAGTTTAAACCGACTCTGCAATCCACAATTGATAACCCACAGCACCACACCAGGACTCCAGTGCCTGGTAGATTCAGAATTTTTTACCAACATCCTAATTCAAAGACATGGATTCTTCTTCAGTCTTCTTTATTACTGTTCGAGTTTTGCATACATATTTGGGTTTTTCATACAATTGAAAATACCAAGTGTCAGACACACCTTAGTCCTGGATGTGACATATCTTGTTTTTAACACATTTAATAAGTCCTTTGCAGCAATTTCCCCAGTGCAAAACCTCATTTAATTTCATTCTTTTCTTAGAAATACAAAATACACATTTATTCACTTTCCAAGGAAGTAACAGGGCCTAACACCAGAGTAGTGCCAGCCCTGAGAGTCAGGTGTTTTGAGCTTTTATTGTGGTTTTTTTTTGTTGTTGTTGTTTTTAGGAGGAAAGGCAAAGGGGTTTTGTGTACAAGTGGAAGTCAAGGTAGATTTACAATATAATGTGGAGCCCTCTGGACAAATGTAGCAGGATAGTGGGAGGTGATTAAAGATATTGTCCAGTGCTTGGCCTCTAGGAGGTTGTCTATGGTCACAAGGCAGAGTATGGAGACTCACTCATTAGTGGGATGGCTGTTGTTCATTCCTGAAAAAACAAGCTCAATGAAACAGGCGAGGGAGTAGTTCATCAGTAGGACTAGCAGTTCTACATTCTGGCAAAACAAGCACTGTAAAAGATGCTGGGGGTCTGACAAGTGTTTAAACACTATAGCTGATACCCCTCTGATTTTTAAATTACTGGTAGCGTAGTGGTTACGAATTGGGCTGCAAACCTTAAGGTCAGCGGTTTGAAACTACCAGCCGCTCCGAGGGAGAAAGATGAGGCTTTCTACTCCCGTAAAGATTTACACCCTCGGAAACCCTGTACAGGGTCGCTATGGGTCGGAACCGACTTGATGGCACTTAACAACAACAACATTCTTAATGAAAAGACCTGTAGCTAGGGAATTAGAGCAGTGGACTCGTTTTCTGGTAACTGCTTTCTGCTGATTTAGGGTCTTAGCGATGCCGTTACATATAGGTGGGAGGATGGCTCATTAAGAGGGAGAGGCTGACATTGAACAGTTCCAAAGGCAAAGATTGTCGCAGGGTTTTGGCACCATATAACAGTGCTTAAGATTTGAATTTGATCTTGAATGAAAGATAAGAGAAAACAGATTACAAAGATTCATATTAGGATGAGAGCATCTAGAAGACCAAGTGTTGGAATTAACCAGGAGAACTAAGACCATATATTAGTTCTGAAATTCCAACAATAGGAACTGTCTGATAGCCCTTTGTCATAAAGTTTCACGCTATTACGTTGTTGTTGTTGTTAAGTGCCGTCGAGTCGATTCCGACCCATAGCGAGCCTGTACTGAGTTTCCAAGGCTGTAAATCTTGACAGGAGTAGAAAGCCTCATATTTCTCCTGCGAAACACCTGGTAGTTTCTCGAACTGCTGACCTTAAGATTCGCAGCCCGATTCGTAACCACTACGCTACCAGAGCTCCTTCACTATATGAAGTATGTTTTGTAAAGTGGCTTGGATTTTTCCTGACTGGTTAGCAAAGAAACAACAGTCCTCTCTCAGCATGGCACGCATGCCTCCTTTGTTGTTATTAAGAGCCATCAAGTTGATTCCAACCCATAGTGACCCTGTAAAGGATTTCCAAGAAGTACCTGGTGGTTTTCAAACACCCACCTTGTGGTTCATAGTCCAATCAGTTGGCCAGTTAGCTGTCTTCCAAATTCCTGACATAAATGAATGAGTGCCTTCAGGGATGCAACAATTTCTTGGACTATTTCAATTTATATTCTGTCAATTACTGGAGTCTTGTTTTCTGTCTTCAGTGCAGCTTGGATTTCTTCCTTGAGTACCACTGGTTCTTGATCATATACTAACTCTTGAAATGATTGAACACCAACCAATTCCTTTTGGTACATTGACTGTGTATACCTTCCATCTTCTTCCAATGCTTTCTCCATCATTTAATAATTTGCCCATAGAATCCTTCAGTATTGTAACCTGGGACTTGAGTTTGTACTTCAATCTTTCAGCTTGAGGAATGCTGAGCATGTTCTTTCCTTTCAGCTCTGTAACTCCATTTCTTTGCAGATATCAGTATAATATTCTACTTTATATTTTCAATGTGCCCTTTGAAAACTTCTGGTCAGCACTTTGATTTCCTCATTTCTTCCAATCACTCTAACTACTCTATGCTCAAGAGTAAGTTTCAGAGTCTTTTCTGACATCCACTTCTGTATTTTATTTCTTTCCTTTTAATGACCTTTTGCTTTCTTCCTGTATAATGTTCTTGAAGTCATCCCACAGTTGTTCTCATTTTGGGCCATTAGTGGCTAATGCAGCAAATCTATTCTTGAAATGGTCTCCAAATTCAGGT